>NC_031770.1:51520388-51644002 GCF_001522545.3 Parus major | reverse complement strand
GATCCACCTGCAGCCCTTGGATGTCCGTGGTGGAGCAGAGATCCACCTGCAGCCCTTGGATGTCCATGGTGGAGCAGAGTCACCTGCAGCCTGTGGAACACCCCATGCTAGAGCAGGTGGATGCCTGAAGGAGGCTGTTACCCTGTGGAAAGCTGGCACTGGAGAAGATTCCTGGCAGGACCTGTGGACCCACGAAGACAGGAGCCTATTCTGGAGCAGGTTTGCTGACAGGACTCATGACCCCATGAAACTGTATTACAGACACATTGTAATACATCTCACTTCAAATGTCTAAAACTCAGACATCCATATCTGCTTGACATGCTAGACTTTATAGCCAGTGGAGAGGAACAGGCACTCCTACAGCAAAAGAACTTTGACTTCACTGAGACACCATTTCCAGCATGAGACGCACTGACCTGTGGAATAGCCTTTTTATTCCACTGCTCATAAACAGCACTGAGGGCAATTATCTTAGCCTGAAATATTGCCCAGCTGCCTAAGGCAGACACATCCCACACTGAGTTAAATCTGAGAGTGAAATTAAGGATTCCTTTGGTCTTTGGGAATGAACGACTCGTGAAATGCACATGAAAAAAAAACAATTGCAGGCATGGACAGATACGTGGCCAAGTTACCCTTAAAATGAGTAGATCATATCCTGCTATAGCTGTAGGCAGTGCAGGCTTCAGAATCAGAACCAGAAGTTGATTAAACACTCCTCAGTTTCCCTGCACTGAACTCTGAACTGGTGGTCAATAGCCATACATCTATCACTACCTAGGTTACTTGTTTTAAAATAAATCCAGATACCTAAGCTGTGTATGCATACCTTTAAATGCAATTTACACAAAGGTATGGCGATAAAAACAGAATTCTAGCAAGTCCTAAGCAAACACCCCACCACAACTGCACAGCTGTGAAAACATTAGTCTAAGGAATAAACTAATAAAAGGTAAAACTATGAAAAGATTACCTGAAACAATTTGCCAGTGTTTTACGCTCCATAAATCTACTTGTAAAAGCTTTGCCTGAAAAACCCTGAAAATAATACCCCTTGAAAATGTAAGCACTGTTCAGGCAAAGATATGTTGAGATTGCTTCTAAATGCTTGGTTTGCTTTTTTTTTAAAGTTACAAGCCACTTCCTGGTGAAGCATTATTTGAGCTGTGTGAAAAACTCTTTTCTGCATAAATCCTTTCACTGCTGTTAAATGAAGCCTAATCAGAGTCAGCTCCCCAATGTCAGTGGTTTATTCATGGTTGATAGCCTGACTCATCAACTCTCCTGTTGAAGGCTGGTTTTACAAAGAAGGCTTTTACTTGAGAGAAGGAAGGGAAGACAATTCTAACAATTTAATCTCTGGGTTTAGTAACCATCTTTGAAATGGCACTGAACCCAGAATTTTCTTTTTCTCTGGCTCAGGAAAGCCTGTATCACAGAGGGTGATTTCACATCAAGGAATGAAAAAGACTGGCTAGTGAGTCAGTTTCCTCACAGGCTTATTTAGAGGCAACAACAATGTTTGTATGTAGATACATTTTAAATTACTTGTATAGATACTGGGCCTAAAGCAGAAACATTAATATATTTTTTTCTAAAACAATGTTCTGCTGCAGGAAAATTATTGATCACTCACATCTCACAGAATAAAGCTGTGGAGTTAAAATAATTCTATTGTTTCTATGACCACAGCTGTGATATTATATTTGTGTCTTAGGATTGTACAGTCTTTAACAGAAAAAAAACCCAAGACTCCTACTCCAGTCAAAATTAAACAAGATCAGCTTTTACAGAGATATGTTGTTTGGTAAAAGTGTTATGGTGACATCATGGAGTAACAGTGTAAGAAGAATATGACTTCTTGGGAAGTTATTCTTTATCAGATCAGTTTTTACCAATGAAATAGAACTTTTTTTGTCCAGAACACCTTCATCAGTCATGGTCAGATCAGCCTTTTCTTAGTTCTGGTAGAAAGGCAAAGGCACCTAGTTGCTTGTGGTTTTATACATGTGTTGCTGAAGTATTTTTAGCAGAGGCATTTTGAGATCTTTCTCAGTAGTTCTAGCTGTGAATGAATATCCCACACTTTGATATGAGTACAGTAAAGCAAGCAAAGCACCTTTTTAGCCACCTTAATCCCTCATGAACTATTAGATACATAAACTAGCATGCCTTAGTAATGGCAGCTTCTCTTCCAAACTAAGAATTCTCAGAATGCTGACAGATGCTCTGTCACATACACAAAAAACACTCCAGTACATTTATGTGAATCAAGAGTCTGAGCCATAAAATGAGAATAAGCTGGTAAATGTATTGAAATTTATCTTCTGGAGTAATCTACAGAAAAAAAACCAAACAAACTTCAATAAGTACCAGTTAAAAAAAGGACTGATGATACGCCATCATGAAGAAAAAATTCTCCTGATTTTGATCTCAAGACCTTCCTTCCTGTCCACCTCTTCTAATTTAATATTTTCTTCTAGGTTCCTGTCTCCTATGCCCTGCTTTTGTCACTGCTTTTTGCTGGTTCTGCATATACACCATGGGCTCCTCTGGCTAATCAAAGGGCCAAAGGGCAGGTACAAAAATATTTAGTAATTAAGTAGCTAAGGTACATTTATTTTCTCCTGAGACCACAGGAATCTTATTTGAGGTACCTGCTGTTACCTCCCTTTTGCATGAGCCAATAAGGAGTGTTTAGGAAATCTTAGATCTGCAGATCATTTCCAGCAGCAACTCAATACACCTAGGGGACTTGTTCTTTTCCTTTAAAGAATCAACTCCATACCCTTTAAAAGCCTCTGTGAATGGCAAGAGTTGAGCTTAAACTCTAATAAAGGTAAAACCTTGCTATTTTTCTTTCACGAGAATGCTCTCATTTTTTTTCCCATCTTGGTATGTGATATGTTCAGCACAATACAGGAGTGGGGGGGGGGGAAATAAGCAAAAAAAGTTTTGGCAAGGCATACCCACCACAACTCAAATTGTTTTCTGCTTTCAGTGCTGAAGTTGGAATACTCCAGAATTCATTTTCCCAGTCTACAATGTTTCCTTTCACATCGCAGCTGAGGTTGGCCAGTGTTTGCGCATTCATGGTGAAATTCCAGAGGCGGAAGTTGTAAATGTCCCCATTTAGAGAGCTCACTTCATTGCTGTTAGAGCCCAGCACCAGCCTCCCATTTCCAGGGATAACCTTGTCAAAGATCTCTGGACAGTCCACTACGTGATAGGTGCTTTTGGCATATATACCTACAGTGCCCAAGAAGCTGTCCCATACAACACACAGCTGCTGAAAGGTTCCAGTGAAAAACTCTGCATTTCGGGGCAATGCATTCTTTAGGATGCACTGTGTGCCTGAGATGGACAGAAAATGGCCTTTTGTGGTCTTCCCAAAGCTGAAGAGCTCTCTCAACAATGCATCAGTGTAGGAGAAAACCTTCCAGTCGTCGTTGTCATCGCTGTTGCCCTTGGTTGCTTCAAAGCACAGCGTAAACTGTCTGAGCTCTGGCACTGAGACAGTCTCTGCCACAGACACAGCATCGATGTCAGGAACCTGGGGAATGATCACTTTCTGATTCCTCAGAGACACAGCAACTAGAACCAAGAGCAGATAAGTAAATTAACAACAACAAAAAAATTCATCACATAGGAATAAAGGCAGACTGGCAGCAGGGGTTAAAGTAACATCCATTAAATCAAACATTCATCAGGTTGTTTTTATCACTGCAATATACCAACAGCACACACCAAAGGGAATTTGACTTGGGAGTGCACTCAGCTGTAAATACACAGAGATCCTTTCAGTGGCACAGAGAATGCTGTGTGACACCCACTTAACAACCCCATAAGTTGGTTAAGAGCAGTATTAGGACATATTACCTACTGACCTCCAACTCTGCTTCAGCTCACTTAATAAAAATTAATTCTCTTTCATCTAGTAAGGATGCATTAAGCAATGGAATAAACCAGTTATTTGAAAAACCCAGTATGACTTACTTTTAAGATACATTATTTTAATTTCTTGTCTGCATGACTGCATTACACCAGTGAAGTTCAGACCTTCCTTCTTTTAAATATTGCAACAGAAGAAAGCCCCCATTACATTCCTTGGCAAATTAAAGCCTTTTGTTGCTGAATTTAGCTAATGGGTATTTCTGCACAGCATTAGGCATCTTGTCATTTTGTCCCCAGCAGTTTTCTGGTCGAATACTGCAATTGTGTGCTCATAAATATTTCTTTCCAAGCTGTTCCCATTTCCTAACAGTTGGGTCAACAGTTTTGGACTTTGCACAAGTATCTAGAAATTGCTAATCCTACAGCAATTTACGTATTGCTGGAAAGGTATTTAGGCAGAATTGCTCGATTTGTTGTTAAGTATTCTCATTTGCATGGGCAAAATGGCAGCCACCAAATGAGAAAGCATCATATGACACAAACTTTTTCTCCACAATTGACAAGTCTGTTCACTGTATGTCAGAGAACGTTATTTTTCCAAAAAAAAATGTTAATATGCTCAGTTTTATTGGCACATTTATGGCAGCACAGTTCTTCCAGCCAATTTCTCCACCAAAAAATTTCCAGCTACCAGAGGTAGCAGAGGATGCAAAGGTGTCTGGTACAGATTGCAACAGCTCTTGGTTTCACCTCTGGCTCCCCTATCTCCTGCAAATGTCTGCTACCTCTTAGACATTTTCACAGCCTGTATGCTGGAAGTAAAACTGTTTCCGGCAGAACCTGAAGAATAAGTGCCACAGTAATTAATTCCCAGTCTCCTCTGGGATTTTTTAGTGATGTCCCATCACTTAAACTAATTACTACACCTATTCTCTTCTCAGAATGAAATAAAACCCTTTCAGATTTGAGAGTGTGAGACATGAGGGACGGATGACTGTCACGGCAGAGAAAAGACAGATATATGGTGGATAAGGATTCTGTTTTGTCTGTGGTACTGCAAGTTCCCTTTGCCAGCGGCTTGAGAAGACTCTGAGCTCCAAACTACCATATTTGGATATACACAGGAACATAATTTGACCAATATATTACATAGTGAAGTAACATAAAGCATTTCACATTATATGCCAACCCAGTAACTGCATAATGGGAGGGAACAGAGAGAAATACTGGGCTTTTATAGTTACTGGATTTGCTTCATAGATTTATTTTTCTTCCCAAGGGAAAAAGCATGCTGTAACAACTTTATAGATAGAAAATGCGTTCAACTCTCCATTGAAAACAGGGGCATTTTTTAGCAGGTTAATTATACTGTAAACTCCTTTACGTAACATGGAAAGTGTTCCAGAAGAAGCATAAGGATTCAAGACTCGAAAAAGAAGAAAGCTTATTTATATGAGCAATATCCAGACCACGTGTACAGAAAAGTTACAGACCACCTGGGCACATTTAAGCAGTACAGAAAGAGAAATAAATGGGAAGGACTTTGCTCCCATACTGAAGAAGTCTACTTAGTTTTGCTGTATTTTTGTACAGATTTAACCACTTGCAGCTTCCTCGTATACCGAAAAAACTGACAAGATTTTTGTCCACATAGAAAAAACTGAATCCTACCATCAGTATTAAGTGCAGATCTCTTTCCTTGTTGCTGTTGCATAGTCAGTCATCATACTGATGAATTTAAATGTTAGTATCAGAGAATATTCCCTGTATTTATTTATTTATATTATTTCTTATCTGGTTATTCTCTGAGGAATATACTCTTGGAATACTCATCCAAGTGTTTGAGAATACTTTCAGAATAATGTTAAATTTTTTCTCTTAGGAAGATCCTCAGATGAGCTCAATTGGTTGGAGGATGGTGCTAATAATGCCGGGGTTGTGGGTTTGATCCCTGTGTAGGCCACTCACTCCAGAGCTGGGCTAGATGATTTATCTGGGCCCCTTCCAACTCAGACTGTTCTGTGATAACTGGATTACATTGGGCATGGGGTCTTTTGACACATTTTCTTATGAAGAACGTACAAACACCTACCTTACTTGCATCTCACTGTCCCACGTCTCATACACCCCTTCACACACAAGCAAGCCAGGAGTCCTTAGGCTCTATTTTACAACCCCTTGCAGGGAACACTGGTCTCCTGCCAGCTGATGGGCTTCTCAGTATAGTCTGGTGTTTAAGAGATGCCTTCTGCTGTTTCTAGCTCCCCTGCTTTCATCTACCCTGTCACTGATGCTGGAAGAAATGTGTCAAACTTAAATTTGAGGCCTGCAAGTGTCCACATACCAAGTATGTTTGGGAGTGTTTTGTTGCCACCTCAGTGAATTGTACTTTTAATCTGGACTACTGCTGTCCTTCTTAACTGTATGCTAAATTGCCTCAAGCATTTCTGTACTAACACAGATCTCTTGCTCTCCCTCCTCCCCTTTTGATGACTGACTTCTACTTACTGGTGGAGTTATTGCTCACACAGTTGAGTGTTACTAGGAAATTATTTACCATGAAAGCTCTTCAGCTGGTGTAAATTGACATAATTCCTCTAAGAGTCCAAAGCTGGATTCGTTTGCTGCAGCTGAGGATATGGCCCATCCATCTGCTACTGGTGTGTTGCAGGAGGTGGCAAGCAGGAAACAAACATTTGTGTGGGTGGCCAATTTGATATAGACAACAGGACACTGCAAAACTCAGTTTGAAACTTACATAAAACTGAGCAGTCACGCAAAAGCTGTTCTATTCCCAAATACCCTCCCACAACTCACTCTCTTATGTCTGACTTTCCCCACATTCATGCTGTCCTGTGTACATACTGCATATTAGGATGTATGCACCACTAATATCTTTTTAAACTACATTTCTGTATAGTCAATTGTGTGTCTTCGAATGGCCTTTGACTTCCCAACTTTGTATTACTTTGTGAAATTCAAAGTGGAACAAATAAATTAATTTTATCAATATATAAAAATTATAATTTCTGAGAAATGGAAAAAAATGTAACAGCATTCCCTTAGTTCTGGGAGAAATTTATGCTCTTGCTCCCGTATCACATTTTAAGTAGCTAAAGATGGTGTCAGCTTGAAGTACAAGCTTTGAAATTTCATGTGAAGTGAGCGGGTGTGGAATTTTACACATGACCTGAAGTGAAGGGGTGTGCAAGCTTTTGGATGGCTTTGGGAAGTCTGCAAGCATAGCAGAGCACAGTGCTGACATCTGCCATGTGGATGTGTTGTCATTTCAGTGTGTGTGCACACTGATGTCCTATTTCCCACATGCATTTATAACTTGAAAGGAAAGCAGTACGTTATGATCCCTTTTCCAAGACCCTGTTCTGTATCCATTTCCAGGTTAAGCTTTACTATGATCTTTGTCTCCAGCTATGTTCTGAAAGTAACACAATTACACAGCTGTGAGCAATAAGTAGAATGTAGTTATAATCTGCCCTAGAGGAATGCAGACAGCTCTCCCAGCATCCACAGTCAAAAATCAAGATGTCAGGTGAGAGTTACACATTTGGAGTAATGAAACCAAATGAAGCCAGCCTCAACCTAGCTGCTTAGCAGCAAGCCTTAACACAGAGCTTCTGAACTAATATATATGTGAAACATGAAAATATGAGTCACTGATGAAGTTTCACTCACACTGGAGAATAGCCCTCTTTTTCAAAAGGAAAGGCTGTCTTCCAAGACTATTTAATTTTGATGGTGCTGTTCATGAGCAAAAGGTACTATTCTATTTGTCATGGAGGTAACGCTCTTGCTTCCATAACAATACATCACTGTAGGTCCATAGACACAAAGGGTTCTCTGCCTATGTTTGTGGACCTTTCCTCTCCTTATTAAACACAGCTGAGGTCAGCATTGCATCTTTTAATTCTGATTGTAACTCATCTCTTAAGTCATACTTAAATATTAAAATATTGAAGAAGAATACAGAAATAAATAATTTTGCATAATGTGTCTGAACATGAGTTTTTATGAATCACTTGATTTTACAACTTCTTACAAACAGCAAGAGTTTTGTTAATTTCAAATAGAGAAGTCTTTCAGAAAATTTGCTTTGACTTTCATAAGAAAACATGTGCTCCTACAATTATCACTACATTATTTTGTCAGTATGAAAGGACCTCAGTAGAGACAAGTATTTTTAGCTCCTCTGTGATGTTACCTTTTTTTTTTCAGGACTACACACAGATTTTGATGACACAATCACTCCTACTTTTGTCTTATGATTTCTGGAATTTACTATCTTAATTATTTTAAAATATATGAAATGTGTAATAAATATTTTTAAATAATCATGTGGAAGATGTGCTTGTGACTGAAGAGAGAACTGCCAAACCTCCCTGCTCTGTGTTTCACAGCCCGCCAGCCTGCAGAACATAGCTGTGCTACAATAATATAAAGGCTAAATGCAATACTAGTGTTCAGTTTAAGGTGTGCAACCACTACAAAAAGAAAGAGCATACTGAGAGCATACTGAAGAAGAATGCTGAGAATACTGAGAGCATGCAACTGGAAACTATAACCCTGAGGTGGAATGGTCAGCCACACATGGGGTCTCTCTGTGACTGTCCTAATGCCCTTTGTTACCTAACTGCCCTTTACTGTCTAATTTACTGTCTAATTAATCCTAATTAATGTGCTTAACAAGAAGCCAAACACCAATCAGAAATCATTTGTGTGCTTGCTTATCTTCTAGGGAAAAAAGCATGAGTGTCTTTTTAAAACACTGCTACATATTTAGGGAAGGGAAAGAAAGGTCAAGGACCTGGAATGACAGGTAGACGTTTTGCAATGTCAGTTCATCCCTGGGAGCTTGTTCCAGAGGCTGGATGAACTATGAGAAGTTCTGCTTTCTGCACAAACTTCTCCCCACTGCTGGGAGTTACATTGGGCCAGAGGTCCAGGCTGATCTCTCTGGCTCAGCTAGGTTCCCTCTCATGCTCTCCTTTAAGTTTCTTCATTCCTCTGCACGTGTGCCAACCTGAAGGATGCATATTCTGCTTCCAAATCCTCCAGCATAATTTGGCAGGGAGAGAACTGTTAGGCCTAAAATCTTTGCACGTGAAAAGTTTTTCTAACACATTTCTTGTCATGTCCTGAAATAAAGTAATTTTGATCCAAAGAAAAATAAATTAGCTTATAAAAGATACAAGATAACCCTGTAAAGTGCAGCCTCACCCATTCATTCTCTTCTCATGGAGGACTTCATTCCTTTGGGAAGTGTCATTCTAATCCTTCTAGCACATTTCTTTACAACATCTATAATGGGATGAAATGCTTTGGACTTACTTCGTACATAGCTGGCATTAAAACCTTTCTTCTGGATACTGAAGTCACTTTTAAAGGACACAATCATTTCATTTCCGGTAGAATTATAGGATAATCCTTTGGCAGTGATGCCACAAAGGTTCATTGGGCTTTCTCCATTGTCTAATGTCAGTGAATCATAAATGCAGCCCGGAGCTTCTTCAATGTCGAAATCAATAAATGTTAGCTGTATGATAAATCCATGAGGTGCTCGGATGATCCACTTGCACGCTTGGCTGTTGGGATAGTCACTGGGGAAGCATGGGGAAGTGAAAACTCCAGAGGGGTCAGTGAGCACGGTCCTACAGTCATAGCATCCATGAGCTGACAATAAAAACAGAGAAAAGCTGGAGGTCAGGCAGAGATGTAACCTAGAGTAACCATCAACACAATAGCTAAATATATTTTTATGCAGAAAAATAGAGATGGGAGGAAGAAAGGCAGAAAAAGGCCTTGTTTCTAGTAGGGAACATATTGGAGGAATAGTATAGAAAATGCATATTTTATGTAAGAAATTCTATAGCAAAGAAATATAAATTATATTGCCAAGCAATAATTTGTGCACATGATATATATATTTACTAAGTATACTGGCCTGATAAAGGCAAAGCGAAAGCAATGTTCTTCAATTCAGAAAGGCAAATTCTAAAACTGCAACTTCTAAAAAGATGACTGGTATCATTCACATTTTTTAGCTCCTGGTCTGATGCTGACAGGAGGTTATCCCCGAAGCTCTATGACATGCTATTGTTTCCAGAGAAGTGCCCCGGAAAGGAGCAGCAGAAGAATTGGGCTGAAGAGCAGCAGAAGCAGCAGTCCTCGAAGGTTAGTCATCTGCATTTCCAGCTGATGCATTCCACATCACCCAGAAGGGTAGCAGTGAGCTACTGGCTTTTGAATCAACAGTAAATTACTGTGTTCTTCCCATGCTGACTCAGCTCCATTGACATATTTGTGGCAGTCAGGCTTTAAGAAATTCTTACCCTATTTGTCATACTCCTTTGCTCACCTGCTGTGTTTACCCATGAGAATTTCAAGCCCAGTTAGTCCCCAGGGCTGCATTTCTTGTTTGGTTAACATTTGCTCATTTATCATATATTTACTTAGTGTATTATAAGATATAATTACCATGAACTGCCTGCTCCTAAAATCTGTTACAGTTTGCCAAAGCAGCACTGAACAAAATAGGTGGGAACTGAATATCACCAAGAGATAACCAAAGAAACTAACTGGCCCATTTATGCTGAATTACTCTGCAAACATTTCATCAAACCACAATCCTGTGTCAAGTCCTACAAGGATGAAAAAATATACATTATTAGTTACCCAAACTAAAAACAAAAAGGTTTTCAGTGTAAATTACACACAGAAAAGTTTTAGAATAGGAATAAATGCAACTAATTTCTCCAAGGAGCCCCTGGTGTTTCTTTCCAGTCAGGGTCTTGATATTTTTCAGTCACATTTAAATGGTGTTTGGCATAAGCAAATGGACCTTGACCCTGTGAAGTTGCATGCCAAAAATGCAGTTTAGTTTAATTTACATCTGCAGTTAGAATTGAGAGGTGTATTTTTTATAGTTTTTTATAATTTTTATTGCCAAAGCACGAATTGACATGGCCCCAATGAGGTAAAGAGACTATTTGAGCTCTCAGAGCCAAATGCAAGCTGGTTACACGAAGAAAGTTCAGTGGGACGCTTATTTGTTCAAATGGGGAAAAAAAATTGTCTGAAAGATTTGCAGGTAGCTTTGGGAAGAAGTGGTGCTCCTGAAAACTTGATCTGTGTAGTAGAAACAAAAGCCTGCCCATTTTTAATACTCCTGCAAGTCTTTACAGTCGAGGACTGTGCTCACCTGCACTGCAACCCTGGTGTTCCATTTATCAACCAGAGAGGGAATATTTACTCATTAGTACGGTGAATATAAATCCTGCAGTTGTACAAACAGATGATGGCTTCATCCAGTGGGTTTTATACAGATAGGTATCAGTTTTCAGAGAACCACCTTAGACTGAAAGGAGGAGAAACAGGAAAAGCATGCTCTCTGCCACAAGCCACTGCAGGCAGACTCCTAGTCCAGGGCAAGTGAGCCTCTACAGGGCAGAGCAGCTGCAGGATGGCTCTGGCAGGAGCTGTCTCCAGCTGGAGGGCTCTGTGATCCAGGATCCTGATGGCTAGGATGAGGGCTTACAGGGGCTGAGGATTTGGCAGAGGATCTTGCTCACTCTCATTCCTGCCAGAGAAACAAATGACACAGAGCTCTCTGGGGAGTTGAGAACTTTCCTTGGGCACGCAGATGGACCTGAAGCCAGGGACTAAGGTGTTAAGTGATGTAAATACATACAGGAACATGGGTGTGAATGTACATTGATTCATCCTGGGGCACCTAAAGTAATCTTAAGAGCATTATATGCCATGGCCAAACCAGAGAAAATATGCTACTTGTCAGTAAAGTGTATGTCCATGATTGGTAGAACATTACACACAACCTGAGACTGGAAAAGTCAAATTTGTCCATCAGAGAGAACTCTGATGTTCTTCATGTTTATTAATTCTATTGATCATCAGCAACCATAAACAGGATGCAGCTTTTCTATTTATCTCTCTCTCCTGAGTATTTATCATTGTTTCTAGGCTGTGTAAAAAGAAAAAGTCAGCATATATAACAAAAATACTTTTATCCTTGATGTCACTGTAGATATTAAAACATAAATGTTATTTATGATTTTTCAAATAATTTAAGCTTTGCAGAAATGTACTCTCATTTTATTACATTCATATTGTTTTGTTCATTTTACAGAACTAATGTTAAAAAACAGCCCCTAAATTTAGATAGGAAAATAAGTGCTCAAAACTTTGCATACACAGAAGAAACAGATTTGGTAAGCAAAATAGTTGGGTTTTCTTTTTAAGTGGGTTGGCTCCATTTTGGTATAGTAGCTATTCTGTCCATGACTGCAATTTGAAGGAGAAATATCCTGTTTTCATGCAAATGTCCACAGTAGTAAGTAAAAAGAAAAGAAAACAAACAACAAAACTATATATAAACAGAATGGTTTTAAATGGAACGTTTTGCACAGCTTCTCATGAGGCAGTTATTTTTCTATAAACATCACCTATTTTACTCATTAAAGAGAAAAATTGCTGTGGCAACGTTAGGCTGTCAGCCAAAGCTGACAGATATTTTGCAATCCCATTGGCCCAGAGCAGTTCTGAGCTGTGGAGAATGAATACTTGTTGAAATACACACCACAAACATTTCTAGAAGCAATCCAAGATATTTTATTGATTTTAATGGGAACAAATTTAGCTATGATATTCCTGGTTAGGAGCCCCACATATCCAGAATCTGCCTGACAAGTAATTTTTACCAGCATAGACCAAAGGAAATGTCTAAATATATTTTATACAATAAAGACCTTTATTTTTTCCCCCTCTATTCTTTTCCAAACCAAAACGAACACCCTCTTCAGATAGTGAAATCAAGGACTTAATTTCAACATTTCCTAAATGGAAAGCATCACTGGGCAATTAATGTGTTTCCAACATGAGAATACACTATAGTATGGTTTTCATTTAATAATCAATTTTTTTTCTGCATCATACTCAGACTTTCTACAGTAAAGAATATTTAAGTATCTAGTGTGATACTTCAACACTAAACTGAAAAGAGAAATTCATAAATTCCTCTGGAGCTAGTTAGAGCTTTCACCAAAGTTATCTATGTGATTCAAAATCGTTAATTGACTTCAGAAGCAGAATAGAGCGTAGGGGAAATGGCTTTTTCCAATCATGGAGTGGAGATAATGGGCAAAACCAGAAAAACTTTCCACAGATTTTGCGTTTCTCATCAATGAAATGAAATACTGATTTTCCTTAACTACTTCATATTTTACAGGGTTTTATATGTGCAAAGCACACTACCAATGACTTTAAACTGCAGCTGGGAGAGCATTTTTGACAATCTGGCCCACTGTACAAAATCCAAAAAATGAGTATTTAGTGCCCAACAGAAAATTTTGGGCAAAGCAATTTGACCACTTTTAATAAGAACTTATCAGTAAAAGCAGGGATAGAATCCCATTCTCACAGTTGCCAGTTTTCCTGACCATGAAACCATTCACTCTCTTCTAGGAGTTTCCTCTTTTACATATATACCTTTTAACTTGTGTGAGGCAGAAAACACCCTATCCTAGTCTTTCCTACACCATGCTGATTCATCTGAAGACTGCCCTAAAACTAAGAGGCTAAGGAAAACATGGTCTGGCTCACTAGTGATTGCACCATACAGTCATGCGTACCATGTGTACATATCCTCATATCCTAAACAAAATTAATTGTCCAGCTTGTCCTGTCCACTGATTTTGCCTCCTTTAGAGTCCCAGCACTGAATTCCACCATATGAACTCATCATGACAACTCTAAGTACTGAAATGCACAATTTCAAAAGTGACTTTCATGAGTCATTTGTGGGAAGCTAAAGCCACAGCCAGACACAGAGATACAATGCCTAACAGCAGATTTGGAAAGGAAACATTCATTATATAATCTTATCCCATACATTCATACTTCTCTTTTTAAATTTTTTTTTACCTGAATGACTAACACATTCCAACATTTGCCTCCAAAATCTGCAGTAATATTAATATTTTCCTCTAGTTTCTCACACTTCTCTACTTCTCTCCATTGTCATTGTTTACCACTAAAACCTCTTTTGTCCTATTATACTCAGCAATTCTTACTCAGGCATGAATTTTGACTTCCACCTCTCCACCTGATATCACTTCTGCACTTATCCAACCTTGGTGAAGTGCTGGACAACAAATTTTGTTTGGCCAAGAATTTTTATAAGAGCACAAAAGCAATCCAGTGTGGAACACTGTCTATTTCAGCCCTAAAGACCCAAATTTTGTGAAGGTTACAATCAAACAAAACCAAGGTCACTGTGGGGAAAAAGCCCGTACTTGCAGTTTGTGCATTATCCAGTTTTTTTTCCACCTAAGTTATGCTTTGCACTGGAACTTTCTTTTCACTGCTGAAGCATGTAGCATTTCCCACCTGACAGTAACATAAATTACTCCACAGGCTTAGATAGTAGCACAGAATACCAGTGACAGCTGGGGTGGGTTGTATGAACACTACCAGTATTTTTTAAATACATTAGAACGTTCCCTCACAAAAAAGAATGCTGTTGGATTTCATTTTGGCAAAAAAAATTAATTTACTTCTCTCTGTTGATGATACAATTTTTATATGAAAATATCCTGAAATAAATCTAAGCAGCTCTGGAATTGAATTTTCAGAAAAAATACCCAAATACTTTATGTTAACTCTAGTCATATTCAAGTGAATAACAAAAATCTCTCCTGCCTGACAGAATTAGGCCAATTCTAAACCATAGAAAATCTTAACTAGAGTGCCTAGCACTTTAGACATAAAAAAGCAGAATTAATTATAATTTGCTTTCCATGTTGACATCTGAGATCTTTTAAGCACTTAACATATATTTTAAAAGGCACTACTGACAAGGATGGTCATTTGAACTAAGCACAGGCAGGTAACACAGCAAGTGTGTGGTGATGTCCAAAATAAAAGAGACTTTACAATCATTTTGTGTCACAGCATGAAAAAAACACCTAGTTTGATGAACATTAGGTGGCAAAAAGTTTTGCTTTGTAAGAAGCAATTAATTTTTCAGGTTTTTATCTATTTCAAGAACATCACAACACAAATATGACCAAACATTAGGTTAGATGTATTTATGACTGCAAATAGATGGGTGAATGAGGTCAGCAATGGGCACACCTGCAGACAAGCACAAGGAAGGGCCAAACCACCAAGATGTGGGTGGGCTGGAATGGCTACAGAACAAACAAACCCGTGTTATTCCAGCAAGACACAAACACCAAACCAAAAACAGCTATCCTATGGGATAGGCTTGGACAGCTTATCTTCACCTTAAAAATCATTTTGAACGTAAAGGCAATCTGTGGATCTAGAAAAAGGTCCATATGCAAAGTGTGAGCATATTAATTGCAAAGAAATGTCCCAACATTCACTCTGAGCATAAAGTAGTACTCTGCTCCGCTTACTCACATTTAAGCTAGTAATGAGATAAAACCTCTTCAATTTGTTTATGCAAAACAGGAAGCCCAGCACTCTTCTGGAGCCCCTGCAGACCCAACCATGTACTCTGCTCTCTGTGCAACCCACACTTTGATTGAGCTCAGTCTGGGAAAGTTCAAATGAGGAGATGTGGCAGGTTTATTTTTGCTTCCTTATTTACTTTCCAAATTGTAGAAGCTGTATGATCTCTCAAAGAGATCTTTATTCTGCTACACTATGCTGATAAAAATTACTATACGCCACATCTAATTTAATGTTTGCAGGTAGTGTAATTATCAAATTAAACAGACAATCCTAACTCTATTTAAACATTCAGATTTAAAAATAAATGATTATCTCTGCAATAAATAGAAAGGAAGCAAGACTCATTCTGATGAGTACAGAAGTTTGTCCCTTTACAAACAATGTTACTGGGTTGAGGTGTACTGCTTGGCACTATGACTGTTGATTGTGTAAAAATACAGATAGCCCTGGATTTGCAATCATCACATGGAACAATATCTACTTTAACATTTCTACAATGTGCACAGCTCTAAATTTCAAGACAAAAGTCTTGAGGAAATCCTATAACCTCATAGATATGCTTTGAATTTAAGCATGGACTTAAAATTCAGCCACTGTTTCAAGTCCTTTCCTGCACAATGGTGTCTTTGAGCCGTGCATGTGAAGCTTTGCAGTCCTTCTCTTCAGCCTTGCAGCCCCCTCAGGGCTGAAGGGGAGAGCATGACTCCATAGCTGCTGCTGCTGCTGCCTGAAAACCACATGGCAGGCACTGCCCAGACCCGAGCAGTGAGGAAGGCTCTTCCATCCTGTCTACTTCTGACCACTTTCTTTTCCTGTCAATGAAAGGAGTAGTAACTGGACCAACATTGGCAAACACCCATTCTGAGAGAGAGATCCACTCTCAAACACAGAGGATGCATATGGAAATGTGGTTACCATGTAATTAAGTAATGCTGATTGAATTTGTGGGGAGGTTGGTGTTTTACACCAGTCTGCAATGAAATAGTTCCTTCTGGACTTTGAATTTCTTTACCAAATAACTTTATGCCTAAAGACCAGGAAAAGCTAGGTTTAATTCTAAGTCAGCCCTAAACTTTCAAAAAATGTCCTTTTATTCCCTGGCCTCCCCACTTAAAAATATTAGCATTATTCCTCTGGGTAGGGCTCAAACCCATCACACCACCATTACATTAGTAATGTAATTAGTAATTAACATTAGTAGGATGTTATACTAACTTTCAGCTCTGCAAAGGCATCCATAGCAAGCTTTGATGATGGACAGTTTGGGTGTGGAGAAATAAATTTCTATTCACCCTTGGGGTTTTTTGAATTTCTCCAAACACTGAACTGTGAAAATCCCAGGCAGTATAGAGTGCATCATCAAAAAATGTAACTCAGTAAAATTTAAATAATTTTCTAAAACATTCCAGGTATTTTTTATTATTAATAGCTGTAGTATACAGAGAATTCTGAACAGGATAAATATTACAAATTTTTCTGTGAAATCACCTGCATAGATTCATTAGTGACATTACCAGCAAATTTTATAAAATAAATTTTTATAAGCTTTATATGAAAGAAACTTTACATTATTCTTCTGCAACACATAGTCAGATGTGTTTTCCAGAGCACAAGTACAATAAAGCTGTAGTTAGCAAGCATCTTTTGTGTCTGTGTTATTATTCATTTGCAAATGTGACTCTTTTGGTCAATTTGTAAGCAATCACTATTTTAAGCACTATTAAAAACTCAGTCCAGACTCTCATTCTGCATCATTCCCATTGCCTCATCTTCACAGTACTCCTTGTACCCAGCAAGAATTTAAAGCCTCCATATTCCTGACTGGAAATAGCACATAACCCTGGCAGAGTCTTTTATAATTCAATGAAAGACAAGATTGTGCTCTCACAAAATAATTCAACAATTGGGTTTTGGCCACTGAAGCCAGGAGACAAAGAGCACACTATGCCCTGGCCAGTCCTATCAGCTTGCCTTGCATCATCGTTTGCTGATGCATTATGTGCTGCAACATATGCTTTAAACAGATGAACCAGTTGGCACACCTAGGAATAATAAAATGTTTGGGGAAAAAAAATCTCCTTACAGGCTAGTATAGAGACTTATATGAAAGTGTAATTGTTGCCTATGAATTCACTTATTATTCCTGCTTCCTGCTGCTCTAGCCCTTATTGCTTATCAGTTTATTAACAAATTAAATTTGTCATCACATGGAATTAGAACTGATTATCTTCTCTCTTTTGTAAGACAAGAACAAAGCACTTAATAAAATTATATGTGGCAAATTGAAAACTGATAAAAGACAATATTTTCTCTTACATAACAATGTCAGCCCGTGGAAGTCTGACCTGAAAACTATCAAAGCAGGGAACATAAAACTCAGAAAGTGCAGAGATGTTTTCCCAAGTATCTAATAGGATCTCTGAACCCCTCCAGACATAAAATAATTGATGAGAGATAACGGTAAGAAATTGTAAACCTCATGGCTTATGTTTAAAATTAATCTTAACCAGCTGTCCAGAACATTATGAATAGCTCCATCTCAGTCGTGGACACAGTCCCAGTCTCCTGCCCACATGGCTGCAGCTCAAGGCCACCCCAGACAGGTCTTCTCCAAAGCCTTCCTGGGTACAGCCAGCACGGTCAGAGACCATTCCCAGCGCACAACCCTGATACAGCCAGCCTAGATTTTTTGTAGCTGTGTGCCCTTGGAACTCACAGCCTCTGAGGCAGAGAGCAGCCCTGGCTGTATCCCACTGACCGGGGTGGAAGGGGCCACTGCACGTGTGGGAAAGCAGACAAAGCCATGTGAAGCTGAACACGAGGTTCTGTCTCCTGTATCTTTCATAGGAGCCAGTTGAGCAACTCTCATTAGTTTTGGTGTTCAAACACTACACAGAAATCGGGGAGAAACAGGTGGTATTACATCCTGTTTCTAACGTGATAATCAAAATTATCTTTCAGGATACACTTGAGGTCGGTAACAGTAATAATGTACAAAGAAAAATCAGGAAGAGCGAAGCTTAATTTTCAAATCAGGTTTAAGATTAGAAAAGCAGACATGAGAATAGTAAATTACTGACTCAGGAAGCATTTACCATGAACATAGGCAGTAACCAGCTACTACTAAATCCAGGAACAGGTTTTTCACTAAAACCAGGACAGCAGAAGCTAATTTGCACTTCCTCTTGACACAACTGAGCAGCTTGGTTCTACACCAAGAAAGATTATTTTATTTACTTTTTCACAAATAAATATATAAACCACAGCTTGATTCCTAACCTTTTTATTAGGCATATAGATGGACTGGAACTTTACACAGGTTTAAGGTTTACCATTCATATGCAGGCTGTTGACATTTTGGACAGGATATTTCATGGAACTGACACCCTGACTTCTCAAGACTAGCGTTCTATCCAGTCCTGAAAGGAGTCATCCAAGTACTGACATTATCAGTATTTGTTATGTGCTGGATCTCCAAAATTTTATGATAGTCCTGGAAAGGTAAGAGCTGATGCTCTTGAGTGGGATGCCAGCACAACACAATTAGACATAAAAGAGACAATTAGAGAGTCTTAAGATATTCTGTATTGCCCCCAAGCCCCATTTTATGCTGGAATTCAGTAGGTATTTATTTCTGTAGGGTTATCACTGCCACAAAAAAGCTCTGACCCCTCTTGATCACTCTAGCACAGATATCCTACTCCCTGACAGCAGCTGACTTTATCACAGCAGTGACTCCAGCAGGTTTTGATTGATCTGGGAAATTGAGGGAACCAGCTACAATAGAAGAAAATACGTTCAGAGCCAGGGTGGGGGCCCTGCACTGCCTGTTTCCCCTTAGTTGTTTGGTTTTGTGCCAATGAAAATGGAAGTGGAAACAAACACACTGACTGGGTAAATCAGCTCTGACCCATATGAGTGGAGTTCACACTGTAGACAAAGTTATGGATTTCCCCCAGAGGGAGGGGGTAATGTGAAAATCCTGTGTTACACCCATTGTAACTTAAGAATATTTTCATTGGCATTCCTGTGATAATCTTATAAAAATAACAGAATTGACTTGCTAGTTTTGGCCTGAGTTGGATTTTTTTTCCACAAAGTAGCAGAAGTTTGGGACAAAGAAAGGTATTGACAGTTCAGTTTAGATATGCTGGTTAAAAAGGCATTAACTAGTAAGTATATAGGTGAGTAGAATAAGCATGTAAGCTAGCATACATGTAAGTAAAAAGAAAATTAAGTCAGGAAATGGATAGGGTGAGAACAGGTGAGGGTTTTTTTGTGAGGTTGCTGCATGTAACATAATGTTTTTCAATCTGGGATCTACATATCACACTCCATCACGAATCATGCTAAGATTAACAACAGGAATGGTCATCAAGAATGTTGTACTTTTTTCTGCTCCAGCAAGAAGATCTGGCTGCTGGCCCCTAGCTGCTCTGCTGCTGCATTGTTACAATGAGGAACACATTCTCAGCTGGAGAAAATCGATGGCTGCAGTTGGATTCAATACCAGGCTGCACAAACTGAAGAGCTGTATGGCTGTACACGTTCTTCAGGTTATCACTTGAGCAAACACATGTCACACTTCTCTGGGAAGTAGTTCAAAAGATGAGTGTGAAAACAGCTGACAATCCTTTGGTGAGGAAGAGTGGTTTGTAGGAACTTGAGCTGCCTCCAAACTGTGCAGATATGGGTTAAAATAATGTTACAGCTAGGCACAGGTGATCTCGGTAAACCTCAGTCTTACAGATGTATGCATTTCTTCTACATATACATTGGAAATAGACTAAAGAAGTTGTTAGGATTAAATTCTTGGGTAACAGAATATTCTGTGCAATGAAAGTAGAAAATATTGCATTTTCATCAGGAGCTTTACCCAGCAAATTTAACACACACCCAAAGCATTTTCCATTTGATCCATGATGCATTCAAAATCTTTTATTGTTTATAAGAGGATAGGTCAATTGCAGAGCTTTCTTTCTGAGGCTTCAATGCTGGAATGTCTTTTCTGGCTGCTACTATCAGTATTCTGAATACACATAATTTTTAAGTCCTATGAAGACCTCTAGAAAACACAAGGTAGTGGAGTTATTGTATGGTTTATCAATTATATGCTTCAAACTTTGTCCATTTACAGGCTAAATTTTTTGTCTGGATTTTTTTTTTTTAGAATTTTTTAGCTATTCCAGAAAATCTGCTGTTAATTACATGGACCTCTTGCAGTAGATGTTGAAACTACATTTTGTGGTTAACAAATTACAGAAACTATGAAAAATTACTTTACACTGGAATTCACTATTATAATAAAATACCAAGGTATTCTAGACATGCTGGGAAACACCAACTCAAAACTGATTTCATACAGAGCCTATGAAACACTTTAAGCATTTTATTAATTGTCCTCTCTATGAATTTTCGAAGTATGTATTTCAGTATTATTTGGGCTACTTATATGCCAACACTTTAGTGTTTTCTGGGTCCTTTTATCAAGTTATTAAAAATATATGCTGCTGGTAATATATATGTCTTGTGCTCTGCAAGATGTAGCAATCTAAGTCAAAAACTTTGGGATTTTTAACATTAGAAATTAGTAAAGGGTTTTATTATTAAACATAGAAATATTCTATTTGACCCCATCATAGAAAATTAGCTATTCTTTCACCTTCCACAGACAAAAACATATTAACACATATAATTCAATTAGTTCTGCCCAGACCAGATTGAAAGGAATAAGGGTATCAGGTATTTTTTGTACACTTTCAATGGAGGGGCGAGGAGACTGGAAAGGGTTAGAGCTTCTTTGCTAAGCCAAAATTTCAACTTTCCTACTTCATTTAGGGACTTTCTGGAAGTAGTGCAGCTACACAAGTAAAAGTGAGATTAGAAATGACTTCTCACTATTTTTCATTGATGAGAACTGAATAATGCTGTGTAAAATATGGCAGACTAATATCTATTGTGGTAGGGAAGTGTGTGCATTTTGGACATTTTATGTTAATGCTGTTTGTTGCTTTATATTCTCAAACAAGCCATTCATTATAATTTTGAATAATGTCAGTTATACAGCATCTAAAACTGCTTTTTTATCACATTGTTTTTATCAGATGTAAAGATGGAAGGGATTGGCATACCTGAGTCAAAACAGTAATTCCTTCACTGATGTATTATTAATTTCCACCCCTGGTGTGTTGGTGTATTTCTCCTCACACAACGGCTGAAAAGAAAACTTCGTGAACACAGACTGCAAAGTCTTTTACTGAACAGCCAAGTGTCTCCTTATTGCTTCCATTAAGCTTACAGTGACTGATCTTTGTGTAACTATACCTGAACCTTTTATTTTTCATCAGTTTGGACTATGTGATTTATTTTTCTAACCTCCATCCAGTACTCTAGATGCTGAACTCCCACTGCAATCAATCAAAAATTCTCCTCACACATTCCAGTGCTTTTTCCAACACTAAAGCCCTTTTCTACTAAAGAAAAATATTCCATGGATGAATGGACTTCCAAATTAGGAATTTGATTCTGATCAAACTAAATGCATTTAACTCCTTGAGCATGGATACTATGTGCCCCACTTCCCTTTTCACATCTTGCTTCTTTACTGAAAGAAATCCCCCAAATTTACAGTGATCAGATCAGAAATAAATAACTCATAAACAGTGTAGTTTTTTTCAACTATGAGTACTTACTACATAAAACCTGACAATATTCTCTCCTTAAGCAAGAAAAACTACAATAAGCTTAACTAAGCTTGGCTTTAAAACCTCCCTGCTAGATTCTAAAATGCTTTGTCTTGTTTTTAGTATTTGTCTACATCGTAAAGAACAGGTTTGCAGATATTGGTGTGATGTTTTTAAACATGTCTACAAAAATATTAAAGTGGTCTCTGTGTTAAAAACATGTACAGCAGTTAGTTACACAATACTAGACAATTTCAATCTCAAATACCACGAGAAACCAATTCTTAACTGAAAGAGGAATTCTGAAAATAGACTTCTTGTTTGTTTGGAGAAACTTGTTTCCCCAAATCAAAATCAGCAAGTTATTCAGCTTAATAGAAGACCAAGAGTGCTTTCTTAGTCTTATAAGAACTTACTTCATGTGAAGGAATTTATTTTCTGTGATGGTTCTGCAGTCATCAGCATTATTTGGAAAAAACATCTAAAGAACTTGCCATTTAATAGGAACTGCAGTTTTACAATTGACTTGCTCTGCAATTTCTGAAACCAAACCAAGCCAATCAAGCAAAGGAAACCTCTTTCATGGATCTGTTATTTACATATAAAGCAGACAGGAAAAAGGTATTTTGTTAGCTCTGGAGACACTGTTTAAGGAGGTTTTAAAAGATTAGGAAGTATAATGACAGGTGCACAGTGTTCCTTAAAATGAGACGGGAAGTGAGTATGAGAAAATTTTATGGCATCATCCTTCTATAAAACTAAGTGAACAAACTGTTCTCTCTTAAAAATGACTATACACTCACATTTACACCAAGTATTGTCCCTTTACTTGACCTTTAACACATTGTACTGCATTAATTGCCTTAACTATCCAGTTAAAGAAAGCCAAGTACTGTATGAACAACCTTCTGCATGAGGTTATTTTTTAAAATATTTTTCCAAAATACTAAACTCTGCCATTGTTTTGTATTCAACAAATTCAAGCAAGCCAACATGTGCCATCATCTCAAAACTTAACATCCTCACTGTGCAACTTTTCAGCTAACCTTTTTAGCAAAACCTACCTCAGCATACACCAGTGACCCGTGGCACTCTCCTTCTTAACACCATTTCCAACATCACTTAATATTACGTGACAACTGTTCTCAAGGAACGCCTGTTTCAAAGCCACAATGAAAAAGATACTTTCTTACTTAGAGCTGGAGTCCCTTTATCACTTTTCTCTGTCTCTGCACCCAAGATATGAACTAATAATATGAAAATAATTTGAGTATCTAGACAGATTATCTGGACACCTCTGAGAATTGACGCCCACTTGGACTGCAAGTTTTCTATTGCTGAAATTCTCAAACCCACAAAGATTGACTCCTTCAAGGTAATAAGTCCTGGGTCTTCCAGGGATGGAGCCTGGCAGAGGCTAAACTGGACCTAATAAAAGGAGTAAATATGGAAAACAGTAATCAAATTCTAATACTGAAAATCTGACTCTGAAGTTCCAAGAGAGCTTACAATTCCCACTGCTTTCACATTACTTACCTGTTACTATAGCTTTTAAGCACAGTTACTCTGATTCTGCAGATACTGAAAATTTTAACATTTGCAATACTGTAATTTTCGAGCTAATTTGAATAAACAATGGTGCAAGCCCAAAGACAGAAACATAACAGCATGGAGGGTATAAGCCATAAAGAGGGAGGGGATTTTGCCTCCTGAATGTAGATTTACTTGGCAGTAACAGTCAGTAACAAAAGTAAGAAGCAAATAGTTAACAGTAAGTACATTTTTACCCATGACTCCAAGTTTATGAAGAGTTAACTGCAAGGTTTGGAGGGAGAATCAGAGAGAAATATCTCAGTGTTACAGAACAAAGTGATTAACAGAAAAGCAATTTGCCATGTGTGATAATTAATAAAAATGCAGCAAAATATAAAGCATATGCCCACTGCTATGGTATATGCCATGTTGTTACCAGTATGACTCTTCAAAACGCACCAAGCAGAGCAGCAAAGTGTTTAAACTCATCTTTTACAAAATTAGAATAAAGCAGTATTCTTGGGGTTCTCTTTTTTATTTATTTTTTTTTTGCCTAATTTGTACACACTTGCTGTGTGAACTATTGAATTGCAAACTGTAAACTTGAGTTCATAAATGAACCCATAAATGACTTCTATCTCTGCTCCTTTAGTGTTTATCTCAGTGATCATTTCCCTGCATCGAAGATTTACTTCAGGGGCTATTGGAGCATATCAGTGAAGTGTTCAAAAGCAGTCTGAGGAGACTGGTGGGAACAGTGGCTATCTCCCACATCTGCATCCCATCAGACTGTCAGGCAGAAAGTTACCACAAACTCCATTCACTGCTGTTCACCCAGATATTTTAGACATTTTATCAGAAGTGCAGAGTAATGCTTAAAAAACAGAAATTCAGGGTAGTAAGTTTAGAAGAAACAGGTATGTTTAAACATATTAAACAAATAACACATAAAATACATCTAATTCACTTTATTTTAGTTCACCATTTAATGCTTACTAAATGTTTTTCTCCTTTCATCATCCTTGGCCAGACCATCTAGTTTTAGGCTTCATCCAAAACTCAATAGAAATGTTCTCACAGCAGGATTTGGACCACAGCCTTTAGATTCAAACATAAAAAACTATAATTGACAATAACAAAACCTCATCAAGTGACCTGAGTTCTGGTCATGCACAGTTTCTGTTATAGAAACAAATTACCTACCTCACTATCCTCACACACACAGTTCAACAGAAATATAAAAGTTGTTTAAGGTGAACACCTAAAGCATGGCAAGTTTTTAGATGGAAATCGCACTACCTACGAGTGACTACAATATCCAACCAGAAAACAGCAGGCAACAGAGCAGAGAAAGCTCTTCTTAGTTCTTTTTTGTTGATAAATCTACATTGTTTTGTTTTGAATCATTATTCAAGGTGGTCCCCACCAGGCGTACAGAATGAAGACAAAACCTGCAGAAACAAGAAGTAATCTGAAAAAATTTTCCAACAACACTGCCCTGTGTCCCTCTAGTATATATTTGAATGCAGGAAGTAATAAAAACTGTAAGATAATGGAACTGATCACAGTATTTTTATGGAGGGAAGGAAAAACATAAGTACAAGGTCTCTTTTGGGCAATGTGCTACCGCTATAGAGGTAGTGTCAGAAAAGGCGTGTTCTGAAAACATGTATCTGTTGTTTGGTGAGTTTTGGCTATAACACAGAGTCCCAAAAGAAAAACTAGACACTGAAAATAAGGTAAGGCACAGAAAACCACCATTTTACTTTGTAAGTCATCATATCATTGTATTCACAGAAGAATAAATCATAAAAAAACCAGACAAGCTTAGAGAGGAAAAAAAGTGAGGGCTGCATCTGACTCTCCCATCTCCTAATAGTGACTCGTTCTGAATATGATATACTATATCCTGATAGGAATTAGGAAGAGGCATATTAATGCTGCACTGTGTAGGCTGGAACCCACTTTATAGACCTGCATAAACACAGCTCAGCATACTTAACAAGTTGGTAGGTGTTCCTTGCCATACCGTAAGATTTGTTTAGAGGGCATATTTTACTCATGGAAGCAAGAGAAGAATGAGTCATGAGTGATTTCATAACAACTCTGCAGAAATTAGACCAACACCATGGCTGTAGAAGAACTAAGCTGGACAGGCTGTCAAAGCACAGAGGAACAAGGAGAAAAAGTCCAAAGCTATGAGCAAGAAGCACAGAGTAAAAAGGATAGAGCCTGTATAAACAGGAAATGAAGTCTTGCATTTCACCCTGACCATGGTGTCTAATTGCTATGGATAACAAAAACTGAAAAATTCCTTTCACACTACCTTGTGCATAACCAAATAGCCATTTTACTCTACAGTCACATTCATCTAAATCCACCTTGCTATTGTCCTATAATAGCATTATTTCTTCCACAAAAGCCAGTGACTAAGCCCAGAACTATGGTAGACTCTCATGGATAAGAATGGCAGAATTTTTAGGCAGGTCATCTGACTTTGGTCAGGAGTTCAGTCAATAAAACTTAGTGATTGTTCTCTTTTCAGGGTTTGTCTATTAAGGACTCTCAGCTATTAACTCAATTAAGCTACAGTCAATATAAGGAGATCCTTAGGGAAAGTATTCCTTCTTTACTCTAATAACTCCAGTTGACCCTAGTGCCAAGGTCTGCAAAACGGCTGCTGGCCTAGAGTTAAAAAATTATTGTACCTACTTCCTTAAGAGACAGGCTATTCCAGATCTCCTAGTTCTTATGAAATCTATTAAATCTATTTTAGTAGCTGTGTGGCTGGCACTAGCATCAATCATTGCAAGTTTTTCAGCAAAAGCTGCTGAGCAGTACGTGCAAACCAACAGGGAACTCTTCAGTATGGTTCAGGATAGCTTCAGTACAGCTTTCCCACAGTCTACATGGAAAAGCAGAGAAATGTTTTAATACCTGCAAGTGTTAAACCCAGTATGAACCTTATACCTGGTCAGCTGATCCAGACATTAATTTGGTGCAGCAAAGATTAACTGAAAAATTAAAAATGATAGGTGTAATCAGCCTTGTGAAAATAAGTAGTATAAGAATAATTAGATGGGAAGTCTTTTTTCCAAAAAGAAAAGGGAAAAAGAAATCTCTTTCAAAAAATAATCTGCAAAGTAATTTCTGGTAAGTGTCAAAACATTTGGTTGTTATTGCCTTTAAAACTTTTAGAAAACCTTTTTTAAATACTGAAAAAAAATCAAAACAATTACTTAAAATTTTGCTTTGATTTTCAGAGCAATTTTTTTCTCCATCATTAAAACACTTAAGCTAGAACTTTTATCCTGTCACTTTTCCTTAAAATTAATACGCCTTTAAGTTTCAACAAAATAAATATATTTTTTGGGAGAAAAATCAATTTTATTTAATAATAGCAACTCAGTTCCTCATCCAAATAGCTTTCCAGTAACTCTGGAAGTAAAATATTTTCTTTCTCTTTGTAGCTTTCTTAAGTGTTATTATGCAGCACATTCTGTGGTGAGACAGAGTGCTGGAGATCCATTTGTAGTATGAAAAGCTTTTGGGTGTGCGAGACAGCTCTCCTGTGACTCTCATGACTGCTGGCTTTTCTCCATCCAAGCAGTTCGGGTCACCTCCTGTAGTCAGACTCAAAACTATTCAGCCAGAACAGCCAAAACAGGCTCTGACAGTATGCAGGACTAACAGCAATTACAACATTTTGTAGCATGTGGTAATTGAGTCATTATGATCAGGCTGCAACAACTACATGAAGGAAAACTTCTTATAATAGCTCTGATGGTAACTGCTTGCATATTTTCCTCAGTCTGGATCAGTTATGAAAGCTGCAGAGCAGTGCCTACTGGTTGGCTGGAACATGTTCCTTCTGACAGAACCACTCTGGTACCACTTGCATGTGTGCCATGCCCTGGGGACAGACAGGCCATGCCAGCCTGGTGTAAATGCCTCTGAAACCGTGGTCGCCTGATCCACTACCGAAGATACTGCGTCGCACTACAGAGCAGTAATGCTGACAGGTTCACAACTCTTTCAGATCGTCTGGTGAGTCTGCTTCAGCCTGGACTCTAAACAGACCTACAGTGTACTGCCAGCAGCAATTTTAAGCAGTTTTTAGTTATGGAAATAGCAGTGGGTTGTTTGTAAGTAATCAGGCAACTCCTAGATTCTCCACCAACTGTGACTTGCAAACATTTGCCAGAAGTGAGTTCATTTTTAAGTAGACAGAATTGCACCTTTTCTTTCAAGCTTCCTTACTCTTTGCAAGTGCTGCCTTGAGGTAACTGATGAAACAAATGTGAAGTAATAACAGAGACAAAAATATAAATAATTCAGCCTAAAAGAGCTGATCATATAAACCTCCCAAGTGGGAAAAATCAACAAAAATAAATACCACCATGTTTACATTCAAACCTTATTGACAGGGTAAGAATGGTCTTGCACTGCCTGTCTGTAGAGAAAGGGTTGTGAGGAAGACACTTCAGCAAAGTATAAGGGACAGAGTGGGCTCAGTGATACTGGCATGATGCAGAGTTATCACCAGAGGTCTGGAAAGCCAACCTTGCAACACCTACTGCTTTTATCACTACGAGGTGATAAAAGTGTGAACCACACGTTCACGTCCCTTCCTATGGCAGCAAGGCCACCCTATAGTATGCAGCAGGACTACAGCAGGTCTGCTACCCACAGCAGACTTCTGCTAAAATCAACTCTCTGCTCTGCCTGAAGCTAGTCCTTCTTCCAGAACTGTATCCCCAATACTAACCAAAGGTGCAGTTTCATTTCAAAAGCCAAAGCAGCAGCTGTGATGGGAAATCACCTTATTTTGGTTGTAATCTGTCTGTATTAGCACAGATGAAATGTGAAACGCTATTATTTCATGAAAAAAAAGATGACAATAAAAGAATCCCAGTACCAGTGTACAGTGTACAAATATTTAACGTTATTTTGTCTCATAGTTAAGTCTCCTTAAGCCAATTTTGTTTTTCCCTGCACATGAAAACCCTGCTACCTCATTTACAAGCAACAAGCTGCCCTGTTCTAAGAAAGCAATTACTTTTCAGGAAGTAATAGTATCAGAAGTTTCTTGGCATTTGGATTACTAAAAAACCAGAACTGGCACAACAGTTATCTACTGCTTAGAGCTGACACCTGCATGGTCTTTCAAATAGAAAGGTGTAAAAACCTTTGAGGTCTGAAGCAGCTGATCGCTGAACTGCCCACCAATAAGAAATAACCTATTTATGTGACCATATTTGAGTTGATATGTGGATATGGGGAAGTGTTCTGTCCTTCCAGGAAGAGGTAGGACCATTAATCCTATGGCTACCAGATCTGCACTGTGCAGAATAACAGGTTTGTTCCCTCATTTGTGAGAAGGAACTTATAGCATATATAAGTGCACTGCAGACTATCTAGGTCCCTTCTGCACTGCGGTTTCTTTCTGTCTTTCTGCATTTCAGAAGAAAGAAAAAATTAATCCACTTTCACCAAGGTGTGAGAGGGTGGTCTAGCTATTTGCTCCAACTGGAAAGGCTGCTCTGCTAATGTTCACAGTTGTGAGGAATTACCACTCAAGAGAGCTGCTTAAAGCTTTCATTACATTTTAATAAAGGACCTGAAGTACCACTCAGTACTTTCCACTGCTTGTCAACATGATCAAACACACATTATTGTTTTCAGACCCATTTTACCAGATGCAGTCTTAGTCTAGAGCACTGGAACAGGAGTGTATTACAAGTCATACATCCTAAAGTTTTGTTAGTAATGTTAACACCTGTACAGTTTGCTGGTAACAGGCAAGCAAGTAAAACTAGTTAACCACAATTTTTCCCTCTGACCAGACCAGTGCCTTGGCTACCACACAGGATCTGTAGTACAAGAAATGCTAGAATTAGTGGACACCTGAATAAATAAAATCTATTTGGGGAGTCAACATGCCTTCTGTTAAGTGACATGTTGTCTTATAAACTTCTTGGAGTTCTCTGCAGGCTTTAGTTGTGCTGTGTGGGTTAATATGACCCAGCTGACATATTTCACTTGGATACCCAGAAAGTTTCTGGCAAAGACTTTCACCATAAGCTTTAAAGGCCACTAAGAAGCCAAAAAAGCAAAGTTTTGGCACGGATAAGTAACTGCTTAAAAAGTAGGCCATTCAAGCAAATGTGATGGTGTAAAAACACAAAAAAGTCACCAGCAGAGTCCCACAGGGGTCTTTGCTGGGTTCCACACAAATTAGTGTATCCAGAAAGTATCTGGGAAGGCAGTAGAGGAGTATAGACTAAGTTTGCTGCTGATGGAAAGCTGCTCCAGACAGTGGATACCTTGAAGGCAAACTGTAAAGAACAGAAAAATGAGTCTGTTCTAAGACAGAGTGACTAGGCAATAAAATAACAAATAAAACTCAACATAGATAAGCATGACAGTACCCTGAGTGCACTAAAAGCCCTTAATTGGCTTTCAGTTCTTGCTGGACATATGCTGTAGGTGTATCTGTCTCTGGCCTTTGTCTCTGGCTGCTCCTAACAAGACTTTCTGGATGCACCCTGGACCTGTTTCTTCACATCACCCTTTCTATTAACCCAGCCCAGACATGGTGAGACTGTATCCAGTCAGGACCCTGTCTGGGCTGGGGTCAGCCTGGCTTCCAGATCCCTCTGTTCCCAGCCAGGTGACAGCCCAGGGCATTGTGGATGTCCCAGCCTGGGTTTAATGAAGCTGTTGGGCCACAGGAAGAGGATGCATGGGTGTGGGTCCCATGTGGGGATGGCCAGGGCAAAAGAGGGAGTAGCCAGGTGCTCTCAAGCTGGGAAAGAGAAAACGTAATGGAGCCCAGACAAAGGTCTACAAGAGGTCTGTAGGTGACAGGGAAAAGAGAGATAAGGAGTACCTCCTCACTTTCATCACTTAGTGACCCTTTGCTACAGAAGCCAGGTTCAAAGTAAGGAGAACAAGGTGGTCCCCCATACAGCAGGAAATGTACACAGGGCACTCCCTGCATGAGGACAACCGTGGATGTGTGAGTTCAGAGGGAGTGGGCAGCGAGCTGGCAGAAATCCATTGCAGACTAAACAGGCAAGCCACACCAGCCTCAGTTAGATTTGCATGCCCAAAATGGAAAGGGCTGAAGACTTGTGAGTTTTGAGGAAAAGTGTCAGTACACTTCTATTCCAGATGCACAAATATGAACACTGGGCTGTTTTGACCCCATCTTAAAGAAGAAACAGACCTACTTCTGTTCCAAGGACAGATGGGCATCAAGATTTTGTCCACAGTTACAGGAAAAAAATTATTTAATATAACCTGTAATCTGAAAAATTAAGCAGTTATTAAACATCTCATAATTTCTAGAAGACTGATTTGTCTTACCACTTGCTACAAATCTGGAGAGTAAGAAAAACAACCTTAGCTCTAAAGGAAATCCTTTTTCAAATCTGGTGTCTTAAGGATTACGATCCTTGTTCTTTTTGAGGATGTTGGCACCAAAGGCACTAAGGAAGCAGGGGGTGCTTGGCACTGCCTGCCAATTCCAGTCTTTCATCTAACAGACTATCTTGACATCAAAGATATCCTACCCATTACTAAGTATATTAATTTATTTACTTTATTTATTGCTTAAGAAGTAGGAATCTCTCCACAAAGTTCTGGGCACCCTGCCATTACCTCAGACACACAGATTGTATGCATTTCAGAGAACCCCACTTCCCAGAAAAATGCTGCCACCTTCCCTCAAACTTCCATCCACGCAGGACCCGCTCATCCAGACTAAAACACTCCCCAGGTGCTCCTTCAGAAACTAACACTCCAGAAGTAAAAGTCTTGAAATCTTCTCCCTAGATAGATATTTTCTTGTCACTCTTTTGCTAAGAGTAACAATGAATCCTTTATTCCTAATGCCAAGTGTTTTGTTTTCTATTTCCAACAGGACAACACAAATCAATCATCAATAAACTAAAATTACATTGCCTTAAAAACAAACAAACACAAAAAAGCAAACAAGCAAGCAAAAAACCAAAACCAAACCACACCCAAGCATCACCCTGGAGAAAATACCAGAGAAGATGAAGAAACAATATTTTTCAAATGTGTAACCAGAAATTCCCCTTAAGTTATACATAGAATAGAAAAATGAAGTGAAAAAAAAAATCTTTCAAGTGTTAGGAGCGTGCTGGAAGTACAACAACAGAACATCTTTCTCTTCCTTTTTTCCCTTTATATTACAAAATACTGTGTTCTGGTGTTACATAGATTGTACAGAACCAGGTTGCAGTTGTTCTAACTGCTGGATCATTCAAGGGCTGCAATAAATAATTAAATGAAAAAGGAAGTTCTAGTCTTAAGCAAATTGCTTCACAGGGAAGTAGTTTGATTACTCTAATCACTGTCAATTTCAGCTTCCTTAAAATGTCGCAAAAATACAGTGGAGAACATCTTGGTTAAGCAGGAATGCATGAAACAAGAAAAATAAGTAAACTGCATTTTAAGAGGACTTTCTGGTCTGCATATGGGATGCATTAGAATTCTAACTACACAGCTTTAAGAGTAATTATAGTTTTATCTACATACACACAGACATCTCAACAATATAAACCCCTCCCAGAAACAGTCAGACACCATTAGGGTTGCACAATCAAGGACAACTGAAGTTAGGAAATGCCAAAGTTAACCTTCCTCTGGCCCTTGTGCACAGATACTTGAAAAAAAATCTTCAATTACATAATCACATACTACTGTTTTTGCAGGATCTCATTCAGTGCACAGGAAGGACAAACCCCATGAAATAAGCAACTTTGCAGTATCCTGCTTTACTTCTGTTCTTCGATGTGCTACCCTCAGCCTTGAAGCGATTCCAGTTCTCCCCTGAGGCATTATCACTGACTTCCTCATGAGCTCTTCTGTGGTGTTCATTAGTATAACATCTGAACGTTTCTCCAACAGTTATTTTATTTAAAAACCTACAATACAGCTGGGACGGAAGAAGTATTCTTAAACTCATTTTACAGAAGTATATCTGGGGAGTATCAAGATCAGAAAAATCTTCTGATCTTAGGTGTTTCAGACATGCAAGACCTGACTTGTGATTTGCAGCATGGTATAGAAGTTAATATAGTCAAAGACAGTTCCTATTCACCTCAGCTACAATCAGAGATGCAAATCATTCTATAGGTTTAAATTAGTGACAGAAACTGAGACAAACTAAAAACAGGCATGAAATTCATTTGCTGAGCCACACATAACAGAAAATAGAGACAAAATTCAGTTTTCTAGCACAGCCTTCAGCCACCCTCGCCATGAAATCTGTTTGCAATCCATCTTCTCATTCAGTGTACATATTTTACCTCTGGCCACACTTTAAGCAAAGACCTTAAAAATTATGTTTGTTTTCAACCTCCTGGCATGTCTACTTAGTACAAAACTGAAGGCCAACAACAAAAAGCAGGTGGCTTTGTAATACACCCTGCATGATCACCATGGATGTGAAAATGGAAAAATCACAGGCAAGCTGAATTCTTCAAACCTGCTATTTACTAATTATTGGGTTGCCAGCTTTCTAGCCTTAGCACTTTCTTTTATACATTTTCTTACTAAAATTTTCTTATATTATTTAAAATAAGTCAAATTTGAAAATTACCCTTATGTGACAATCAAAGGAAACCTTCCCCTCTGGTCCACCACACAGGTTTCTGATGTATCCACTAAACTAGCAACTGCTGATTCTAGATTATAATTCTCTATTTCACTAGCTAAATCCCAAGCTTTTCCTCACCTCTGCACAAGACAGGAAATTACTGCAAATTAAAAATACCTGGATGTCTTACTCTTTGTCAGAATTGATGTGATTAAAAGGTTGTGTTACTTTAAAGCAGTAACAGACATGTAATAGCCATTTAACAGCATGTGGCATTTCAGAAATAAGCATACTGTGTCATAATTAGTAAAAATAGATTACAAGGATATGGCATTACTCACATATAATTGGGAGCCTGGATATTCACTCAAACTTCTCTTATTGCTGCTGATAAAGAGGTGCTCACAATGAAAGCCATTATTCATTCAAGTCACATTCAGATCTATTTTTCCATGACCGAAGCAGGCTATACTCAAGAACATAATTTACTTAAAGCATGGACAAAGGCTTTGTGCTCTGTGGCTGGATTTAGAAATCTGTCAGTGCACACAGGAGATCCACCTGCACAATCCAAATAAACACAATACCGTGTTTCCGTATGGATATTTGTCCTTAAACTGACACAAAATGTTAGTTCAACATTTGCTTCTGTTAAAGTTTAAGTTGTATCATAAACATAAAATGTTTCAGGATCATTTTTATCAGTAATTTCTATAATTTATAATTTATAGTAATTGTATTTTTTAAAGTAACAGCAAAGAATAAGTCAAGTAGCTTTATTTATGGCAGTACACGAGCACAGGGTAATGGTTTATCCTACCTCCAGACTATATCTCCAGCAGTGATAATGCTACCTAGTACTCATTTACTTATGAAAGCTCATGTTACATGGAGAAAAATAATAAATACTATTTTTATTATTATTATTATTGTTATTATTATTTAATATTTATCTTATGCCTTTAGATGGACAATCCTCTTTGAGTTGCATTATAGCCTTAAAAACATAACATTCAAATTGTTAATCTTACTGAAAGCTTCACATGTGTAATGCATACCATAACCCCAAGAAAGGTGCATAAGGGAACAAACATGTTTCCCAGATCAGTGTTCAGACTGGGCATGTTGGTCTTCAGTGTTTTTCACAATTGTTGACGCATTGTTAAACATAGCCCAGCAGTGGTAGACAGTAGTGCAGAATATCTCCCTTCTTGCCAAGTAACTGGTTTTTGAATGTATGTAGCACCTCAGCCATACAAAATCTACTTGCACAGCGTTTGACTGTCATATTTGTTACCATCAGTGTTTGTAGACACACTTCTGGGTTTACACACCGACACCATAATTACTGTGAGGAGTGATATTAGAGGAGTAGATGAGAACTCTTGTGAGGGCCAGTATAAAAAACTGAACCACAAACATGAAGAGAATTAAATGATGACAAAGTATAAAGAACAAATCGTAAGTACCACAGAAGAGCTTCCTGGCAAGAAAATAAAAAAGTTTCATCAAATGCTATTAAGTAATTTATGTTTGTGACTCACAATCATCACGTTTTGATGACCAGATTCTAGTTTAAGACTTTTTTTTGTTGTTGTTATTACAGTATGCAACACTATTTTTCCATTCTGTTGTCCTTGTATCATTCCTTATATTGAATTCTGCAAAGGAAAACTAATCAAAATCTAATGTGAAGCACCACAAATTTCTAAAAGACCTGATTTTCTTTTATTTTTCTAAGTTTGGCTTGATCCCTGCTAATAAAAGATGCTTCTTCAGATTTCTACATATTTCAAGTCAATAAACACAGTAGCTGATTAAGATAAGAAGCATTGTAGACCTCACCCTAAAGATTAAAACTTGGGCCAGGCTGAGCTGTATTCTCATTAGAAGCACACACACTAAAGTAAAATAAAAGGAAAGCTCAAAAAATCATGCCACTATAATCAAAAGCAGTTAACTTCAAAAGGAAAAACAAAGCTTTCCTCTGTGCATTAGGATTTAAAACCAGAGTGGATATCTGGATTCTTATGGTACTTGAACTGACTCTGACAGTTACTGAACAATCCCCAAACAGATGTAGTAAGTCTAGCTGAAAAAGAGAGTGATAGAGCAAAAATGCTGGCTCAGTTTTTGAGAGGGCTGAGAATATTCTCATTTAACACTGAATCTTTGGGAATCTGAGGTGATCTGACTCCCACAAATGGTACCATGTCCCAGAAAAAGCAGGAACAGTGCTGAAACAGAAAGTCTTTCAGCATCAGTCCTTCCAGAAGAGTTTGTGCATCTGAATTTTTCACTGGAGCTTAAGTCAATTCTTAAGAAAGGATTCACATGACATGGGGATTACACAGACAAAAAACAGAATACAAAAACCTCTTCCATTTCACTGGGTGAGATCACAGTAATCTGCAGACAAAACCCACAAGTTACAACATATAATCATTGCCAAGTGTACACAGCAACTCTTCTTTCGTTCTTTAAGCCTTTTTTCCTTTCTGACACTGAACATGTGCAGCACCATGCAAGTTAAATCTTTTAAAGCCATGGGGCAGAACTTTGGCTTCCTCTGACATAGGAGCACTGCTTGGCCAAGGCACAAGCTTCCAAATAGTTTCTATTTGGACATTTGGGGAGGGATTTTCCAAAGATCTCCACAGTGATGTAACTCTGCTCTCACTCAAGGATAGTAAAACCTGCATTGACTTTGGTGGGACCCAGTAAAATGAATGTTATGCAATCCATGGAGGAACCAACAGAACATACACAGCTGAACATCCACTTAAGAATTTCCTTGTATTTTAGTCTAGAAATTTTGCAAAACTATTTGAAGATTAAAGCAGTTTTGTCTCAATTTCACCATTCTTTAGCATAAAAAAGCAAAGCAAACACCTTCTTTGAAATTATTTCATTATTTTCTCAATCATGTTATCAGTAAGTTATTTTCTTTTACTTTATTGAACAGCATGTTTATTTAAGAAAATTAATGCTTTTAAGAGACCATGGCAGAATTTTAAAATTGGTGTTATAATTTTCTCCTTCAGATTCAGAATACTAATTACACCAGAAAAATGATTAGGACGATAAGGCAAGATGAATGTTTTGAAAACAATAGCTTTAAAAACTGGACTCTTCTCAGCTACATTTCTGGCATCTGCTACATTCCATTGCTATGATGTGCTATTCAGAAAAGATTTATGCAGCCAAGCATTTTTCCCTAAGATCTTGAGTTCAGCTATTGATTTTATAATTAAATTGCCAGTAATTCAATTTTGTTAAGCTCTAAAAAAAAGAACAACTTCAGATATTTTTGTTGATGGTAATAGCTAAAGGATTCAGAAAGCACAGGACCTGTGTAAAATAGAATACTTGTATCACATACATCAACATTATAAATTATATTTGGGAAAGAAACCCCCACAAAACTTAGGACAACTATGCCAGCTATTATTTGCAGGTAACTTCTAAGTTACTAGATTTTGGTCAGAGGCTTAGAAATTTATTGTTTGTTATTACCCACATGAAAAATACGTGTATATTTCATTAAAGAGAGGGAGGCAGGGTATACATAGAGATGTTTGCCTTTTTAATCCTCGGTAGTATCTTTTGATTGCCATGTGCCACCAGAAAGAGAAATTTGTTATTCTACCAATGCTGCTTCTGCCTTTTTGAGTTCCACAGAGACCTTTCCAGAAACACAATTCACTTGTAAAGTAGTGAAATAATCGCTCAACAGAAGAGCAATTCCTCATATGCAGAGACAGACAGAGGGAAGGCCCGACTGGTGGCACTTCGGACAGACAATGCTTTCGCCAGTTCCAATGGCAAGATTTTAGCAGAAGCACAGCCAATCCAAAATAAGATCAAAATACTAGACATCATGGAAATAGTATACTGCCAAAATCTGACTGGTCAAATAAAAAAAAAATACACTTTATAAACCAGTTATATAATAAACTGCAAGCAGAGCAGCTAGTGCACATCTGATGTACCCCTGTGAGGGAGGGGGCCCATTTTTGTTATTGTTACACTTCCTTTAAGTATCTTTATCAGCCTAACAATTTTTCTAAAACCCCACAACTTCTAACCTATTGTACAAATTATGTAATTTTTCAACTCCAGCATTTTGTTCTTCTATTTTTGTGTGTAAATGACATATACACATGAAATATAATGGTTCTTTGGAACAAAGTTAAAGCCCAAGATAAATTAACATCATTTGGGTTATTTGATATTTAAAATGTTGGAGACATGGGAACCCATAACCAGAATGAAATCTTTCGGTTTTTTTAGATTTCATTGCAAAAGACATACTACTGTTCCTTTCTGTACTTTTAATGACTCATTAGACAAGTGATTTCAGGATTCTCTGTATGCTTTCTATTTCCACTGAGTGCAGTATGTGACTATCATACCCTGGATATGGCAGATAGTTAGACAGAATCAGAAGAAGAAATAAAAGTTCAAAATTTAAACCCATTTATAGAGTTTTCCTGTAAATTCAAGACAGCAAGAAAAAACAGTTGTCTTCACACTTAGAAAAAGTCACAGAGGACTGGGTCACTTGTACAAACGACTCTGTGATAACTTCAACCATGAGGTCTTTCTCTCCACCTAAAAAGCAAGTTCCGATTAAAAAATGCCTTGAGTTCCATAGTATAGATTTGTCACTGCACAGCTCTTAATTAAAAGAGCTCTGAGAAGCCAGAGCATGCATCTGAACAAAAAAAACTCTGTTCAAGACAGGGAGTTGCAGCTTTCTGTCTGACACCCGTTAAGAAACATATTCATGAGCGAAAAATGCTGGAACTAGAAAAAAAATCTGATTGTATTGTATCCTTTCAAAAATTGCATTAGCTGTGTGACAGTCTTTTCATGGATCTACGCTGTGTTCATGGATCTACCCTGCAATCTCTTGAACATATTTAGCTCTGGAAAAAGAAAAAGCAGTTGTACTGGGAGAGAGTGTACTGGGAGACAGTTGGACTGCTCTGGGGATATCCAGAAGAAAAATGGTTTCAAAAACAGGAACCAACTTTCTGTCACTTTTTGAGTAAATTATTTTCCAATACACACTTTTTAAGTCTACAAGAACTTTCAAACATTAATTTCTTTGAAAATATGCCATGCTGACACTTCCATGCAATATTAACTGTCTTACATCTTAATTAATATAGCAGTAGTTTTAGAGGATTATGCAATCTCAGTTACTACTGTGGTAGCCTCTATTGTCAAATTTGACTATTTGCTACACTGGAATTTGGACAAACCAATAAATAACTGAAAAGATGTTCAAAAGTTACTGAAAAGGAAATTCACAGAATGGGAACTGGTAAACATCTTTGGGAGCTGAAATCTTGAGAACAATTAGAAAAATTTGTTTCCAACTAACAAATTGAAAACGGCCAACATACCATTCAAGCAGCTGCAGCCCCAGACAATAGGGGAAAAAAATAAACCAAAAAACTCCACAAAATCTACAACATGGAAGATCATAAAGAAGAACACAAATTCATAGTGGTACCAAAAATATAGGACTAGAGTTGAGTTTAGAGTGGAAAGTAGCTGATCTTTCCAGAGATGGCGATTAAAATGGAGTTGTGTGAAAGATATCTGGAGGCCAGACTACATAGGCACACTTCTAACTCTGAATTGTACACTAAATTTTCCTGTACTGCAGCAAGAGTTGCAGCTTGGTCTGTCATTTACTGTCAGGAACTGAGCAGACCAACAGGCACTGAACCCTGACAAAACAAGAGGGGTTTCTGGAAACCCTTCCTTCCCTTGATATTTGTGCTTGTATTATCATATCTAGGGCAGGAAAAGTAGTTTTGTTTCAACATATCACAGTAAGGGATGTACTTCTCCATTGTAACTTACTATTATTACTTTAATATTTTTGTCAACTCTGTAGAAAATGTTGACAGTCTATAGCTAAAATACTTTCTTTTCCTGCCACAGGAGAGATATTTTTCTCTTCCATGATGGGAGAAAGGAATTCAGAAACAGTACACGTGAATAATTCAATCAGATGTTTTTTGGACATAGTCTTAACAAGGAACACAACTTTCCAGGTGAGTTTCCTTACATCGTGGTACCTTACTAGATTGTAGTTACAATTCCCTCACTTCTTCTTTTCAGATTCTTGAAAAATAAACATCACATATGTTTTCTTCACTTTAGTATTGTATATATCTATCTCAGGCATCTCTGTGTTGTGGTGGTGTAAAAATGCAAATTTTAACATTTCTTTATCAGCAAGTGATAACTGAGGCCTTGATCTAGCAATCATTACATGTTACACCTTGTGCAAAACGCTTAAGCAATCCCACTAAGTAAACAAATACTATGTTCTAGCAAAAATAATCATGGACATTAAAATAGGCATCTAAAATCTGCCAGATCAGCCCTTCTGATTAATTGAGAAATGCTGACTTTGCAGTGGTAATGACTCACTTCTAAAAGGTCCACTGGGACATTAAATCAACCATTTTAATTACTCAGTATTAATTATGATACATATTGAAATGCACACCACACAACTGCTAGACTAGTATGTTAGGAACTTTTACCTGGAAAACTTCTGTTTCTAGTTAACACCTTCACTTCAGGATGCAATGCTTCTCACATTAGTAATCCACAGGAGAAATAACATGGCGTTCGCAAAGACTTCAGCTTTTTAATAAGACAGAAACACACTTTGTTCTAAAATTTTCATTCACTTTATTGAGAACGACTGACAAGTACCACAAAAAATTATTTTTTTCACATAATAACCTGTGTCAGGGCAGCCTTTTGTAAAGCACAGCCCAGATGGCCACAAGTCATCTTGGGCCTGTTTTTGGATATACTGCTAAGGTAGCTATTTCTATTATGTGTTGTGGTCAATAGTATTGACAAACATTCAAGCTTTTGTTGGCTATGTTTTTTAATTTCTAACAGTGAACAAAGAAAATGAGGCAAAAATAATTTATAAACAGATTCTAAAATAGTGAAGGTTGTAAAGATTAGACCTTCTGTGTTCTTTCTTTGAAGGTAAATTCTTCACAGAGAGGAACATTATTTAGCCTTTGCTCTAATAAAGGAGTGCAGAGACCCTGTACAATGAGGTTGTAGTCAGCTTAGAAATGCCTGAGCACATTCCATATCGGTTTGGCTGTGAGGACATATCAGAGGAGGGGGAAAAAAATCACTGTGCTTTTAAGGCAGCATTGGCATGGTTAATGCAATGAGGTTGAAACACTTAAGGAAAAAGAATTATCAACACCATCAAAAGATTATAGCTAAAAAAAGTAAACAGAGGCAATGAAAGGCATGTTCCTGTGAAATTCATTTCAACAGTAATTTACTTTTATATTAACAAGCTGTCAACTAGGGGAAATACAAGAAAGCTGACTAGCAACTTTTGCTCCGCAATATTTTTATGAACAGAAATTCTAAACACATCTCAAGCCAGCAAAAATTTAGATATTAAGCAGAACATAAAAGGGATAGCTTATGATATGTTTTGTTTAAGTGAAATTAAAATATTAAAAAAAAAAAACCCAAACTGACAGAGAAAGAAGAAAGAATAAAAAAACCTTGGAGCTATTCGTTAAATACATAGATTCCTTCTGACTAATCTCTGTTACTCATGATTTATGTATGCCTCTGTAAGGAAAGAGACTGCCAGACTGAATATTTTTTCCACACTTTTTAAATTTCCTGACTTTTTCCATAACTTTCAGAAATAAGAATTTCCATGCCTGAGTCAGGGACAGAGCTATCAGTCACATTTACCCTGCTCAGCAATAAACGCACACCCGCTCCCACCCCTGGGATGCCATGAGAGGAGCTGGACAAAGCACCAGTAACAAGGCTATAGAACCACCCCCTGCTCTGCCTGAGGATTGTGCTGACTGACTGGCTGGGCTGATGCCTTGGCACTTCGGTTCTTGCTCTGCACATGGTAAGAAAGAGGAAGATAAGGGAATGTGCTGACAACCATTTCAGCATTTGCCCGGTGATAGGATCTTTGGCCCTGTCTGGGGTAGGCGGCTTGAGACGTGTGGTGAAAAAGCCACACTTCCTGACTTGGCTGTGCCAGATAAAGCCCAGTCCATTTTCACTGTGTGAAAACTCTCGCTGCTAGTGCTGATGGCATGAGAAATACTTCCCACCATACTGACTTCCCATCTCTTATGAGGCTTCTGAACCCGCAGATTCACTCTTAAATGCTCCCGTAAACAAGGGAGGACTTCAACCCCTCCTTTATCGACACAGACGCAATTATGGAGCATAACAGACAAAGATGATCTTATATTGTGGATCATCACCAGACACAAGGGTGAAGGACCTGCCTTCAGATTTTTTTATTTTTCTTGATGAATTAAATACAGCAAGAAATTTTGCTTTGAATCATCACTTAAAATTAAGATTCCAGGGGCTGTAACAGAATTTAAATTTACACTTTTGGGAGCTCCTGAGAATTGATTAAACTGCTCTGAGGACATGGAAATGTGACTACAGACAGCAGTGCACTTTATTGATGGACGACCAAAAGGACAAATGTTCATTCTGGCATTGCTACAGTCACAGTAATTTTGTGATAACATCAGCATGGGGCATAATGCAGAAATAGTGTAGTAAGAATTATAGATGTCCTCATGGCTTCATTAAAATAAATATTTTCCACATTCTGCATAAAACTAAATATGGTTGTACAGCAGTCAAAACTTAAAATATTTATTGACTCTCATGTCATTTTAAGTCTACTAATGACATAAGAAGGTGAAAACTCTTATGAGGATGTTGCCATCTCCTCAAAAGTTCAAAACTCTGAAAGTCCAGTCAAAGATACTCAAAAAACTAGACTAGAAAATAATTATGCAAACTTCAATCTGCACTTAAGGTCTCTGAGGAAACTCCTGTTCTGCTCCTAAGTTACCACAGAGAGTCCAGACAACTCAAAAGACAGCACAATACAGAAACAACAGACATTTTATTATGACAACAGAAAAGCAAAAAACCACGGAAGGGACTAAAATGGGAGGGAACATTTTTGTGAAGTTGCATGCACCTGAAGCAATTGATTTTTTCTTTCCATACTGAACTGTTGCTTCTCTGTGTCAGATAAATTGAAGCCATTGTGACAGAACAAACACCGAGACAATTTTTTAGGCACAGCAAAATTCCAAGAAGTGCAATTTCCAAAGGGTCTTCTCATTTCCCAGATTTTTAACCAGAAGAGATACTACAGGACAATGATTAAGAAAGAGCTATAGATATTAGAGAAATGTGGAAATTATATAATGCACTTCTCATCCCCAGGGAAAGAGAACCTTAGATTTAAACCATTCCTGGTAGATATAACTATACATTCCCAGGGACTGGGATTTCCCAGTTTTTTTCTTGACATCTGTTTCACTGCTATCTAAACCTCTTGATGAGGTGTCTTCCCCTCATTTATCTTGCTGTAATTCAAGCCCTCCCCCTTTTCTTTTTTTTTTCCTTTCAACTGCCTGAAAAGACCAGTCTATCCCTTCCCACTGCACCTACCTCCTTAAATATTCTCAGTTTTCATGCATTCCCTCTTCTACCTATTATAGGTAGAAGAGAACTTAGTTCTTTCTGTCTGCCTTGATTAGTTATGTTTTCTAGAACTCTGTTCACTCCAGTTGTTCTCTTCTGGGCTTTCTGAAACCAATGACATGTGCATACAAATGAAAAGTTAGGAGTATCTGAGTCTCCTGTAAAAGCAGATGTAACGAATTCTGTTTAGGACATCCCTATTCTAACATCTCAGCTCCTATGCAGCCTGGAAGATAGGCAAGCTGTTTACAAGGGAGGCAAGATGTACACTCATCACAGGGAAACTGAGGCACAGCTAAATGCCCCATATAAGACCACCAGGTACATCTACCCCAGACAGCAATGGAACCCTGACAAGTTACTAACTGAGCTATGCAGTAACTTCACCCTGACCCACAACACATGGCCTGAAGCCAGTGTGTCCAAACCCTCAAGGCTGCTGAGATTTTAACTAAAGTAGATGTTATATTTTTATCAATTTTCTCCTGTTCATAGTTCGTTTCAAGTGTCACAATGCATCCATTGATGCCTTTGAGGTATCTTCTGGATTGCACTCCACTTGTTCACCTGCTTTCAGTACCTCACCAATTTGTGGCTGAACATTCTTTCCACAAACCATCTTGCTCCTGCTCTAAGTTTTCTGCTGTGTAATCCCACTCCTAAACTTTGTTTCTGAAAGCAGGCCCAGGACTGGAGTTTTCCTCAACCTAAACTATAAAATTATTACTTTTGCATTTTTCCATGTCACAGTATGACTGATATCTTTATCCTTATGAATAGCCCCTTAAATAATCCATAAAACCTGGACCTGATGATCATAATCCCTTGCTTGTATGTAACCTCCTCTGGGCAAAGCTTAATAAGCACCAATAGCTTTCTAAGCTTACAGCTCACTAGAGAATCTGGATGAATGTCAGGTTTTTATGAGATTTCTACTGTAAATTCAGTCAAGCTTAAGCTGCCAGAGAGATTATGAATACCATATGAATCCATAGCCAAAGTGACCAATACCTTTTAAGAACATGGAATAAAAAATGCAGGAGCAGCAGCGTTTCCCGCTTTGTCTGTCTTGCTCTATTAGAAAAGGCAGATGAAAATGCTCCATTTTGCAGCATAACCTATGCTTTTACATCAACATAAAAAGAAATATGAACCCTGAGGGTCTACAGGCAAGTACTGCCAAATGACAGGTTCCTGTAAAGGTAAATGTCTCATTTTCATTTCAGTCAAGTATTAACAGCAGACTACCTATCATCTCCTCCACTGCTGAACAGCAAACATCCGTCTGTTGAACCTGGGCATTTCCAGTGTACCTGATTTATCTACTAATTCAGGCAGACAGGGAAATATCTCTTCCATTTATTGAAAGTTTTGAAGATTTCAAATCTATTCCCGTGGAGGCAAGAAAGGAAAAGTCCCCAGAGGGATGCACTTGAGACTGGAACACTTTGTCTGCTTTTACCAATCCAATGGCACCAATCATTTTACTGCTGACGAGGTTTGCCAGGGGCATATGTGATTTTATGGAAGTGTATCTTGGGGTTTAGCACAGGGCTTTTGACGTTACCTGTTCAGCACCAGCTCAGCTAGCCATGGTGTGCTGCAGTTAGCTGAATGCACAGGTGAGTTTGTGGTTGGCTTTCTCTGCCCCCACAGCACACTGGCTGGGACCTGCTGGCTCACGGGCCTTAGGCTGCTGTGCCACCTGCACTTTCACTTACCAGTTCTCTGTCATGCAGAGGAATTAGCAAAGGATAATAATTTTGGTGCCCTAATGTTCTAGTCACCAGGTAACACTAGATGTAAATTAGAGGAGGTTTTGCTGATTTACTTTGTGCTAAGAATGGCAGCTGCATGGCCCAAGATCAAGTATGGACCAGGAACACGGGGACACAAAATCCACCATCCAATGGAGCCAGAGGTGAGGACAGATCCTAAATGCATTTCTGGCTACAGTTTAATGGAAATGGAAAACACCTATTAAAGTGACATAAATATGGAAAGTGCTACTGCACAGCGACAACATTGTTTTGTCTCTAAAAAAACCAAAACAGTGTAGGTTTTAAAAATTAAAAAAAGCGTTTTTAAAAAAAGGAAAAACATTACCAAAGAAGTTTGAAGCCCTTTCTATATATAAACAATCCTTTTTTTCCAATAGCAAGCCTGTCAAAGCAAAATTACCCATCTGATACAGAATTAGCTGGGCACCACAAGCTGCTCCAAAATTTTCATATGCTCCAGAATAAACTCCAGACATCTTTTTTCCAGCAAAGCAGCTGGATCTCCTAAAATACTTTGCACTCTAGTGGTTAGGACAAGACATTTACTAAATGAAATCTCTCATTCATATATTTAAAGAAAACAGTCAGAATGTTACATTATGCTGTGCTGAAGTGTCACCACAGATCAAGATGATGTCATGCTTAAACTGATGGTTCTTTACAGTGGACAGTGTTATATGTAAGATATATTACATATAACTTTGCTGAGGAATGTTTCTATTATTTGAGTCATAAAAGCTTTTAAAAATTATGAGCACACTCCAGGTATTTTACAACTTTGAAATACAGTGAAGGGTTATTAAATACACAATCTGCAGGCACAAACAGTACTTTAGAAAATGGAAGAACTACATCATTATCCAGAGAATTTCAACAACAAAAAGAAGTTCAAAAGAGGCAGGCATTAACAAGTAAACACAAAGAAGAACAAAATTAAAGAATTCGGAGAAGAAATTCAAAGGAAAAAAAATAGTAACAATTAATAACAGCAAAACTTTAAAAAATGGCAAAAAAGAAAATTCAGCAGTAGCAGAGGACCCAAGCTATAAAATCACAAATAGTGATCATAATGTATCACTTTCATCGAAATGTTATAATGTTCAGAATTCAGCCATACAAAAGCATAGTCCTTGGTCACTAAAACTTTGGCTCCTAGATAATTTATTTATACAAGAAGATAAAGTGCTGACTTACCTGCTTGCTGCATGCATATAATATATGTGGTTAACATGCAGAGGCAGTGCTGCAGCTTCCATTTCCAGTGATAGCACCACATTTCACTCACATGAGACATCCTGTGGGGGAAAAAGAAAAGCAACCAAGAACTCAGTGAGTTTCACAAGACAAGAACATGAGGAAGACCCTGTTAGTCAAACTAGAAACTTGAAGTAAATAAAGTAATGAAAATTATGGAAGGCCCTGGTATTGTTTAAATGGAGACAAAAGTCTCCTAAAAAGGGTCAGAAATTATATTGTCTGGTTTTTAGCAGACAGCAAAATGGAAGACTGGTCAGCACTGGCTTTCTAAGCAGATAGATGTGGGTGGCATTTTAGTAAAAGAAACAAGAAGCACAGTGTGAAAGAGATAAGTCGTAGGTTTGGTTTTTTTTTTAATATGGAATTTTACATATATAGAAGCATTTATTCTATTTAATTATACATAATATACACATATTTGTTATTAACTAAATAAAGATGGTAAATGATAATTTGCCTCTGCCCTTAACAAGGCTTCCCATTTTTCAGTTCTAATGTTTTGACAACTATGATATTTTCTGCTGACAACTTTTATGAAAATTCTGAAATTTTCCTTGCCAAGAACTAGGAGCTCATCTGTGCTGCCAGAGAAGTCAGGAACATCCTGATTATTTAATAAAATAAATGCAGTTATAGAAAAGTCCCTATCAGTTATAGCTTGAAGTTAAAGTTTCCTTTCCCTTAAAGCCTAGAGGATATTTAACGGCTAAACCAAAATGTTTCCTCCATTGTGGGCAGAACAGGAAGCAAAACTCTTAATAAATTTATTCAGACCTTTAGCCATTCATACAAAATGAATGGTGCTCCACTACATTCACGTCTCATCTTATTCAACAAGTCAGCAGCAAGCAAAAGGAAATAACAAATAACGAAATACAACACGCGTTATTTTGACCAACTCCTTCCTCTCCTCTTTGGTGATGATAACTGGCTTTTGTTCAGGAAGAACAAATACTACCTAAACTGAGGTAGATAAGGACAAAAGTCTTCCTTCTGCTCCACAGATATTGCTGTCAACCCACCAGAAAAAGCTGGGGGCAAATATAAAACCTTTTTATAAAACCTTTTTTTTACACAAAGTGTAAGCTTCTGTTTACGCCCAAAGTGGAAACCAATGCAGCAAGACAAACCATTGTAAAGTAACAAGTAATATTTCAGCTTTAAAAATAGCAATTCATCAAAGCACTCCTGTGGGCTAGCTGCCAATGGGCCCAGGTAAGCGGCACCTCAGCAGACTGCTGCGACCAGTTAGGCTTCCCTTGAGTGCAGAGCTACACAGCACAGGTATCTGATTACAAAAGAAGTTCAGTTCTTTCTGGGTACTTCTATCAAATTAGGAATCTGAAGCAGATTTGTTTTTCTGAGATATTGTAAAGTCAAACTTAACAAGTGTTGAAGACAAGCTCAGAAAACATGGGGCTCTGAAAGACAAGAATCTCTTTGATGAAGCCAGACATACAGTATAACTGGATTATCAAACAATAGAACTATTGTCCTTCAACTTAGTGATCCAAAAATCCCTATTAAAATCTCAGACAACAGAAAGCTGAGCCTTTGAAACTGTTACTTTCCAATGTATATAATTCATAAAACCACAATATCTTTAATATTAATTTAGAAAGCTGAATTTGAACAGAAGTCCTTTGAAGGCATGGAAACAGTAACAGCAAGCACATATGGCATGCATATATACTGACATAGTGGGGAAATGGAAATGTTTGGGCTAACAGCATGGCATACCAGAGATACAAAAGAATTTTCCTGTCCCTACAGAAGAGTTTGCAGGTACATGGCATCCTGCTGCTTAATCTTCCTATGCAAACCTGTAGAAGCAGTTGTATTACTGATTTTTGCTGCTGGTTTGTTTTGAACAAGCACAGTTAACAGTTATCAGACTAGGAAACAATCAATTATTTATTAATTCAGAATAGATCTGTGCTGATTTTCATCAAACTGGTAAATTGTATTGTCACTTTTGATATCTCTGTGAGCTCAGACAAAGTTTTTGCTCATTTAATAACTGGAGAATGCAAGACACCACATTCGAGATAAATAAAATGAAGGGAAAATAACATGACAAGCTTCTGCTGCTTTGGTCTGGTATGAATGTATCCAGTCACCTTTCCTCTAGTGCCTTTTTGAAAGAACATGAAATTCTGCCTCTGAAAGAGGTATTTAATTTAGCCAATTTCAATTTGCTACTGTTTACTTGCATTGTGGTAGTGCTTACAAGCCAGTACTCCAGGGTGATAGTTTATAGTCTGTTTCCTCATTCTCAACCATGTAAAAAGTGCTAGGCAGGAAAGATTTCAAGAACATGGATAAGCAACAACAGAGCAGAGAATAAATAAGTGCAAACAATAAGGCAGAAAAGAGTAGCTATAAAGACTTTTCCCTAGAGTAAAAGGCTAGATAATTACATAATTGCTATTAAAAAATACACAACTCTCCACCAAAATAAATAAACAAACCAAATATATAAAAAATAGCAAACTGTCTTCTCCATTTACGTTCTCCACTGTTGAAGGGCAAAACAATTCTCTTTACACCACATTGTGTCAGTTTACAAAAAAAAAGGTTTATCAAACTCTGACAAGAATGAACACAGAAGCACATGCTACAAAAACACTCCACTAATGTGGGCACCATGAGTCAGATCTGTTTCTTTTGGAGAGGATTGTTGAAGAACTGTTTTACAAAGCATAAATACTAGCTGAGTGCTATAAATTAATGAGGAAATCAGTTATTTATATGTTCATAGGATCTTTCAGGTACAAAAAGTCAAAATTCAGAAAGCTGACATCTCACTGAGATGTGTAACACTCCTGTCCACACAAGAAGTTGTCAGAGATGGAAGTCAGAAAACACACTGCCAACAAAAAGGCTTCTTTCGCAACAAATCTACCCCTGATATTTTTATTATTTGACATTTCAGGCAATTATGATAAGGTGTCACAATAACTGATAAATACTTCCCAGGCTTTAAAAAAACACAACTCAGTTGCAGATATTATTCACCTCTTAGTAGCCACCATATTTATTTTAAGGCTCTTTTTCTTGGTTACTCGTGTTAACATCTAGAAGTGAATACAGACAGCACATGAATAATTCAATAGAAAAATCAGCAAACAGTTCTGGGCTTGTTTATAGCTTATCAAGGAATTATATGGTCCCCTGACAGCACTGATTTGATGGCCCAAGAGACTCATTTGGTCTCATGTTTCTATTTTAAATAGCTTTAAAAAGATATGTTCTGTCATTTAATATTAATTAACAGCACAGGGAATGGATATCAGAACAGCAATCTGCTAAAAAAAATTAAAACATCGTGAGTTTAAGTAAGCAAAGGGATGGACCCTGTAACAAAGGGATGGATCTGTAACAAAGATCTCAGAAGTTTTACAAATTATTTCAGTCTTTGTTTACTTAAAAATTGTTGAACACTGTTCATAGTGAGTTTTCTTCTCTATTTTGTATCAGATTAAATGAAAAAGCCCTGCTCTGTCCCCAACTGGTAACACACAAGCAGCTCTGAACAAAACACTCTTAGACTGTCACAGAACCAAAACCTTTAACACAATATTTTTGGGAATTATTAGGATACCTATGGTAGGAGTACATCTACTACAGATGGATATAGTCTGAAAACAGCAGTCCCTCTTAACTTCTTGGGGTTTTTGGAAGGTTTTGGCCTTCTGTGTAGTCTGATTTGTCTGAAGTGCTAATTTTTCTATGGACTTGCATTTCCCAATGTAGACACTGTGTGACATGACCAGCTATGCACTCTAGCTACCAATCCAGTCCACAGCTACTTTCATTTCCTATAACATAGGGAGACAATGAACTTATTCACAATTCATTCCAGAAGAGCAAAATAGACATGTAAATTATCTAAACCATAAATGGATAGTAACTCGACACAGTTCAAGATGGTTTTACTGTGAGTTTTGAGTTTTGCTACATCCAACCACTAAATCTTCTGCTCTGCCAGCAGCCAGCTAGCAGACAAACCAGCATCACCTTTTAGGGAATATACAGCTCTGCAGGACAACATACACAAAATGTGAATAATGCTGGAGCATTTCATTTGTAGACTGTACCATCCCAAAACATGCAATACAAATTCGAACACACCATCTTCTGTGTTCAAAACTTTGTCAAAAGTTCCCTGGAGGATGTGAATTCCGCCTCAGGCGCACTGACTTGACTTTCTTTGGTCTTTGACATGTCTAAAGCTATTAAGAAGATATAATGCCAACACTTTAAAACTAAAAGAAAGATAACATCAATTTCACTATTTTTTTCCTCACATAGATTGTAAACAAAAATATTTTAAGCTTAATCACTCCCAAGTGGAGCTGCAAGTGAAAGATGATTGCAACTCATAGTTTAGCTCCCCAAGATTAATAGAGAAGTTGACTTTAACTTTGAAATAGTTGCTTTACTGTAGTACATGAATGTCTTGAAAGATTAATTACACAATACCCCTTAAAACTTTCATTTTGTTAAGCACTGCTTGTTCCTAATTATTCTTACAGCCACCTTTGAAAACACCCTCATACTCATCAAGAGATTAAAAAAAAAAAAAAGACACTGCCTTTTAATTTAAACAGTATCATCCCTATCAGATCCATCTAAGTCCCTTGGCTTTCCTTTCAAAGGGAACTAGTCCCAGTTGCAGGCAACAAATCTGCTGGCTGTTTCCAGCCCGGCAGCACCGCAACACTAAATCTTTAGAAACTCCTGCTTTCTGCCGTAGCTTGCCGGCGCGGTGGGAGAACCCCCTGCCCTTTGCACTTGTGCCGATTTCCTCGGGCGCATCCCCAGCTCCTCGCTCCTGGCTGTGAGCGCACCGGCGGAACGCCTAACCCACAGTAGCTCGCCTTACCTCCGGCGAGGGACAGTGGGTAAAGGAGAAATACCCCGGGAAGGCGGCCGGGGCAGTGTCCGGCCCGGGGCTGCTGGGGTCGGGCAGGAGGAGGGGGCCCCGGGCCGCCCCTCGCCCCCCGAGGGTGCCGGAGCCCCGCGCTGCCCCCGCTCCGGGCGCTGCCGAGAGCCGCGGCGGGGCTGCCAACGCCTTGTGCAGCCCGCCCTGCCCTCCCTTTCCCTTTCCTTTTCCCTTCCCCTACTTCTTCCCTGCTGGTGCTGGCACCTCACCTGGAAGGCTGCCTGTGGTGCCAGGGCTCCTCGACGGGAGCGGCCGAGAGGCCGGGGCCGGGCGGATGCGGGGGCACCGCCGCTCAGGGCAGGCGGCCAGCGGGGCCAAGCGCTTCGCTACTTGTCCGCAAGCACGGGGAAATCCACCAGAGCGGCCCTAAGGACGGGGTTAGGGGGCCCTGGAAAGGCAGGGAGCCGGCAGGGCAGCCGCCGACAGTCACGGAGCCCGGACGGGGCAGAGCCCTGCCAGCCCTGCCCTCCGAGCTCCCGGCCTGAAACTTCCCGGTTTCCCCATTCCTTCAGCCCTACCTACCTGCACGGCTCTGCCCTGACATTACTCACCACCCGCCGTGGGTGGTGGGGAAGCCCTGCCGATCCGCCCGGGGTGCCTCTCATCGGGGCTGTCCCCCAGCGCCCCGGGCGGCAGCCGCAGCCCTGGCCCCAGAGCCCGGGGAAGGGACACTTACATGGTGACATTACGGGGCGGCTCTCCTCCGGCTCTCAGCAACCATCCTCCCGCGCTGCCGCTCGCTCTGCTTCTGGCCCGCTCCCTCGCCGGCTCCCCGCTAAGGTCATCGCTCCTTGCCCACCTCTCTTCCACGCCCGCGCCGATCCGCTCCTCCTCCGCCGCGATCCGCTTCTCCCACCCCGCGCCGGGACCTGCCTCTCTCTTTGCTCAACTCGGGGAAACTCGGCAGTGCAGGGGAGCCGCCCCGCCCTCTCCCCGCTCCCCTCTCCCCGCTCCCCTCTCCCCGCTCCCCGCAGTCAGGTGGCGGCCCGGCCCGGCCCGGCCCGGCCCAGCGCTCCGGGGACAGGACGGGGCCCCAGGCACCGCTCCCAGGAGCCGCTCCACGGCACCGACGCTCCGGGAGGAGGGTTGCCCATCCCCGGAAAGGCGCTCCCCGAGCGGTACCTTCCAGGCTGACACGGCGGTGCAGCGACCCGGCTTGCTGGTTAGGGGCTGGGCCAGGGGTGTGCAGTCCCCAAGTACCCCTCAGGAGATGACAGCCGCAGGCCCAAAGTCACCCGCAAGGACACGGGCCGCCTCTGAGAAGATTCCTGGTGGGGACACTGCCCTTGTCGGTCACAGCGCCCTGAGCGTGTAGCACCTCGCAGCATCGCAGTGGCAGCAGGGCCCAGGGGACAAGCACAGCCCGCAGAATGCAAAGGGGAGCGCACATAAACCCACCCGCTCGCCTCAAGAAAACAAACTGTCCCACCGTGTCCCAGAGCTGCTGGCACAGACTCCAAGGCGCTTTACGTGTGCCAGGTGCCTTTGAAGCACAGAACACACTGGGGACACGAGACAGGTGGGTGGAGGTGACGCGGCTCTGACCCACTTTTAAGCGTGCAAGGCGGTGTGCTGCTCCCACAGAATGCTGGCCCACACCTCACTCCTGGCTAGCGTTCTTGGAGAATGGTAGTTTGCACCATTTGCTAATGATCCTGAGCTGCTTTGCTCAATTAAAATCTGTAGGACATGGGACTGCACTACAGGTAGGTAGGAAAGCATTGAAGTGGTAGAAAGGGAAAAAGAGAAGATCATCAGAGAAATCCAGAATTCTCAGAGTACTCCATGGATCTGAACAGGCAGGATTAGGAAGGATGGGGAAATATAAGACCTGGCACAGTGAATCATTCAATGAAGTTATCAGCATACAATGGCAGTTAAAAGCAAACTGTTCCCATTAAAAAAAAAAAAAATCAATACATTTTTCATGAACTTTATACTAAACATTAATATTCACTTATTCTGGTCAATTTTATTCTCTGTCCTTAAAACCAATAAATCTATAGGCTTGCTTTCATTGTAAATTGCTGGCACTAAACATGGGCGCAAGAACTTCTGGTTAGCCAAATCCACATGGACAACGGTGCAGGCTGGGACAACATCAGCCTACAAGTTCTTGCCACTGGGTTTATTGTACACCTACAGATTATTGCATTTTCCTCATATGCACAGCCAAGTCTGTGCTTCTAGAATGCACTGGACTCACTGTACATGAGCTCAGTATCTCTTGGGCGTATTGAACCCACCTGGTATGAGATGTACACAGTAAATCAAGAGCATCTGGAAGAAATCAATCTGCCATTTATGCCCAGATTAGTGGTACACGTGTAGTGTTTATCTGCTGGCTGCATTGGAAACTTACATCTTCCTTCCCTACTTGGAAGACATTAGAGGTGACTGCAATTCCAGAACCTAGTGGTCAAGCTAAAAAAAAAAAAACCAAAAAACCCAGAAGAAAAAGAGGAAATAATGGGATTTTTCCCCTCTCATGTTTTTGTTCAGCTATTTCTTGGTTAATCCTCCTGTTCTGATTTTGCTGACATGCACTTTTGCAAACATCAATCTGCTTCCCCTCCACAGCAGGAGCACTGCTGCTTCTGGATCCAAAACTGAGCACTGCCCAGCAAGAAATGTCTGTGGTGTCCAGTGGGGATCACGTGCAGTGCAGATTTTCTGGACAATGAAGAAGAGTGCTTCTGAAGACAGTCTCAGAGCTGCAGAGCAGCAGGGGAAGGGAACCCAATCACTAATGAGAAAATGCCGATCATTATCTGGCAGGAGCTCACTGTGCCACATCTGCCTTTAGTCAATAGTGAAACAACTTGGCATGGTGTGGGTAGTTGGAGAGGGCTGCGTTTCTGGCTGCTCCTTAGCAAGAGTGAGAGTTTCTGTGTAGATCACAGTGATTTTAAGATCTCTGTCTCAGCATGAGAAACCGCAGGCTACATTACAACACCCAACTCAGGTTAACATTGCAGGCTGTCTTAATCACATTGTGCAAAAGAGGAAAAAAAATTACAGAAGTCTGGGAAGCACTGCTATAACCAGAAAGATTCTTTATATTGACATCTAGTGAGTGACACCCACAGAAAGTCAAGCAGCTCTTTTTAGTCTTTTCTTACCACATCTGTTGTCAGAATGTTGCCTTACATTTATTTTTATTGCACCTCACGCAGTCTGAATATTCTTAGGTACAGGGATAGCATATTCTTCAAATATTGCAGAGTGTTTCGTGAATATTCTGAGATGATTGGTGAAATATTTTGCATTAGTTTATAGGCCCCTATTTTTATGGCTTTGTTCACATATTTCTGTAAACTTATGGCTAGGGTATATTATATTTTGTGCAAGTTTGCATCGACTCCTTTAAATGTCTTCTAAGAATGTTCAAGAATGATTCAAGAAATAATAGTATGAAATACCATATTTCTGGGTACTTCATTTTAATATTTAAGACACACGATTTCTCAATGAACTTTTGTTTTGAAAGTCCCTTCTATATTATATCAATTGAGTTTAGGAAAATCTGTGTTAGTTTTCTAGAGAAGTGCAAATACTGAAACTTTATTACCCACAACAGTGTAAAAGAGAAAACAATTAAAGAGAAACAATAAAAAGGAAGCTGAAAATATTAGTGCATTAATTGCTATAAGCTCACAAAGAAAATTCAAGATCTTACACATTCTCAAAAATTCCAAAAAGAAAAAAATAATTTGCTTTGTATTCTAGAACTATTCCTGGCTTTCTGTCTGGTCATTCTCATATCTTGAAGAAAACATGTTACATATGCACAGCTGAGTCTGAAAGTTCAAAGGTGAGCTTCCAAATGCTGGTTTTGAGGATAGAGGTTCGGGCATCAGTCTAAAAGGTGAAGTAGCAGAAGTGATGTGAATTAGAGGATTCAATCAACTCAAGAATTGCTTCAGACTTTTGATACATAGCTCTGTTTCATGATGCTTTTACATAAACTGATCTAATAAATTACCTAAACTCTCTTGTAGCTTTTTCTTTTTGAGAATCTTTTGTCCATCTAAAGACAACTTAACTAGCTCCCAGATTTCCCAGCACCAATCAGCCTTGTTTGCCCCTCCCTGGGTCACAGCTGAACCCATTTTTCACAGCCCAGAAGACAATATGATCAAAGCTCCTGGCTTTTCTACTTTCAGAACGTCTCAAAGCAGATCACATTTGAGAGCTGAGTATCTGAGAGAGTAAGGGTCTTACCTTTCTGCTTCATGTGTAAATGCAGCACAAACAGGATCAGAAGCGTCTTTTTCTTTATTTAGTTATTTTTTCTCCTTTTTTTTCTGAACATATGTTTTCCCTTCAGATTTCAAGTGCCATCCAGACAGGGCATGGTTCCCATTAGTAAGATGCTGAAGAGGTGTCAAGTCAGTCAGTTTTCACTGTGGGCCTTAATGCAGTGGTGTCACCTAAGTGCTGGGCAGGGATGGCTGGGTGCATGTTTTAGAGGCTGCTAACCCAGTAGATAGGGGGAAATGGAACACAGTTTCTATGCTTAACCAAGTACCAATCCAACTATGTTTTCCAAGAGCTTGGGAGGCAAGGGAATTTCGAGGACCTTATCAATTAATGTTTGTAAGTGGTGAAACTGCCTATAAATTATTGCACTGACCCATATGTTCTTGAATTTAAGTTTTTGTCTCCTGAAAACAAGCATAAAGTGAATTGTAAATGTAATGTATTTCTACAATGAACATGCAGGAATTCAGGGGCTAACATACACTCATATGTTTATCTCACATAGTACTTTCTGTATGTGCTTTCATGTGCATTAAACTTGGGCTATGAAATATTTCCTGTCAGGGAGGTTACCACCAGCTAGAATGCTGTGCTTTTGTGCCAGATAAGACGTGTTTGATGAAGTGCTGACACCATGGCATATACACTGTCTGCACATGCTGCCTTCCATAAAATTCTGTAAAGTCTGTGACCTCAAACAAAGCAAGAGACAGATCAGGCAGAAAATTAATTTGGATAGTTTTTACGAACTGTTTCATGTCTTTGATCAGTGTCTTGTTTTCTGAGCCCATTTCAGCTCCTGACTGTTGATTGAGCACTCCAGGGGTCCTGACCCTCAGCCTGCTGGGGCATGCTGCCACTGGTGTTTTTCCACACATTTCTGATCTGTGGGGGTGGGAGGATGCTGGAGGTCCCTGCTTCCTGAACTTTCATTTCAATAAAGGGGAAGAGGAACCTCATAACTTTTTTCTAGCTTCAGATGAATGAACTTGGGAGTGGTGCTCACTTTGCATGGTGATGCACTCTAAAGAACACTGTAGGAGGATGTTACCAGTAAAGAGGAATCTGCAGCCTGGATCTGAGTCGGTGTCTGGTGTTCAAACAGGAAGACAAATGTGGCAAGAAAGAGCTTGTAAAATCAGAGGATATGCAGAGAGGATCGGTCATTTGTGGTGTGATACAAAGCACAGGGGGTAGAGGCCCAGTAGTGAAAAGAGGGGCTTCAACAAGAGATAATTAATCTCTGCCAAGTACACTTTGAACTTAATAGATACCAACAGGCTAAAATAATTTATCTATCCAATTCTTTTGTCTAAAAATGTGCCTCTGTGGCAACAAGTAATTTCAATGCTGAGTTCATCACCACCTAAACTGCCCCATATCCTCCACAGATTAACCCTGAAATTAGAGCTATTTAGAGAAGGTAACACTGATAACTAGGGTCGCTCCCAGAGAAGGTAACACTGATAACTAGGGTCGCTCCCAGAGAAGGTAACACTGATAACTAGGGTCGCTCCCAGAATGTCAGTACTGGGAAAAAACTGATAATTTTGTAGAAGACCATTTTCCTACCCAGATCTGTACACAACCTACTCATGAATGAACAAATACTTGACTGGAAAAAATACTCATCCCTAAAGGATTCTAAAATGGCACCAATTTTAATTTTTCTCCATGTATGTTACCTCACAAATAACCAGATTCTAAGGAGAAACAGGCTTCAGCTGAGCAGGCTATATTTTTATGGTACCAGTTAACTTGATTCATCTCTAATTCTGGAGTCTTGATCTTTTTTTCAGTCATGTATTGGCCAGTTGGAGGAGTTTAAAAAACAGTCATTCTTCACCTATTTTAAGAACCCAAGTTTTCCTTTAATATGACTCCTGGGCAGGATTTCTCACTTCCGTTTTCTGTCCAGATGTTAAATATTTGGAACAACTGGAAGAAAAGTTGACCTCATGGTATTTCCATCAGGTTCCACTAGTGGAACAACTGGAAGCCTCATGAGGAAAGCCCTTCTTTAAGTGTTCAGGCTCATTTTGCAGACTCAAGAGCTTAAGACATTTTGGATAAGTTTTGAGTAACTATCAAAATATCTGGATGCTTACCAGAACTGAAGCCAGAGGGAACTGCAAAAAGTTCATTCATCACTCTTTATAATAATAGGACAAGTGGTAAAAAACCATAAGATCACATAGAAATTGAAACAATTGAATGTTAATTACGAGCAATTATTTCCCATGTCATAAAAAAATAGTGTAATTCCATGCAGAATGGAAATTAGATGCTAAACAGAAGCACACCACTAAATTAAAAGATGGTTCAAAGAGCTGAGTTGTAGGGTGAAAGCAGAAAACATACAAATATATAAACCCTTTATAACTTTTAAGAAAATGAAAGAAAAAATGAGCTAGTACTGTTTGTGATTAACAAGCTATCCACAGCTCTTTTGAAACTTTTCACTGTGTTCAGGCTGAAACCACAGGAATTTCACACCAGTGTTTTAAAACATTACTGCAAAGTAATTTTTTTTGAGATATGAGTAAAAGTCCTTGCAATTCCAGTTTTCAATAAATTATACAGAAAATCCAACCAAGCAAAACTACCCAATGTTTTTTCAGAAGTACGTTAAAATCTGACCTGCCTTCAGAATTTAAATTTCATTTCCTGTGCATATGCAGTATGATAAATAACAGAAGCATATACTATCTGTTCCACAAGATGAGGAAAAAATGAGACAGTTTCTTGAGCCTGAAGAACATGATGAAGTGATGCAGGTAACACTTTGTCTGACAGACTTCAGCTCCTCAAGCTGAATGATTAGGAATTCTTTTAAAGTTGAATCAAGTAGGACAGACTCCAGTGTGAATTCAGAGTAGCAATTAAATCCATGCTTTGGACTCACAGGCCCCAGTCAGTATGAGAACAGTTAATTGAAATTAAAAAGTGCTTTCCATTAAAAGAATTATCTGAGAAAAAAGGTCCAAACCCTGAACTTTTCAATGTACATTTTGAATTACTCTCACAATTATATGTGAATGGTTGATTACACAGTACCCTTGAGGGAATGGTTCTACTGTAATGTTCCAAAAAGGGACCTGACAGACAGATTAAGGGAAAAATTACAGAAAAGTACCCCCATAATAAGTGTCCAGACTAAAAGACTTAGAGTATTATTTTCCCTTGTGAATTTTGTGCTATATTTATAACATTTCTGAGTTTTTGAAAATGCAGTCCTGTAGAGCTCAGCCTTCCTCATAGTAAAAATTAATAGGGAAGTGGAAGTGCATCTGTAATGATTTTTTTTTCAATCTAAAATGCCATGGCAGCAGTAGGAACAAGTTCTTCATATCTTCCTTAAAGTGTTTTTTGCCTGCCTTCAGCTCCTTTCCCATGTGTTAGTCTCCTTTTCTCACTGGTTGCAGGTATTGCACACAATGAAGAGGAATCTCAAATCCTAAAAATAATTGTGATTCTTGCAGGTGCATGTACAGACTCCTGTCAGTGAACACAGCTGGAACCTGGAGGAGGGTGTGGTGAGAACTGAAAAGTTGTATCACACACGTATTGTTATATGGAACTTAACCACGTCCAACTCACTGAGCTCCACTTGAAACTGGATCACACACCTCCAGAACCTCCAGTTAAGGCACCATGTCTTACTCCAAGTTGACCTGACACAAATACAACATCCTGCAACTAAAGAAGAAAACACTGTGAGGGAAAGCAGCTAATCTGAAACAGGTTATAATTTATTTACTCAAAGGAATATCACTGAGATGAGCCAAAATGAGCTCAGAATCACCAGGCTAATGTCTATTTGTCTCACCCAAACCTGAACTTTTCCATATGATGATGTAGGAATCACACCTCTGTTGACTTCCTTGCTATTTCTTGTTTGTGTCTTCTCTTCTCCTTTCACAGGCAGAATATAATTGAAAACAAAGGTAAAAGTCATTGAAAAAGCCCTGAAAAGTAAAGGCACAACCTCATTAAGAGAGTGCTACTGTAACAGGAGTATGTGTTTGTGATTTTGGGGGATGAGAGCTTCCACAGACCAGCTGCAAAACAGAGAAAGGAAGTCAGCAGTGGAAAAACAGACACAAAAGCTTTATGGACAGCTTTAATTCAGAATTGTCATGGAAGACCCAGTACAGCATATTGAAGATGTTCAGTTCATTGTGAAAGCTGAGCTAGGTGGATGGTTTTGATTTATTTATTTTGAAACACTGTTTTCTCATCATAGAAACAAGACTTCATCTATTTGCACTGCAATGCCAATATTCAGTCCCCTGAATTTTCCATTTAGGGAGGGGTAATTAAGACTATGTTTGTAGGCTGGTATTTTTACTTGTCATGACCCAAGTCACACTTAATTTTCTTTTTGAGATATTTTAAATCCTGTGTGAAATTTTATGCATTTTCTTCTATTTTTACTGTAAAAATTATTTTTACATTGTGAAACATCATATAGTATAGTCTCAGGACCTGAATTAATATAATATTATAGTGTTGTTTTTATGGGGCATGTGTTGGACGGTTCTATCAATACTTTTTCCCCTAATTTAAGAGAGAGTGCATGAGAAAAAGAGTTGAGGATGTATTTTTTCATGAGGAATAAATAAGTCCTGGAAAATTTTGTGGGGAAGGGGAAAGAAATAATGTCTACTTCCCTAACTCAGAATTAGAGCTTGACAAGTCACAGGAAAATATGCAGAGAGAAAAGAACATATTTTCCACTTAACCCTGTGTGAAATTTTGGTGTTTTATTCTTACAGTTATAAATTTTTTTCAAATCTCCTTTCCCCCTTCTTTATTTTCCACACTGTTTCCCCCCACTTCCCTGCCCCTTCTCCCTGCACCTTTCCTCTGCAAATAGTTCGTCTTTAATTAGAGATCCCAAAATAAAAGTTACTTAACTTCACTTTATATTAAGACCTACTTAAATAAAAAATATGACATAACTTTTAAAGTATCAAAAATCTGTATTTTGCATGTGTTTTGAAAAATTGTAAGATTAATATAAGTTTGAGGGAAAAAAAACCTTGAAAACATGAACTCCAAGCTTGTATTACCTAGGCATATTCAGTCATTTCCCTGAATTGTGCTGAAACTTTACAAACATCATAGAAAGAACAAACTGTATTCCAGAACAGTCAGTCAAAGCCTCTGTGTGAAAAAAAAATAAAAATAAAGAAGAAAAAAACCTCTTACCTCTAACTTTTTCTAATTTTTAAAATGCTGTTTTTCCTTTGTTTGGGAAATATAGACCAGTCCTAGCCTCAGCAGACATATCTCCTGTACTCTTCTCTTGGCACCTGGGGACTGTTCACTTCCCCAAACATTTGGGATATACAGCAGTATTAGGGATCATATGGAGATATAAAATAACCCAGCTGGCTGTATCCCTGACTTCCAGGAGGAGCTTAAGTGCAGGTGTATCTGGCAGAGTAATCCTCCCCACACCACTTCCCTCTCACCAGCACTGAGGTTAAAAAGGCAGGGGACAGCCCTCACCAGTGAAACAACTGCAGCAGGAGATGGTGGCTTCACCCCAAGTAAATTCCAGCCTGTGGCAAGAAATCATCACTTACTGAAGTGAGGAGCAAGCGCTGCCCACAGACCAGGACACCAGAGGAGAGGACAGATCCCACAGCACAGGAACTGAGGAAGCTTCAGTGCTCCTGTGGCTTGCTCTGTATTTCAGATGTAAGGTCCAGCTAATTGTGAGAGCTGCTATTTCTTACAGGCTCTAAATCTTACATTATAGCACTTGTTAGGGTTACTGTACTTCTAAGATAATAAGAAATTAGCAAAATCTCTCTTAATAATATTAATTACTGACTACTTATATACACTCTTAATCTCTGAAATCTATTATAAGTAACAGTGACAGAGAGAAGCCACTACAAATAATGTAAATTTAGGTACAAGTACAAATATTCAAGATTCACAAAGATTAAGATGCTTGAACATCATTCCCATTTGACTTTCGTATTTTGCTATTTTAAATTATTTTCATTAGAAGTAGGCAATCATGAGAATGCAAAGGGTTAAAGAACAAATTCAAAAGAAGTGCCTTGTATGAAACTATCTGAACTTAGTTTAATAGCCTTTTTTGGATAAGTCACAAAGATAAATTAAAAAACATACAGTAATTCTTTTGAAGTTCACCATTTTCATTATGATGTTGAAATGTCTTCCTGCAGCTAACCTTTGTCTAATCTATCCTGAACATACTTATTTATTTTTTCAAATTGAAAAGGAAATTCAGGCAGTTGAATGTTAGTGCTGCTTATTAATTTCACAACACTAGTATAGACAGTAATTTATTAAACTAGAGGTATTTGGCGAACCAGTTTGAGTTAATGACTCAGCAGCTCAAATATGTCCCTAAAGCAATGATCTCATATACAGGTTCTTTTATGTCCTAAGTTGCTGGAGTCCAGCTCTCAATGACTTGGTTTTACCATCATCACGTCATAGCTCCAAACATCTGCCTTGGGGTCTCTATTTAAAAGTCTCAGCAGAGAGGTGAAGGGGACTGCAGAAAGCCAACCTCTTTTCTTTGGGAAGCATGTACCACTCACCTTAGGGACAAGACAGCTCTATGGCCTGGGAAGGCACCAGTGTCTGCCCCAAACCCTTTCTATGAAAAGGTCTGCAGTGCTGGAATCCCACTTTCAAATTACTGCATTAGGACTTAAGATTTAATGTAGTTTGTTAGAAATATTAATGCATTAGAAGAGTTATTCTGTGTATCACTACATGATCCTACCATAGAAGACTATATTTAGATATTGAGAGTGGATGTTCCTCTGGGTCCCATCCTTCTCTTTTTCTGAAACATGCTTCCTCCCTGTCCCCTCTCTGCCCTTCCTCATGCCTCTTTGAAGGATGAAAAAGGAAGTGGCGCTGTGTCCACAGACCCCTCAGGGGCTTCCTAATCATCCTTCTACCCCCTAAGCATGAAGCACTCCACCTCCACCTTCTCCTTGCTCAATAACGGGCAGCTGGTTCCACCCTGCAGTGGAATTTCCCACAGCATCTAAGCAATTAAGGCAGATGTAAACAAAGGAGTGCAAACCCCTAACCACGACTGAGGAAAAAGGGTGAGTGTATGAGGTGGCACAAGACAAACATCTAAGGGTGACTAGGAAGATACAGAAATTCTCAGGAGGTAGGAATTTCAGAAAGAAGACACAGGGGAAATGGTAGAAGAAAATGAAGTGGTGGAAGAAGACTGGGTGGATAAACCAAATAGGTATAGAAGAAGCATAGGCAGGGCCACATCATGGAGAGACAATAAATGGAAATACAGCTACAGCGTAAAAAAAGGCAAGGGACATTGCAATGAGAAGAGAATGAAGATGATTGAAGGAGGTACAGAAGGAGAACAATAAATTAAACTGGAAACTCAGAAAAACTTGAAAAATATGAAATAAGCATTAAGTTTACTAAAATTAAAATTATGAGATCAAAATAAAAAATGGGTGTGAAAAGGATTTGCAAAAACTTGATCCTGGAGTTCATATACTGCAAGCAAGTATTTTTGGAAATATTTTAATAATGTAACTGCAAATGCACTTTTCAGACCTCTGTTCTTCAGTATCATACATATTATGTGAGAATGTTCATCTTTACAATAGTTTGTATAGTGGGCATTATCTCTACACACACACAATCTAAATCATTAAAAGCTATGAATTGACAATCATTACATTCTTCCTCCATTTCTTATTCCTTTTTTATTTTTATGAACTTGAATGCAGACCTCCATTAAGCTCCTGAGGAAAATGAAGCTGAATTTGCAGTAGTCTGCCTGGAATGGTTCCCAACACCACTTAGTTCAATAGTAAGCAAGACCTTAAATGGGGCTTTTTATAGAGTTACCATAAATAGCCAGTTCAGATTCAGAAATGTCTGAACACCCCAAATTCATATGAAGTCAGTAAGAAGAGTGTCTAGTTGCTCTCCATATTTCCCCCTTTATCTTTTATCAGAAGAACTTCCTCTATCATTAAAAACAATCTCCAGACAAAAGCTAAGGTTGGGCTTTTTTTCCTGAATTATAATAACCAAATAACTTTGCATTATTAACATAAACATTTCAAAAGACAAGAAGAATCATTATGATGTCTCCAGGGATGGTTATTGATGACAGTCTCTTGAAGCTGTAACATTGTTCTTAATTTCTTTACTCTCAGTGAAGTAATTCATCTGTTGGGGATCTTTTTTCTGGCAGCTGTTACTACTTAAGCTTCTGAAAGCACAGAGCATAAAAGAGCATAATAGAATCTCAAGATGTCATCAGCTTAGCTGTAACATTGGATGTCAGGACAGGTTACTGATTTCAACCAGTACTTATATTGCAATCAGCAGTGGAAATAATTTGAAATTGCTCTGCCTACACAAGCAGAGTGATTCCCCCTGAGGTTAAGGGAAAGGTTCCCACTGACTTCAACAGGCTTTGGATTAAGCTGTGAATAAGGATCTGTGCAGGGTAAATACTGGTGACAGAATCTGGGGGTCTGCCAGATAAACACAGAAAGAGATGGGGAATTTCAGAATGCTTTGTTCCTGGAAGAGAGGAGACTTTCTATCCTTTATTTTCTAGCTCTAATTATCCCCCATCCACAAAAAGGTCAGGAGGGAAGAAACCAGAGAAAAGACTGAATTTTTCTTTTGCTCTCGAATGTTCAACAGAATGTGAGTGCACTTTTGAGAAATGTTTTGTTTTAAACACTCTTTACTAGCAGTGAAAACAATCAAAATATAGGAAGATATGATTTAGTCAGTGGTGTTAGAACCCATGGATAATTCTTAAAAACAAGGTTTTGGGGTAAATGTCAGAGTGTACACTGGAGAATTCCATTCCCCATCAGTGTGTAGTCTGTACTTGTTTGGAAGTATTCTGACAGTAAGTACTGGGACATCCTCTTTGATACAATATGCAATATTTCCCCTCCCTTTCATCCAATTTGGATACATTAAGGGCCAAGGAATATCCCTATATTGAATGCTCCATTTTAATGAGATTATGGTAAGACATCCTTCTAAAAGCTGATTTTGTGTGGGGACACAGAAAAAAAATCCAGTTTATATTGACTAATGTTTCTCTTAATTTTCCATCGGTTTTCATATTTTTGAATAATCTAAGTGTTAATTTTTTTCTGAATTATACTAGATTTAAAAAATTGTTACAAAGAGGGGGCCAGCACCTTGAAATCAATTTCTATACTAGACCAGAATTAAATACACTGACTTATTTTCAAAGACATGGAGATGTGGCACTTAGGGACATGGTCTAGTGATGGGCAATGCAGCGCTGGTTTAACAGCTGGATTTGATCTTAGAGGTCTTTTCCAACCAAAATGATTTTATGATTCTATAGGCTGGCTATGTATTGAAATCATCGTATTAGGCACTCCAAACTCTTAAATATTGTATTATTTAGACCATAAATGAATTTTTGTCTTCAACCATTTTCTGCTCAAGCCAATTTGCAGAAAAAGCCAGCAAATGTGGGCACTGTATAAATTTAAATTTATTATATTAATGTGACATACTGGTGTTTTTAAGAAATATAAAATAGGTAATTTTTGCCAGAAAACCAGGTTTCAAAAAAAAATTGGTACAGGGAAGCAAGTTCATACAGACTATGGATTTTCAGCGCAGGGAGAAGCACTTGTCTTTTACTCAGCCAGAAAGCACATTCATCTTTCCCAGTGTCAGCAAATATGTGCAATTTACACATTACTGTCTAAGCTTCTGAAAAAAATATGTCCCTCGAGGCTTTCTTCTTCAGAAAATACAAAGTTAAGCTTCCCACCAACTTTTTTTTTTTTTTTTTTTTTTTTTAATTTGGTGGGAATAACTTAAAAGCGGATAAGAAGCACAATTAAAAAAAATCCCTTCACTGTAACTCATTTGCCACACCCCAAGCCCAACTTAGCAGGAAAATAATTTGGTGATACAGTAGGGTTGTCTTATCATGGCATGCCTAAAAAAGTCTCTACAATTAGATTATTAAAGCATAGGGCAAAATTCAGGTTAATTTTAGTTAATAATGCGAAAGTTGTTGCAGGCAAGTTGGTTAAAAGGTTTTTTTTGTATTCCACTTGATTAAATGAGACTTGATGACACTGCAGGTCCTCTGATTTGGGCTTCTTTTAGCATGGAATAGGTTTCTTTACTTTGAATGCATAGTAGATTTGAATGCCTGAGCTTTTGGGTTTATTTTCCCTTGAGTTCCTTGGCAACTCACCAAGCCTTTTCTACTTGCTTTGCATAAGAAACAACAAGACCATGTGAATATTATATGTGTGTGTGTACAGGATACATGTGAATATATTTTGGTCATAACACACACCTTCTCTGAAGAGGAACTCTTTTGTACTAACCATTTGTGAATATATATTTGTATGTGTGTATTAACTGTCTGACTAATGTAATAATAGCAAATTAATCCTTTGTCTGCATAGGGACTGAAAGAAAACTCATTGATGCACACTATAAAAGAAGTGCTGTATTCTGGAAATAACATGGAAAGACAATCATCTTGCTAAGGTGTGTGTTGCTCAAGTAAAATATTAACTTAATAAAGGAGCTAAGAATCCACTTGTGTCTATACAGATGTAAATATACTCTAGTTTGTTTGCTCTAGTTTATGATAGAATTACTCATTTAAATTACAGATGTAATAAAAACTAGTCTTGCACAGCCCAGTGAGTAAAATCACCAAGACAACAATTAAGATACAGAACCCAAGTGCAAGTAACATTGTGTAACCAATAATCTCAGTTAATGCTGTATCTATGTATCTCTCCTGAACTACAGAAAATGTAGCCTTTTAGTCATTCTTTATTCTTCTCACAACCATGAAGCACTAAAATTTCAAAATTGTCTTCTGTTTGACAGATCCAGGACTTGCTCCCCATGGTGTTGATACCCAACAATGAAAGAAATGGTCTGGAAAATTTTTGATACCTACAATATGGTCTTATCTCCAAGATATCCTCCAAGACCCCTCTTCACAAAACCTCTTCTTCCTGTGACCCTCACTGCACTGTGGAGACCCCAGTCCTGCAGCCTCCTTCACATCTCAGTTAACAGCACTCCTCCCTGCAGTGCCTATGGCAATGCAACCTTAAATCCTCTTTTTTCCCCATTCTGCTTTCCTCTTTGTTGGAGCAAGTGATTTCCCAAACTGTCTTATATTTCTTCAGACCACAGCATCTCCTTTCTTTCACACACTTTTTGTCCCAGCCTGCCTCACTGCCTCCTCAGACACTGCAGGTAGATCTGTTAAATCTGGGAGGCAAGCTGGCACAAGCCAGATGAAAGAAAGCTAGCTGGCAGAACTTAACCAATCTGTGTTCTTAGAGAAGGCTGTACTAATCTGGTTTATTAAACCCACATAGACAACCCTTCATTCTGGCTGTGAAACCTGTGGGGTAACCTGCTTCACACCAATGCAGGGGAGCACTCAGCACCCGTGCTCAGACATTTAAGAGCAGTAGCTGCTAGGGGAAGGTGGACCAGAGGAAGAAATAGAAGGGGATGTTGCCTGGGATGTGGCTGGAGATAACACTCTTGGGAGGAGGTGCTCCAACAATGAAGGAGTTATGGCTTTGAAGGATTTCAGCTATGGACAACCTATGTCAGAGCAGGAACATCCCAGAGGGACTCATGCTGGGGCAGAGGACAGCAAGTGGAGTTGAGAAGAAAGAGTAAACAAGAAGTGTCAGAAAGTAACCATTATTAACCAATGATAATTTCATCCAGTGCCTTGCTGTAGAGTCTGGGACAGTATCAGGTGGTGAAAATGAGGAAACCAGGAAAAGTAGAGAAATTATATTTAACTGAAGGTGAACCTAGGAAAGGGGAAGAAAAATCAACTGTTACATCGATTGTTAGAAGCTTATGTTAACATGAAATAAAACCCATAAATTTAATTGAATCATTGGATGGTTTGGGTTGGAAGAGACCTTAAAGAGTGTGTAGTTCCAGCCCTGTTGCCATGGGCAGGAACATCTTTCACTAGATCAAGTTGCTCAAAACCCCATCTAGACTGACCTTGAACACTGGCCAACCTGGTCTGGTGCCTCACCATTCTCACAGTAAAAAACTTCTTCCAAATATCTAACCTAAATCTGCCTACTTTCAGTTTAAAGCCATCACCCCTCGTCCTATGCTCTTGGAAAACTCTCCAGCTGTCTTGTAGCTCCCCTTAGGTATTTGAAGGTTGCTGCAAGGTCTCCCCAGAGCCTTTTCCAGGCAGAATGATCTCAAATCTCTCAGCATGTCTTCATAGGAGGAGAGATGCTCCAGATCCTTGACCATCTTCATTATCCTCCTCTGGACTTGTGCCAAGAGGTCCATCTCCTCCTCGTGCTGAGGCCCAGAGCTGGATGCAGCACTGCAGGTGGGGTCTCACCAGAACAGAACAGAACAGAGGAGCAGAATCCCCTCCCTCACCCTGCTGGCCATACTGCTTCAGATGCAGCCCAGGACATGTTTGGTTTTCTGGGCTGCAAGTGCACACTGCCAGGTCACATTGAGCTTCTGTTCCACCAACAAAGCCCTTCTCAGAGAGGCTCTCAATTTAGCCCTGTTTTGTCTGTCACAGCTTTGGAGTCCCCTTGTTTTGTTTAAAAGCCAGTGTAAACATTTTCTTCCATCTTGCTCTTCTAGTTCTCATATGCAAGAATGCTCCTCCCTATTTCGAAATAAGCCCAAGCATTTTTCAAAAAGTTTCAGGTACAACTGTGACCTTAACTAAATCTGCTAAATAGAAATTCCAGCAATGACTAAATCATTGCTGATTTTTTTTTTAACTGTGTGCATGCCACCAAAAAACATGCTGAATTTCACATACCGAGAAAACACAGGTAAAATCTTCTTCCATGCTAACTGAGGTTTATTTTCATGAAAAGCCAGTTGCATTTATATCTATATATATATAAGCACTTAAACCCAAATTTCTATTATGCAACTGGCATTATCATGTTTATTGGCCATTTTTCAAAAGAATGAGAAGCATTTTTATCCAGTATGGCACTTCAAATATAAGATAGTGAAGTGAATAATTAAATTCAGTACTAAAGAACTTGGATATAACTCTTTGCATACCCTGTTATGATCTTTAAGGTAGGAAAACGCAATTTCCTGGTGCAAACACTTATTTTAGGCTTAATCTAATTAGAATGATTGTAAACCAATGATTCACAAGTTCTGTGTGTACACCCTTATTATGATATTGTTCTTAGTCACAGAATTTATTGTTCTTAGAGTCACATAGTTCCTTTTATTACAGGAGAAACGATTCCAAAATGATGGATAATCTGTGGTTTGCCAGTATTTCTTCAGAAGATCCTGTCAGCAGCCAAGGGCAGTTTATATTGTCTGCACAGAAATAAAGTGACTAGATTTCTCTCAAACGGCTACCAAATGACTAAAGGAAAATCTTATTGTAATGGTTGTCATGACCATTTATTGAATATTCGTTAGTTTGTTATCCACCTCTACTCTTTCCTTTAAAGAATTACCAAAAAAGAGAATAGATCACAACCTAAGTCAATCACAGCAACCAAAGGATGGAAACAGACCCCACACAACTGCTGTATTTCCTTTCTCTCTTAAGAACGATACTGGCATCTAAACAAAGAAAATTTGAGGAGGAGAAGGAATCTGGCTTTCATTTTTGGAAAGTATAACAGTAAGCCAACAATACGTCTATGGAGACAATAACATATCCATCTCCACAATAGATTTGGCAGTCATCCTTTGGTCTCAATTTCCTATTACACAGTTTCAAAATTTAAGGTACAAATGCTTTCTCCACCTCATTTAATCTCCCTTCTCCTCTCCCCTCCTAAACAGTGAATGAAGACTCAGCCTTCAGGAACATTATTCCCTAAAAGAAGCTATGCATTGTTCAGACTGGGCTCTTCTGGCTTCTTTCCCCTCACTGCTCCTAGCAATCTGAATGGTTTTCTGAGCTCCTCTGTCATGATCAAACCTATTTGTTTTCACATCAGCACAGCACCAGCTCACTTCGATGCCAAGTGAGTTTTCATCCTATCCTTCATGGAATTATATCCACCTTCCTGACTAGAGTCTGCTGCTGCAATGACATGAGGCAAGGGTTGTAACAAGGCTTAACTCTTCTCCTTACCTCTCTGATACTGAATCTCACTTCCTCTTTGAGTTCGAATGCATATTGCTTAATCCTTCTTGTGGATGCTAGCTTTGGAGCAGGCTGCAGGCCCCATGGCCTCTCAGTCCTGCCAGAGAGCTAGCCTGAGAAATTCATAGGAGGATTTCAAAACAATCCTCAGAGACAGAAAACAACTGCCAGGTGCTGTTCGTCTGTCCTCTTGTTTTCCTTGCAAGAGAAAGTCAAGGGGTGTTGTGCCCTACTGACCAATGATGGTGATGTGTTGATTTGCTAACCAATAAGAGTTTCCTTTCTGTACTTTCCACGAACTAATCTATATAACAAGCCTAAAGCAATAAACTAGAGAATTCTCCTGTTCTGACTCCCTTGAGAGTCTGTGTCGTTCTTTCCTGCCGTTCCTAATTAGACCGACACTTCTCTCTACCAAGTGCCTTTGAAACATGTTGGTTGTAGGTTTTTCATTACATGCAGCAGTCCTGCCACATTTACTAAAAGCTGCATAGGACATAGCTGCTATTGGATTCCATGATGGGATCTCAAGACAGCCCAAACTTCGTGGTGGATCTGGGAGTGAGTGTACTGAATGTGCCAATAAGACCTTCTACCCATAGTGGCACTCACAAACACAATCTACAACCAAAGACAGGTTTTTGGATCTTGTAGATAAACTAGAAAAATAATAAAGCATTTGAAAATTCTTTACCCTTGCTAAAGTTGCTTGCTTTGAGCAATGGTGTAATCTTCAGTTTCTTCCTCCAGGTTTTCAGGCCTGAGACAGCCTAGACAAGAAAAGAGTTATGATGCTCCCATATCTGCCTTCCAACCACAGCCCTGTCAAAAAACCCCACAGCACAAAGCACTCTTGGGAAATCAGAGCATATTTCTTTTACATATGCATCTGTATGATCATAAATTCAGATTTTTATTTTCAGTACCTGAAAGCATTAATGGAATACTGTCTTTACTCTCCAGAGTTCTTTCCAGAGGTAATTTGATGGCAGGCATATGCAGACAATCTTCCACAGTGTGGTTTAAGAAATTAGAACTATCTTTTTTGAATGAAATTCTGTATTACCCTTCCTTCTAGGCTAAACTATTGGTATTGTCTTTCTCTTGAGTTTAATTTTCTTGACTGTTGCTCCAGTCTAGGTGACTTGCAGAAGAGCTAAAACTCTTGGGTTTCCTTCCAAAGTCTTTTTTTACTTTGTCAGATGACAAATTAGCACATGGAAACAGAAAATTTACTTGACTTTATCCTGTCACTGTAAGAAATTATGTTTCTGTTTTCTCTGTTGTATGCCAAGATTCTGCCTCCTATCTGGATGTATTTGTCAGCAGGACCTAAAGTTTACAACACAACTCTCCCCTTAGTATGAGCGACAGAATGCATCTGAATGTGGTATGGATGAGCATGTCTATCTTGTCTTTTACCAGCCAAAGCAGCAAGAACTCTGCCTCCAAATTTAATTGGAAATAAATTAGTGATATAGCAAAGAAATATCTCAGGTTTCCATTATACAAAGTGGTAGCCTGTTAACAGTCAGGTTTCCAGCTGAAGGATGGTGGAACCAATATGCAAACACTTACAGACCACATTTTCCCACTGAGCAGACATACATCTAACAAAATGTGTGAAATATAGCAAGGATGAGGTAGGAAGATTTGTCTTTGAGGCCTTTTTGAAATCAAAAGACAAACAGTTTTCTCTGTAATAAATGTAAATATCACTGAAATTGAAAGGGTGAGAATATGCCAGAATAAACCTAATTGTTTTATGACAGATACTTCCAGACTGTTTCCTCTCTGCAGTGTCGTATTTCCAGCACACTTCTGGTAATTTGAAGTCCTCAACTACCCCTCTGTTCATAAAATTAAAAAGAAAAAATCTTTGCCAATACATCACTGTTCAGAATTAGAAGTTTTAATTCTCCCCTAAAATGGCCCTATGTGATGGGCCTTTTTTTATACTGACATTATAGAGCTATGTGAAACAATTTATAAAGTGCATTTCATTACTCAAGCACCAAGCTCTTAAAGGTGACAGTATTTCACTTTGCAATAGATTCAAATATCTTTGTCAAATATAACTTTTGCAAGTAAGTAGCTATCATTTTCTGTCCATGTTTGGAACCTTCCTTGACTTTCTTCCTCCTCATTGCTCCAAGTCAATCCTCCTGGCATTTGTGTTCCTTTCCCTGCTGTACTTGAGAATTTTTCCACTATTGGGAATGTCTGGTGCACTCTGCTTCATAGATGCACGTACTACTTGGCTTCCATTAGAAATATAATTTAGAGAAGACAGAGCAATATTTAATTATGTTGTTGATTTCATTGCGCTCTGCTGGACACATAGGATTCATGTGCACGTCTTGGTTTTAATTGAGTTCTTTGTTTTATTGTAGAAGACATTTATTTTGGCTAGATACAACTACCAATCTATACCAGTTTGTTTATCTGGCAGCTGCAAATTAAAAATACTACACAGTATTATTCATTAAGATTTCATTAAAAAAAAGAGGGAAATTAAATATAAAGATAATTCCAGAGGTAAAGAATACTCAAAAGGAGGAAAAAAAAAAGGGATTGTTGCATGTCATCAACTGAGGCAACAGGTGAATCATACCTTAGCACTCACCTGCTAGTGCTGAAATAATGTACATCCACCTGGAGGGAAGGCTCCCTGCAGTAAAAAAAGCCTATTGATGCTCCTAAGAGGTATTATATTGATGTAAGTGCTTACATAGTTTTGCCAAAACCAGAAATCACACAGATACAACACTAAGGTGTCACTGAATGCTATTACCAAATACTATCTCAACTACACAAATCAGCTACTGAATTACTGGATTTGATTTAGCAAGTAATCAATAAAATCCAGAGCCAGGACAACAGATACACTGTTCCTCCCAATATTAAACTGCATGTAAAGTGAGTATACTTGAAAGAGAAGGCTGTGCTATTGTCTGTCATTAACAAGGGTGGTTAGAGCCCTCAGCACCAAGATTTAATTAAATGAATTACAAACAGGCAGTCCCATAATAGGAAGAGACTTAAGTAGTAGCGTAGAGGCAGTTTTAAGGAAGGACTTATTTTTTTTTTTTCCTAATTTACTATTTCCAGTTATTGTTTACAAATCTTTCATGCCAGAGCACTGCTGTTAATGAAAGTATTTGTGTTTACTGCTTTTACAGTTTCCTTGGAAATGAACATATTATTTACCTTCTCTAGAACTAATAACTATAGTACTAATATGCTGGTTATAAAGAGATGGCTGCAGTCTAGACAAAGCCAGTTTAAACTCAACTTTCCTTCCAAGGACAGCAAATAAAGGCTAACAGTACAACTAAAAGAATTAGGCTACTCTGAAAAGTAAAGCACGTTTTTAAACAGCCTTAACAAGTACAGCTGAGAACTGCAACACCTAGCAGAAATATGGGCAGACTGATTTGTTTGTCTGGTTTGTTTTGTTGGGGGTTTTATTTTGATAAAATCTCCTATCTTACCTCTCCTATCTTGAGGAAATATTACCCCATTTCCTCAGGTAACAGTCAAATTATTATCCAAATTATTATTAATTAAAATCCATATTTTTTCACTTAAAAAAAGAAAATAAAAATATTTTGCACTAGAATTAATTATGTTCTATGCCTAACAGGTGTTCACCTCCTGCAGACTGGATACAGCTTCAGCAAAATTTCCAGATTAAAATGTCATTGCTGATGGCACACATATTATCTGGAACTGAAGATTAGAAATTTCAGAAATTTCATCTTTCTGGGATTAAGCTAGCTGTGACAAATAAATGTTTCTTCCTCTATATAGAGATGCAAACTAGAAGGCAGTGAGGAAAATATAGTGCAGCTTGTTGTGGGAGTACATTGTGTGAAATTTGCTACATTGGCTCACTTGGCTTCAGTGAATCAGTGTGGAATTTTGGCTGCATTGTGTTTGCATTTAGCCACAGTGTATCTATCTATATGATAAGGAAATTGCATTTATTATAATTATTGGTTAAGCACAAGTTCCACATCAGTATTGAAATACAAAAGATCAAATATGAATTCTCTTCTTCCTTCAAGACACAGGTATTTTAAAAGAACCTTACCTGAAGTGCAGGAAATTTACAGGAAAATTTTACATTTAAAATACCTTAATATAAAAAAATTTGTTACATTTCTTTTGGAGAGATCTACTACAGAAGCATAGCTGATACTGAATACTTCTCTACATATGATTTATTAGAAATGTTTTTGCACACACTCTTTGAAAAACAGGAAACATTTGGACAGCTAAATTGAATTTGGTATGGCTCCAAAGGTGCTTCAGTGCACATTACTTTCAAAATTGAGCAATTATTGTATAGGAGTAAAAAACAGAGCATGATCAGCAACTAGAGTTCCTTTGCTAGTAGAAAATGCAAATTTAGTGTAATAGTAAAAATATTCCTAAAATAAGCTTTTCTTCCATGAAGGGAATCACCAAAATGCTGCATTTGACAGACAGAGGAGTAATTGAGGACGCTGTTACTTCACTGTTCAGGGAAACCTAATTTAATGATCTAAGCATAATCTGACTACTTCAACAGTAACACACAGACACCAATATTTTAATAAACCCCGGTCCAGGATGCACCATAAAGGACTTGTGGCAATCACCTGCAGTACTGCTGGCAGTGAGGCACCCCAACACAGGCTGCTGCTGCTATACTAGCGTGCATAACCCTGGCCAGGAGGGATAACCAGCCGTGCTGAAACCCAAGCTGCCACAGTTTTGTGTCAGCAGTATTAAGGTAACTTTAGACCATGGTTACTTTTGCTGCAGTAACGCCCCTCACTTGAAGCTAAACAGCCTTCAAAAATATGCTCTTGCTTTGCGCATGGAAACAAAGAGCTCTCTTTTGGCTTTATCAGTTGGTCTAAATATTTGGGATTTCAACAGCATGGGGAGTGGGAAAATGATATTTACACTACCCACCTTTAAGCACTTAACGTACTTCCTTCCCCCTCCTCGTCTCCAGTGTCTGGCAGGTTTACATTTGCCGCAGCTATAGCACCTCTGTCTCCTCTGGGAACAGAACACCAGAAACAGCGTATCGCCTCCAGCTTTGTGATAAGTGGCAAGGAAACAGGATGTAAATTCACATGACAAGTACTCACTTAATAATTTTTCATAAATGATAGTGCCATTATATTTGATACTAAACAGGGAAATATGTGTACAAACAGAGCCATTAATCTGCTACAAGTCATCTGTAGAGAAATACTTCAAGGATCAGGTTCTCGTTTACTTAAACTGATTTTTATTCTCCACATGCTTGTGCAAGATTATGGTGTAAAATGGTAACACCAACAGGTCTGGTGAAACAACTGAAGAGGAGTATCAGAGAACACCACTACACAAGGAATTTATCTACAGAAAGCTATCAGTGCCACCAAAATTATAACTGAGATAAGGAATGTTCGTATCAAACCAGGAGGCTACCTTTGGAATGGACAGTGTTTGATCAGTAATTATGAAGACACCAGAGTTTACAAATACATTTCTTTCCCTAAATTCTACACGCTTGCAACTCCAGTTCTCATATGCTGCATTCTGCTGCAGCTGCAGGGTCTTGTCCAAGGAGGTTACAGCCACCGGTGACTGACACGGAAATCAGTGAGATGGGTCTCCGCTTGGTTAAGCTCAGGAACCCGTTCATTGGGGCGTCACCAACACAGGAACCAACTCAGCTTAACCCAGACTGAGAACCCCAAGCACAGGCAGGGTGGTGAGTTTTATGTTACAGCAAGGCAGAAGCCCCAGGGGCACAAACCAATAGGAGGGGTTAATGCAGGATACAACAAATTGCAACACAATAAAGACAGAACGCCTCGGGCTAACACCCCACAAGGGATTTTGGGGGTGGAGCCACTTTTCCCGGGTTTATAGAGCACGTCCCCCAGGGCAGAGGAGTGGAATCTACTTTTCCCGGGCTTTAAAGCCATGCCTCTAAAATCAATCCCTGCCTCCCTGGGCAGGGGCAACCCACACTCATAGACCACATAGAGCTGAGGCTTCCTCAATTTGTCCCAAGAACTGCAGGGGTAAATGAGAGCTGGTCCCCAGAACAACCTGGACAGACAGGTAATTTAAACAGAACTGGAATCTGCCCAGTATTTTGCAAAGATTTAATAGTACATACCAGGGAAATGCAAATGTTTTGCTTTTCTGTGGGCATTTAAGAATGGATTATGACGATTCTAAAGTTTTATTCTACATGGTATCATACTGTCATATATACAATAATTAACTCCTACTACTTGGATATAAGAAGAGGTGGAAATAAGAACGATGACAAAAATGAGTCTTTAATTCTTGGTGAAAATGTGCCATAAATCCCACACAGCCCCATACTATGTTGCATCAGCAGAATTTGCACTATGGTCTTACAACTGAACCTTTTCTTACACAGGTAGTAAGCTTAATACAGTTTGACCTTATGACATATCACTAAAGCTATTCTCCCCAGTGAAAATAGTAATGAAATTCTCTAGTCCTAGAAGGGAGAAACTGCAGGACAATTAAAACTCCTCCTTATTTGGTGTGCTCAAAAGTAACTGTTACCCTGCCTGTTGTCATTCTCATTATGTTTCTGTGTATCTGTTGAGAATTGGTGTGTTGAAAAGATGCAATTTAAATACTGTCATTCTAGAGAGTTAAAGAAATATTACCTGAAATTCCTTATTTAATTTGGACAATACAATTGTTCCTATTACACTCATTTACTCGTTGACGTACTCTTTTTTTTTTTCATCATGATAATTTCCATCGTGTACAATAGTACACAGCCTTAATTTGTGCTGTGCTCAGCCAGGCCTAAAGCAGCTAAAACTCAAAACATGAACATAGCTGCAGTATGAAATTAGAAGAATAAACACTAATGAAGAGTTGGTTTAGGCTTTGAGAAATAACCATATTAATTTAATTCCAGGCACGGATTACTTGGTCTCTAATGGCATTGTGCCAGGTTTATTAAAAAGTAAGAGAGATTTATAAAGCAATCTGTTAACTGGACACGAATCTCACGCTATGGCTGTTGCTCAAATGGTAGGGACATGGTTTAATGATGGACTTGTCAGTGCTGGGTTAATGATTCTATGATCTATGATTGTCTTCCTAACATTTGGTAATTCAAATGCCATGTGGAACAAGCCGTGTGTCTCCTATATAGTTCCTTAGAAATGATGAGTGTTTAGATGTGTTTCTGTAAGGTTTACAAGCCATGACAGGTTACGGAAAGTAGAACTTACCCAGATATCCTGCCTTCAAATTACTTGGAGGGAATATATTGTTTCCAGTTTGTTTCCCCTTCTTCACCACTGATGTAATTTGTGTCTAAATTATTGCACTAGTATACTGCAGAATCAGAGGTCCTGCATTTATGTAAAACACATATCAGAACATAAATATTTCTTCATGCTTGGTGATCCCTCTTTTCTGTAGACAAATTAACATAATCTTTTGTACACCAATGACATTTTCCTCTGGAAATACAGTAAAATATACTAGAACTTCCCCATTAATAAATTTTATGATTAATAAATTTTATCAGGTGAAGTAAGAAGCACTTGATTGTTGAACCTTTTATGAATTTGGTTCCCTTCAACAGAAACTCTTCTTGAAATTTACCAATTTCATTAAGCTTGTGCTAGAGAAAATAGAAAATATGCTTAATAGATGAAGGGTCAGTACTTGAATGAGAATTTACCAGTAAAATAAAATAAAAACTTTAAATATTATAACATAGATCCACTATAGAAGCAAAGAAAAGGGTAGATTTTTTTCTTTTTCCCCCTTTGGTGCTAGTTCCATGTTAGTGATCATTCGTAATCACATAAAAACGCACAGCTCTCCCTTTAGAAGTTCAGATCCTTTATGAAGGCAGGAAAGTCAAAGCTCTGTCTGATCCTCTTCTCTGCATGCCTCCTAGTTTTGCCAAGGAAGCAGTACAGAATAACTGTTGACTCCAAATCGGCAAGGGTAGGAAGTCTAATTAATCTGCAAAGGGATGGCCATTCCTTTGTAGTCTGACACTGGATATACTTCAACACATTTGTACACTCCCATTTTTAAAAAAGGGGGCTTTGTAAAACTCTGGCACGCTTACATCCTGTTTCTTTTGCAATGCATCATACTGTGGTCAGAAGTGCTGCTATTGTATATCCATTAGAACAGCTTCCAAGATTAAATTAATACATACTTGAATCTTATTTTGTTTTCAAAATTGCACTCCAGTTTGAAAGAAATTAGGTCAAACTAAAGATAAAAACAAACCAACAAACCAAAAATCCCAAAACATAAAAGCAGCACCCCTGTTGAATAGATAAATCCTCTATTTAGAAAGCAGCCTGCAGTTATGTAGGGAAGTAACAGCCAGAGCTATGCAAAGCTCAGGGATGCTGCTTGACACAATGGCCTGCTTTGAACCCCCTCCTTGGTAAATGGGTTTTGTAACCTCAGGTTTTGCTATCCAAGAATCTTCTAAAAGAAAGCAAAACCCAATCAAAATGGAATCTGCACTGCAAAATACTAGTCCTCGCCCTTTCCCCCTAAATGAGTCTTAGTTCACTGGATTGTCATTTTGGCAAATCTAGTCAAGTTTCACATCTCAAACTGTAATTAGAGAAAATAAACAATGATGTGTCCTGTTGAGAAATAATATTCTCAAAATTATAGTGGAATAAACTGCTAAAAAAATAGTATTGGCCAATGTAGAGTAAGTCTATAAAAAAACCAACATATGCAGTGATGCAATTTTCTCTTTGCAACTTATGAATCACCTGTTTTGTGTAACATGCTCAAGAAAAATACAGTGAAGAGAAAAAAAAAAAAAAAAAGAAAAATCATCTTTGGTTAATCTGATTTTAATCACTCCAGCAAGAGCTAGGCTTCTTTGAATTAGAATGCCAACCTGAAACAAAAAGTGTGAAGTTGTGGAAACTTGTGTCCGATGAAATAAAAAGGAAATTCTGAAGTGTGCCAATGTTGTGGCACAAGCAGAGCACTGCACTCTCCACAAGTACCCAAATAGGGTTATGCCAGCCCCTATCAATTACAACTTCCATTCCCAAGCAAATCTCAGAAATGGCAAATACAGGCACAGGTACAAATCTGACTGAGAAAAAAAACCTTTTAGTATATACATAGTTCTTTTTATACCATGTGCTCCAAAGATATCAGACCCTGGTATTGTAAAGGAAATGGACAAAATCATGACAACCATTGCTGACATTTGGTCTTTCTAGACTTTGAACCTGTCATAAAAGAGCTATTTGGGAGCATAGTTTTATAGCTGAAGTCTTCACAACAAATTAAGTCTTGAAACTCTGAACTGATATTTAACAATATGTTTCTGTTTTAATCATCTTTGCTTCCACTTAAGCCAATCTGGATATAAGGTCTCCAGCATCCTCAAATCATATCCTCTCCATCCTTTTCCTCTCTTCTCTTTTACATGCAATCACGTCACAGAAGAATATCTGCCCCTTCTCCATGAACCCACTATTCCTGTAGCAGTTACAGGTGTTCAAGGAAATCATGCTCACAGCACACACTTCTATGAGTGTGCTCTACTTCAAGAAAATAAATCAAGTTATTCAGCACCCAACTCACACAATTGTTACAACACAATGTTAGTAAAAAACCCACTGCTGACACGTCTAAAGTCCCTGCCATTCCTGTTGCCACGTTGTAGGGGTGGGATTTGGTGGCTATCAAATTGTTTATGTGACTTGCTCATGACACAGGACAACCAACACGCTGGCTGCGTGCATGGAGCAGTAACTGAAAGCAGTCAGTGGTAAACTGAATAGGAAAAACAATTTTTATTCTTCATAAATACTTGTATTGCATAATCTGTGCAGAGAATTCCACATACTTACTGAAAGTCCTGATTTTGTCCCCATGAAAGTGCTAATTTAATAATTTAAGTCAAAGATCGCTATGACTCTAGATTTCTCCTCCCCTATGCACAAAATCTGACACCTAGACACTAATTTAGGATAGAATCAGACTTACTGAGATCAATGTCCATACATTGAACTTTATCAGTTTTCTTTTCATGTAGAATTGGACCAAATAATTTTCTTCTCTCCATGCCTATTTTGATGACACTAATCAAAATCTGTCGTGCCAGGGAAGGGAATCACTTCAAGGGAAGAAATACTTATTTGCATTTAATAGCTGAATGCTTGCAACATATTCCAGTGTGATCACTGGCTTGTGAATGTCGTAACACAGGTTATGAACCTGCATTTGGTGGCAAGCGTAGCATTTAAAGAAATGCCAGAAAGAAATGGATGTACTACGTTTGAATGTTTATAAGGCAAGTAACAAATTTGCATCAACACTGCCTAAATTTTTTACTTTGCCTCTATCTTGAAACACAATTTTAATTACAACAGTAATTAGTTGAGCACATTAACTTACTAAAAACTGAATAAAAAAGGTATGTGCAAATCTCTCATTCTGGACAATCAAATGGATCAATAGTATAATCCACTAAGAAAATTATTTGAAGAATGAGTGAATTGTGTTGGTATAGTTTCCCCTCCCACTTCCAGCCCCTCTTATATTCTACTACTGTGAAACTTCAAATACAAAAAAATTAGGTTTCAGTTATATCTTGCCAGAGAGAAGTATTAATTACATTAAGAACTCCAATTTCTTTTACACTTACAAGAATGAAGCACGTATTCCCCCACAGAATAAAACCAGAAGCTCACAGTATTGAAATACACATACATGTCTCCCCAAACACTTACAGCAATAAAGATGTAGGCAGTTACATTTTCAACATTTATTTTATTTTAGAATCTGGGTTAATTTTTTCCTTTCTTCCATCCACTTCTGTGTGGAAATTCTTGTTTGAGATGTACTTTCCATACTAAGACCTTTTACTGGGCACTGCCAGAGCATAGCTGGAAAAAAGGATGACTGTGAATCGTCCCCCTACATTTTCTAAAATTTTACATTTTGCATGTATATTAAGTTTGTAATTTACATTGCACCTTCATGAACAAGATCTACTGTGGTCATTTTAGTAATGACATATGATGAGCCTCTGATTCTGTTAGCAAGTCTAACAAGGAAATGGGATTCTTGTGGGAGGAATTCTAGCAGACAAAGGAAAAACTGTTTCATAATTTCAAACATGTCTGAGGTTGCCAGGTGTCAAACACTGGAGATAAATGGCATCCAAAATGACATTAGATCAAAGTCACAACACACAGAAAATTAACAGTTTGAACCGCACTCAACAAAAAGATCAGATTTAGTATCTTTTAGAGTGGAGGGAGGTCCCCTAGTGACAAAAAGTATCAAACAGCTATCTTCATCAAAATGACCATTACACTATACAGATGCTAAAGATTTCTCACTGCATGATATATTTTCTTCAGGAATCAGGATGCACACAGAGTAGGCATTAATACATGTGTTTTGGTATTCTCCTGGGTAGCCCAAGGAGTTGCATGACAATTGCTTTGTGCCAAATCCCAGAAGAAATTATTTAGTGAGTCTTCAAATGTTACAAAGTGGTTGACAGGTCCTACTATAAAAAAAGCCACTCAGTTCAGCAGTAGACACGGTGGCTACTGTGTTTGGTCACATGAACAAAACAAGTCTCTTCTGCACTTGTTTGTACTTTTTGTCAAAGTTCCTGGTTTTCTGAGTATTTTGAACCTAGCCACCCAGTGAGACCCAGTCAGCAGAACCTATGTTTGGAATGATGATGAAGGAACCTACCAAGAGAGATACAGAGGCTGAGATACAGATTGATAAAACATACTGTCCTTGCAAAGTACTTCTGCCACTTGATGCCAGAATTTCAAGGAACGACTTTAAATCCAAGTCTTAATAGAGAGTTTCAGAAAAATGGCTGAAAAAAAATAAATATCAGTATAAAGATTATGAGATTAGAACCTCCACTCTGGAGAGCTATCAGCGTACCACACCTGGATCCATTACTGCCATTGCCATTGTTCTTGCTGTATTTTACTCAACAGCAAGCAAAGCCTTCTGAATACAGCAAACACTTATGTACATGAGTACTCTTATTGCCTCACTAAGACCATTTAAATGGATGGAGTTAATCAGGCAAGTAAGTGTAGGATGAAGGCCAGATGTGTGTGGTTTCTATGACCAAAAGCTGTTGAGCTGAAGTGCAGCAGTTGTGAGTACCTGCATGCCTGTTTTACAAACACAGCTTTAGTATTGACACTGAATGAAGTATTTTTCCCAAGACTGTGCAGATACACTCGATTAATTTCAGCACAAAATAAATATTGCTGATTTTTACAACAGCTTACAGAGATTTCAGTATGGGCTTGTTCTCCAAAGCTGAATTCACATAAAGAGATATGGACTCTATCTCGAGCAATGCCATATCTTTAACAATATGCTATACATCTCAATCATTGAAAAGCTTCTCGTACTGCAAATTGAAAAGGTGTTTGCATTGAGAAGTATGCGGACTGTATTAATAGAATTTGTAAGTATCTCTTCATTCTACCCCACACTCACTATTATTCACTAAAATGCTTACATTGCATTGTAGCAAACATTAGGCCTAATAAAGATAAATTTACACGGAAAACATTTTCCCACTGGAAAACACTGGGAGAAGTCAGGTCATCACAATGTCTCAAGCTCTGCAATACCTTTTTCAAAAGTAACATCTACAAGTATTTTAAAGGATGGACCATTACTCAGGGTTTAGCAGAAATTCCAAAAGCCCTTGACAAATTGAAATTTTAACTCTAGAATCACTTCAGTCTTGCAATCCAATCCACAAATTTATCAAAATGTCTTAAATGCTTCATCATTAATACCTTAAGAAAGCCATTCTGTACCCATGGTTAATATTTTTTCAATAAATAAGATTTTCATAATCTCAGTAGCCCTTCTTTGTATCTCGTACTGGAAAATAATTTTCATCAACAATGATCAGAATCAAACCTAGTGCTGTAAGTGACAATGTATTTTTTGTACTGATACAATCTTATCCAATGCATACTAAATTCACATTATGATCAGTATTGCTTCTGCTTCCAGTATCTTAATTTGTATTTAAAAAAAACCCAGTCTTGTTAAAACAGAAGTGAATTATATTGTGTTTTGTGTTTTCAGTTTCACTCCATTCTAAGCCTTCAGTTAAAATCACAGAATTTTCCCCAGTTCTCTTGCAGTATTTCCCAACTTCATCTCATCCACAAATTACATCTGACATAGATGGTGACCTCAACCTAAGTCACTGATACATGAAACGGGATGTGTCTCTAGGCTGAACTCTCCATTTCCATTCTGAAAATAATTTAGAATTTATTGCAATCTCTTTTTCCACCAGCTTTAATCTGTTTTTCAATTCTCATGTTAATCTATTTCCATCCAAGTATTTTTAGAGCCTTATATCAAGCATTACTTCATTTTAAGTAAATTAAGTTAACTGCATTCATTTTCTAAAAACTCAGTGTCCCAAACCAGTCAGGGTTAGCGGGAGAATGAAAGGGCAAGGAGGAAACATACTATATGCTATAATATCCATGGTTTGAACTTCCAAGGCTTTTGTTCACCATCTGAAGTAAACTCTTGCTTATTTAGGTTAAAATAGCAGGTCTAAAGTTGATCACAGCTTTTATTTTAAAATACAATTGTTTAACACTATGAAGGATTCTTATTGCTGCATTTATACTTATTTCAGTATTGTGGAATGGAGGTTTTGACCTCTGATAAATTGAACATTTTATGATTTGCATTAAATGCTACTACTTTATATATTCCTGCCTGTCATTTACAACTACAAATATTTTTGCATCTCAAATCTTCTAATTTCTGCCCATTGTTCCCTAAATTACCCTACCAAGTTGGTTTTTTTTTTCCATTTCTTCTGGTAGTAGGCTGAGCTTGGTGGGATACTAGGTGCCCACCAAGCCACTCTACAACTCCCCTTCCTAGCAGGACAGGGGAGAGAAAACAAGATGGAAAACAACTAGGTGGTTAAGGCAAAAAAACCAATACAAACCCAAACTTTCTCATCTGGCCTAAAAATTCTATTTATTATGGGAACTTATTACAATGATCAGTCCTCCTCTCATTACTTGTTTTACTTAATTACAGACTTACAAAAATCCTGACTATATTAATAGGCGTTAAATGTAAATCATCCTATTTTACAGATGACTCTAATTGAGGCAAAGGAAAGTTTACAATTGCATCAACTGCTTAGCTGGAGGTCTCCAAACTTCTACAAATTAGTTTGTTGGGCTCTTAGTTGTGCAACAGCTGTAGAGTTAATGTAAATTTCCATATACCCTTCTTTAGTTCTTATAGTCATACTGCTGCCAAAGAGACTCTGAAGCTCTTCAAAGAAGGGAAGTATAATCACTACCTCTTTCTTTACAGCACATACCAGCTAAAACCCAGACCAGATAATCTTCACAAATTACCTGAGAATGCCTGAACATGCGGGCTATCACTCAGACTTAGCTTTGTTATAAACTACAGCAACCTCCTCCCAGCTGTGGGAACACCACAGATTGAATACAGACACTGAAAATAGAGGCAAATCAAAACAGGAAGGAAAGCACAAGATCAGTAGATAGCATTTTAAGGCAGACAGATCTCCGTAGCTCTCTGCAGATAACTTACAGTAGTAGTTCTCAGGCAGTAACTTATGCAATCTCCCAAGTTCTGCACATCAAGTAAATTTTATTTATTTAATTAATATGACATATTTAATCAGCATAGATTCTTAGTATGGACGGTTCTACTCTCTTCCTTCAAAGTGCTGTCAATTGTATTTTTTTGCTTCCCTTTTATAGCTAGACTTCAGATTCTGCGATCATTTTGTCAACTGTGTTAACTTTCTCCTGTGCTTTACCTTTCCCCTGTGCTGGGAATCACATTTGTTCTGGTCTGCATTAAAAAAAAATAAATAAATCATGTTTTTTTTTCCCTGTCATTCCCATCCTTTCCGTCTCTCTCATCCCCCTGTAATCTTCTGCTTTAAGATCCAGCATTTTTTCTCAGCACTTCCAAGGTTCTAAAGAAATCAGACAGCTCTAACCTCATTCCAGTCACTGTCCTGCTCCCATTCCATGAGGGATTTTAAGTATTTCTTCTGCAATCACTTTTGTCCCACTCTCATTCTGTGGAGAATGCAATTTCATTTTCTCCCCTGGCATACGTCTTCCCTCTTTCAAGTTTGTTTTCAATGCTCTTATAAATAAATTTCCTATTCTGAGATCATTTAGGGCATTACAACAGTGTCTATAATCAGACTTTTCCAATACTCTTGTAAGCCAAGGAGAGCTCTGCTGGCAGCCCTAATACTCTTTTCTTGATTGATAGTGAAATATCTAATGGAAAATCATGTTTTGTTCAGTTCTCTTGTTACTACAGCTGTACACTGAAAGGTGATGATGCAGTAAGAAAAAAGTATTGCTCCTTTTCCCAACAAACTTGGTTAAAATTCCAGTGTTTAAAAATAAATACTGAGGTGATTGTGAAAAACAGCTGCTGTCAGTACCAGGATGCATTGGTGGTTTAGAAACTTGGCATCAAAGTCTAGGTTTTCCTAGTCGAGATATCCTGGCTCAGGCTCTTAATTCCATAAACCGCATGACAAAGGATATTGTAAAAGTACGCAAGAATTACACTTTTTAAGCACGGGCACTTTCCAATCTGAATCAAAACATTAGCACAAAGACTTTACAATAACAGAAACTACATTTGATCCTTTATAAATTTAATGTCCTCTGAATTTGTGTTCGCATTCAGTTTGTACTGGGCTCCTATTTTACAGTTGACATGAAAAAGAAGAAAACCAAGGACCATTCATCTGGAATACCACACAATTAAATGCTAACTTTTGGCCCTGTGCTAGTACATTTAAAACCTCATGTTAAAATCAACATTTGTCAGCAGTATCTATATATTTGTAACTGACATTTTTCCAATACTTGTAAACAAGGTAACTATTTTTTTTTAAAGGCATTCCTACAGCTCCCCATTGAATTTATATATATTGTATTATACATGCACTGATGTGTCTGCACACAAACCACCTCCACCCCCCAATTCTGCTTCAAGCAGGAAGTTTCTCTGCTGTTAGTTTCTTGCAGGTCAGTACTATATAGTCTCAAATATTACTGTCACAATCACATTCTGGAATGTGATCATACTTCAGTGCTTCTGAAATTTCACTTACACTTACAAAGTCAAGTGAAAAAAAAAGATTTCACTTACAAAGAAAGTGTATTATTCCACCCAAAATTACTTCAAAAATTTGATAACATTGCCTCCAGTATTAGTAAACCAAATGAATTTGAAAAAATCTTCACCATTTCTTAAGGGATGACCTCCTCTGCAATACACTTTTTAAAGACTTCTGTAGGAATCCTGAAGTATAATATGGGACTTTCCCTGGAAAGAAATGAAAATACAAAGAACTGCAAAAACATAAAGCCTTTTAAGTAACGAACACTGAACAGATTGCCTAAAATTCTAGCTTAACTAAGTAGCAAAACTGAACATGGAAAACCTGATAAAAATCTGACAGATGTCTCCTTCTCTTTTCTTAAGAAAGATTTAGGAGATTGAGAATTCACCATCCAAAGGAGAATGGCCAACGAGTATGTAGGTGGCAGTGAGACTGAAAAGGAGTGGTTAACTGCAGCATGGAACAAAATCAGCACTCTCCCTTAATACTGTACTTGTTTGTCTGGGGAAGCAGTTGAGAAGAAGCTGTGTGTTGGTACTTTATCACTCAGAACAGCTGTAAAATGAATCAGTCAACACTTAAAAGCTCACACAACATTTAACAATGTGGCCATAAATTTCAGTGCTTGTCACAAATTCCAATTTGGCATAGTTATAGCCAATGTACCTACATTCTCCTGACAATTTCAAATATGTACACCTTTTCAACTGTTCTGCAACAGTGGTTTGTACTTTTGTGCTATCTGCTGTATTTAAAGCTCTCCCAGAGGCTACACTTAATGGAATGGAAATGCTTTGCTATAATTTACTTTAGGCATCAGTTTAGATGATAAATATTCCATCTGTTCCATCAAAAAACCATCAGCTTAAAGATGAGGTTTAAAACAGTCTTATGAGCTGTTACAAAACTTCTCAATTAAGAAGTAAATGATTACAGCAAAATAATTTTATGCAAAATAATAGGCTATATCAGGTATTGTGGTCTGAAGGTTAGTATTAGGATATGTTCCACTTCACATTCAATTTTATATAATAAATCTTCTAAATACTAATTTATTTTCAGAAAGAATGTCTTGCTAGCTTCTCTAAGAAATTCTTAAACTTATGTCTTAGCATTTTCATCTCCATCCCCCTCAGGAACACTAATTTCTTTCTAGGCAGAGTAAAGTTAACAGATGTGCAAATGGTCGTTCAAGCAAATTGCTTATGAATTTTGCATTGCTTATCGCTTTTTTACTGATGATTCCATGGTTTCCTAGAGGAATCAAGAGGTACAATATAATCGTGGCCAACAGAAAATATTTTATATGCTTTAAGAAATACTTACATTTTCACTTTCAAGCGTAGTTACGTATTCCATTTCAGATCATTCAATCACAAAAAACCCAACAACTTTAACTTAAAAGCCACAAATCAATATGTTACATCATAGCTTACTTATTTTTGCATGTAACACAAAAGCCCCAAAGTTCTTTTTACTATTTTATAAATAGAAATAGGAAAACTGCATTTCTTCCTACGAGTTCAGGGGACTGAAGCTGGTTTTAAAATACAGTAGTATGATCTTGAAATGAAAGAAACTTCTGACTATTTTATAGCAATGCTGCATGTACTTTATGGCAATGCTACAGTGTAAACCAACAATTATATATGTGGAAGACGTTGCAGTAATTCAGTTTGATACTGAAGTGAGAGGTCTATCTTGTGTGCAACACTGTACAAAATACAGACTTACTGCTCAGGCCTCTACAGCATTACTGTCCAAAAAGTTTCAGATAGTTTTATTCTAAATTTCCCCAAACAATTAAAGTAATGACTGACATTAAAGAAACAACTCCCCAAGTCACTGTCCAGATTAGCATGCATATCAGAAAGCAACATAAAAAGTATCATATTTTATCTCAGTCAACTGAATTTTATCTAGTCAACAGAAGTGCTTAAGCATACATTTTTAAGTTTCATATTACCTGTTTCAAATCTGCTGTCAAAGACACTACACACTTTAAAGGATACAACCAGCTAAACTTTAATGCATGCTTGTTTGGTTTTCTTTTCCTCATCTTTTTGCTTTGAATTTAACACTTATTTTAGTCACTCCAAAGCAGTGCAGCTATAAGTAACATGGATTTGATCTGGCAGCTTGGAAAGACAGAGATCAGATAAAATATCATTACTACATATATCAAACATGCTTTATGGTGTACTCAATTATTATGTCACGCCAGTTAAAAGACTGTGTATTTGTTCTTTTACATAGCATGGGGGGATTTTTAACAATCAAGAGTTCTGTAATTGCAGTTGTAGACCTCATAAAGACTCAAAATCCAGTTTTGAAGAGATTTTAATTAAATCCCAAGTCCAAAAAGTCTTCACAACAAAGCAGGCAGGAAAAATGTTAGTTGGAAATACAAAGCTCTATGACACTAATACCAGAGACAAACCTATAGGGTTTTAATGGCTGAAGAACAAGCTTTTTTCCAGCCTCTTAAAAAGATGGAACAGGTTTGTTCTTTCAGTAAGCCTTCCTGAAAGTTCAAATTATTTAGAATCTCTGCTTCCAGTTTCGGGATCATTGTTGATAAATATTAGTATTTTCTCTTAATTAACCATACATATACAAAATTTTAAGTGTTCACACAGAAGGAGCAAGAACCAATAATCGAGAATACATATAGTAGTCCATATACCGGTGGGGGACTAGATTGCAACACCATCAAAATTACTCCCTCTGAAGTATCAAGAAATGTTTTTCCCAGCACATTTTCAAATTAAATATGAAGGTCCTCAAGACTCCCTCAGCTTAGACTTCAGTCTCAGATAATACAAATACCCAAAAAAATTACATATAGAAAAGCCCTTCCAAGTGTGGACCTGTCAGCCTTTTCACATGCTCTCGTTTCAGGAGGAAAGCACTAATCTTAGTTACCATTTTAAAGCTATTATACCTATAAAATAATTGTTTGCAATAATAAACATGAGTAAGAATTTTAACAGAACATCCTAATTCTCAAGTTTTTTACAGTTAGCATTTTCCAATTCCGATAAACCAAATATTGCAAGACGAATTCTAACTCCTGAGTGGTGCTCACAGTACTTTCTTCAATACTTTGCATACAACGAGCTACTGCATTCATGTTTCAAGCTCCACGGTCTGTAAAATGAAAACAGAGATTCCAACTGTACCAGAAATTGCTAATCTGACAGTGAAACAGTGGTTTCATTGTCATGAGTGATGGGATTGAGAATTTCTGTGTAACTCCACTTCCTTAACAGGTACAGTAACAAAGTGTTAGTTCTTTAGGCAAAAGACGAGAATCTGTTGGATTAAAGCTTCATTCTCTGCCTGTAATCAGTAACTTGAGGGCCTTCTGTAGATTCTGCACAGCAGTGCTCACATCTTCATACTGCAATGCACTGCCAGCATATTTGCAATATTTTTGAGCTCTGGCAAAGTCCTCTGGAGTCAAGCGGACTTCTCCTGCAAAAACATAAGTATTACAAAGTTACTACAAAGGAAATCTGATTTAAGCATCCTTTCTTACGATTTTTATGTTTTACTTATGTTTGTGGTAATATTATGAAAACCAGGCTAATATTTATCATAGTATTGCAAAGACCAAGCTACAATACTTCCTCTGTTCAGTTCTCTTTTTCTTTCCAATCATATAAAGCTTAACTTCTTTGCTATTGAAAAATGTAAGGACCTTTCTAAACACTGGTATTTGCATGACCCAGTGCCTTTCAAAAGTAATCCAATACCTTTGAGAAAGACCTGCTCTTCATCTAAGAAAGCAAAAGAGAGCTGTTACATGACATTAAGTTAGCTGTAATCATGTTACAACCTACAAGAGACAACGACAGTGCTTTTGTGTTTACAGCATAATTACTCTGCTTTCCTCAGGAATAATACATTGTTAGAAAATGTTCGTTCTCAACTGGAATAACTTTTCTGAATGTAGAAGCATTTCTCACTGGTATGTTTTCACACATTTTGTTTCTGTTTTTCAAAATAATTTTTATGTTTCCAATTTTATGTAAAATGTAAGAAAACAAGATTGATGTCATAAAATGTGCCTGTTTTTGTAACACTGTAGAACAAAAAATATTCCCATAATATAGTATAAGCCTACTGTTACTTATTAATCAGAGTATTTTCTTGATGTACTTAAAACTTTAGGAATTCTGTAGCACTCAAACACATGCATTCAGTCTTAGAGAAGGCATAGTAGAGACTTATGCCCCAACTGGCAGAAGATTTTATGTGAATAGTATCACTGATGTGGGTGTAAAATAAAGCACAGCTGTATTACTGTACCTCCTTCCACCCACATATTCACTGCAAGTTTTAAGGCCAATCCCATGCTAACCCAATAATCAAAAAATGGACAAATTGTAAAACCTTTACTCAGATTCTTTCAAAACAACTTAACTTGTAAATGATAGATATTTATGGGCACAGATAAATAATTATATAAAACACTAAAGATTATGTATATATATTTGATAATTTTCCATACAGTATGGTATAAGCAATAGATTTCACAGATTAAGAGAAAATGCACTTTTAAATGCACCACACATTTTACATAAAATTTAGTTAAACGAAGATTTAGCTTTCTAAGTACATTTTACTTTTAAGCAACAACATGAACATACTTATAGCCATTTTTATGGCACAATTTCAATCAGCTGGATCCTTTCAAAATAGAACTGTTGTTAGCAATACTGTGAGAATGTTTACTAAAGAATCTCTATTCTTATCAAAAAAATGTCTATTATATTTGCTTTTCCTTTCCCCAATCTTACTATTTAAGAACAGCTTTTGAACAAATAGAAAAGAAAACCTGGGAATATTAAAAGCTAGACTGGTCTGCTGGTTTTCAAAACAATCCTACCCAAATAAAAAGCAGAAAGGTAAACACTCTGAAGATTAATTTTATCAATTTTTAAAATATACTCTAGAACTCTACTAGTTTTCCTTTTAATAACAAAATATAACCATTGAGGGACATAAAAACTTGATGGGCTTATTATCATTGTAATGTATATTAATTTCACACTTAATAAGTGAAGCCATATTAAATACCTTAAAATACATACACATGTGAGTAAATACACAAGGGAGTGCATAAATACAGGCACACACCTTGAGTATTTTGTAATCTCAATAAAGTCACAGACTAAAAGCAGCTGGGGTCAATCTGAGACCACATTACTGAACATCTTTAAGAAATTAAAAAGACTAAGTTCCCCTCAAAGTAGCTTTATGCTATGATGCCAAAAGAAACTACAAAATCATTCTTTAAAAACTGGCCAAGGCATCAGTCCAGTATTCAACTAATTTATTGGAAGCAAGCCTAAATTCATCCGTCTAATCTTATTTTTACAGTATGAGCTCTATTAATGTTTTGCTGGCATAAAGCCTTATTTATTATGAAATCTACCTCAGATGCTATTATGACGAAACTTAAGGGAAAAAAAATAATAATTTTAAATTTATAAACCAAAGTTTGAACAGTAAGAGGGTTGATCTTTTGATGTGCTCAGTAGCCTGAGCTCCTATTGAAGTCAACACCTCACGATGGAAAAGCAAAATAGAAACAAACCAGCTCTGTGTTCTGAAGTTTTACAAATAATGTACAACTTAACTGTAATGACTATACTTACATCAAAGGTATAACCACAAAAATTAGTAACCGACTTTGATTTACATATTCTAAGGGTTAAGCAGTTTTGGAGGAAGGGCCCTGGGGGTCCTGGTGGACACCGATTTGCCCATGTGCCAACAATCCACCCTTATGGCAGAGAGTGACAATGGCACCCTGCGCTGCACTGGGAAAAGCACTGCCAGCAGGTGGATGGAAGTGATCCTCTCCCTTCCAGTCACATCTGGAGTGCCATGTCCAGTTCTGGGCTTCTCAGCACAAGACAGATGGACTGACATCCTGGAGACAGTCCAGCAAAGGGCCACAAACATGACTAAAGAGAATGGAGCACCTCTCATACGAGAAGCAGCCAAGAAAGCTGGAACTGTTCAGCCTAGAGAAGAGAGCTCAGGGAGATCTTGATATCAAGTATATAAACATCTGAAGGAAGGGAGAGTATTAAAAGAACAGAGATAGTTTTTTTCTGTGATGCCCAGTGACAAGAACAAAAGCTGAAACACAGGAGGGTCCTGTCTGAACATCAGGAAACAGTTTTTACTCTGAGGGTGACCAAGCTCTGGGACAGGTTGCCCAGAGAGGTTGTGGTATCTGTCCCTGGAGAGATTCAAAACTTATTTTTTGAATTAGCAGTGACATTTTATCTCAAACTTCTTCAGTGCAGGAAATAAAACCATAAGAAGACTGCAGGGGAAAGGGGGAGACACAAAGGACATGGTCCTGAGTGACTGGTTTTACATGACCTTCCTTGAGCAGAGGGGTTGGACCAGATCATCTGCTGAAGTCCTTTCCAAACTCAAGTATCCAGTGATTTTTGGCTCTAAAAAAGCCCAACAACACTGAGATACAAAAGGTATACTGTATTTATTCTGAAACAAACCTGCTCCCTCTGTTAATCTGAAATTATTAGGACTGTAGTTATATTACTGAAACATGACAGGAAACTGTAACAAGCATTATTAAGTTTAAGAGGAACACAAAGTGAAAATGATTTGACTAGAGCTCCTGGAAATCATTCTGGGGAAAAAACAGTTTTGGAATGAAAGTATTGTGCATTTTACATAAATATATCTGCTTCTCCTTGGAATCCTCCTCTACCTATCACATGTTTCTCCTTTATACCCAAATATAAGGCAGATGATTTATACAAATTGGCATGTAAAAACAGTGATGGAAAAGGTAATAAATGGTTTTTGAAACAAGATAACATTTTTTCCCATTAAATCACTTAAAAGATTTGAAATATAAGCACTCAAGGATTTATTTTTAAGATCATGAAAACACATTTGATGTCAAATTATTAATTCTACTTTGTGTGTAGAATATCAAACATTGTACATACAATTACAATGGACAAATGCTTTCTTTATACTATGCCATCTGTAGAAGGGACCATATGGCAATATAAGAAGATCTAATAAAAACTGTGTAGCTCAATTATGAATGCCTTTAGTGTTAGCAAAATCTAAGGGTAATAATTTTCTTAAGAAAACTACACCAGAGGACTGCACACACACGTACATGAAGTTGTTGCATAACTCTACATTCTCTTATACACACCAACCAATGTTTAAATGTAAAAGCTTTGACACTTTCAAAAGTCAATGTTAAACTTTTAATGTGAAACCTCTTTCCACAGGACAGGACAACTATTGAAAGATTTATGCTAACTAAAAATCAAAGAACACCATTCCTTTAACTTAGTCTTCCTTTCATAAAATATTCTACTCCTCTCACCAAAAGTTTTTCTCACATAACAACATTAATCAAATGGCTTCTCCCATGTTATGGGAAGCAAAGAAAATATATAATTTATCTTTAAAATACACATTTGATCTTACTACAAGAAAGAGTCTTGCAGGAATATGTGGAATATCCTGTTTGGCTATGCCTATACTACCACATTCAACACTGCCAAGGAAGGCGTCTCAGCACTCAAACTCGACTGTCTGCAACGTCAAACTGCTGGAACAGATTCCAGTATGGTTTTGGCCCACGCAAACTAGCACTTTCCCAAACAATTCCTGGGCATGACTTGTGGTCAGAGCAAGCTACAGACCATTCAATATGAGCAGTTGTAACAAGCTACCTCGTTTAGGTTTAAAAGTTTAAAAATATGGATGTGAGAGGTTCTGTGCCAGCTGCTCTCTGTGCCAAATATTCGTAAGCCTGTATAATTTGTTAGCATAGACACAGACATCGTGTCTAAATCATGGGGCAAATGTACCTTGCACAGGATAGCTCTGTGGATCTACTGGATGGAGGGCAGCTCTGATCCCTCCTTTGTGTCCACAGGAAACATCAGTTCCACAGGAACTCAATACACAGCAAGGATCTAGCCCAGATAAGGATACTGCAGCTCAGGAACTGGGGAGAGCTCCTGGCTCCCCCAGTTTTGTACATCCATTAACAGACACAGGCATTTCTCAATCTACTTTTGGGTTAGAGAACAAGGCCATTGTTGGCATAGAAAGGATTCCTCAGCAACACGAGGAGAAGAATGCACAACGGGACAGTGACAGGCAAGGACAAACACTTTCAATTGCTCTCAAGCTTCTTAAATCCACACATGCAAACAAAACTGTCACTGCACCTCTGCTGACACATCCCCTGTGCCCTCTGAGACTCCTGCATAAGTACAGTGTGTTTTCTAAGCTTTCAAACCAACAATCTATATGATGTTTATCATCTCTCTGGGTGCTTTGCAGCACTCCCTCATAAGAATGTAACACTTTGAGCTGTAACAGACCCAAACTTGTAGTGACACAACAGATGTGGAGAGGAGGAATGCAGGCATGCAAATACACAGGTTAGATCAAGTTAAGAAATTTATCATGGTGCTTAGCAAGGGTCTTAATCTCTTAATTAAACAGTATTACCTATCAGGCATTCTCATAAACCTACTTAATTCCTATTTATTTATGTACTTACTAAACCAGGTTATCTCAGGTAGGTGGTAAGAGGGAGCAATGCACTGATACTATTCAGATACTGAATAATGGAATGTCTTACACTTTATAAGAAATTTAAGTTTCAATCAAAATCATAATATTTTTGACAACATTTTGAAATAAACATTCAAACTAAGAAACAATGATTACTGAAATTTTCAGCGTAGTTACAAAAAACCTGGTACAGTGACTGTCTAGAAGATCATGATAAGCTAGTTAAACATGAAAGCTTTGCTTCCAAACACCACAAAATTTGCCTTCCAACTAGCAGTGACTATGGCAAAGCTTAATTAAAGCCTTGAGCCATTTCAGTTGAGGAGCTACCAAAGTCCCCACAGCAGTCCCCAAAACTCAAAAGCTGTTATGAAGTTTAAATGTTACAGCTACAGGTCTGAGGTGCTGTTTTTGGTAAAATGAAATTTTATCAAAAAATGAGATATTAGTGCCAGCTCAGCTGGACAGAGCTTGGTGCCAAGGTAGGTGGGTTAGATCTCTGTATGGGCCATTCACTTCAGAGCTGGGCTCCATCCTTCACCTCAGTTTATCCTGTGATTCTGTGATTACAATAATATGCCAGAAAAACTATAGCACCCATTGTACCTTTTGCTTTTCAGGAGAATACTAAAGGTTAGTATGTCTCTACCAATGGCAAATTTTGCTGGTTTTATGGCATCTTTTATAAAAAGGCTCTCTAATATAATAAAATGGAAATATCCTTACGCGTTCTTTATGCCAGCATGCTAAAACCAAGTTATACAGTGAATTCGTACTATAGCATTCAATTGAAGCAAAACTGCTTTTTCAGCAAAGCTAGTTCAGCACAGACACACTCTTCAACAACATAATAAAGTAACTAAATATTTGTATGTTATAAAATGCAAGAACATACCTAGCTAAACTTTGTAGTCATAACAGGCAATGTTTTACTGTGGTTAGTACTAGAACTTAAAATAGCAATTATGTATAATATTGTATACTAATATATACTACTAGCTGATCCCTGATGAGGAGAAACTGTAGGAGAGAATATGAACAGATTTCGTACCAGGACTTCTAGACCTCCTCCTCACTCAACATCCATGTTATATTGCCAACAAAAATCTGATTATTACAAACAGATGTAATTTATGGGGGTTTTTTTACACTATTTTCTCTACTCCATGGAAAAAAAAATAAATCTTAGAAAACACTTAACTCTTTGTCCGAACATACATGAGTGCTCAAATCGGAATCTAAGATGATTCCAGCTTTATTGTCAGTTACTACTCTTCCACAGGCCATGGTTGCCCTAAGTTTAGCCCCTATGTGTACACTTCAAAGCAGGGAATTTGCAAGCAGACATTAAATATGTAAGATACAGGTTATCAGTGATTTCAACATCAAAGACAGATGATATCTTAGAAGATAAAAGCCTTGATTAAATGTTACATCAAAAAAATATCATCAGCAGTGCCTTACAAATTGTTTCACTTAACACAGGTACTATTTATAGCCAGGAAGCACACCCTATTATTCTGCACAAAAACACAACTTGAATGTTTTATTAATTATTTTATGAAATTAATAAGTAACTTACATGCTGATCCTGTAGAATTAATTTTAAGTAAAGGGAATGTGTATTAATTACAAAAAATATAAATTAAGGCTTTGAATATAGGCTTTGCAAACTATATCAGAATTCACCTGAGAAGCAATAATAAAAATAATAGAAAGCTATACACAATGGTAGGCCATTGGTTCAAAGTAGTCTGACAGACAACACTACATTGTAACAGCTTTCAGAAACTACTAAAACCTTACAACACAATGCTTAGATGTTGTCCATTATTTTTAAAATTCTGGAAGAGCATTCAGATAATAGTGACAGGATTTCTAGAACTTCTTCCTTCGGTCCAGGGGAGACACAGAGGACACAGTATGTCCGTGTACAAATATACAAATGCCATAAGCTTACCTGCAGACTGAGCACTGTAAAGGGAAGGATCAACTAGAGGAATATTCTGTGCAGCAGGCTGAATGGTGTTACTTGTCACTCCTTCAAATCAATGCAAAAAAATGGACTTGGATTATTTTTACTTAATGGCTTTAAAAGTACGCAAAAACCCAGAACAGATACACCTTTTGATTTCCAAATTAAGCAGCTGATAGTGTACTATTTCTGCAACTGTTTAACAAGCAATTTTAATGCTTTGACTTCAAATATGGACGTTTTAGAAAATAAAACAGAAGAATGTACAGACTGTCATACATTTTACCAGTACAGGATTTCATAGAAATTTAATTGCAGGCATTAAAAAAATAAGAAAATACTAGTGCAAGAGACTCTGGTTACCCTGAAGCATTAAGGAAAACTTGCTAAAGAAAAGTGTGAGTAAACTTTTATATTTGAAACTTAAATTCTACATTCTAATACCAGAGGCATATTATTGTACTTTTGAAGCCCAGTGCCAGTCTCTTCACACTTGCAAACTATCTCCTTCCTAATTCCTTTGAAAACAATTAGTGAGAATAAAGAAACTAGCTAAGTTTAAAAGGGAAATAATGGTGCCATAAGAAGAAACATACAGCACCATATGCTGTACCTGCATTCTCATTTTAGGTACACTCATTTGCTTTGATCCAAAACTGTATTTTTGCAGTATGTCCTGAACATAGCATGAAGTTGTTTCTATAACATCTGCTGTCTAGGAAGAGGGTATAATCACTTTTCTAAGTTACATCACCCCATTAAAAGATTGGTGGGGTTTAAACTATGTAATGCACAGAATTCATGTATTCCAACAAGGTATGTACTCTGTAATTTTCAGATCTGGTAAAAAAAAAAAAACAACATATGCTCCCTCTCAGACCCAAAAAAACCCCACCTATCTGAAGGATTTCCCTTTGATAAAGTTGAAAAAAAGAGCATCCTGAACTCTTCATAGGGTGAAGCATTTTTTAAATGAGAAAGTAAAAGAAAAGGAAGGATTGTGTCACAAAAATATCTCGTATGTTCGATAATATAAAAATGTATGTGAACAATAAATGATCACCAGGATTGAAATAAAGAGATTTTAATTTTTTAGTCTTATTTATCATTAATTAATAATTCTACTCTATGATTGTTATAAAAAGGTCCAATAAGGTAAAAAAGTTGCATTCACCAATCACTTAATACTTTTATTTATTTATTTTTAAAATAAATACAGCATCTGGGAATGAACTTGGAATTTTTAAGAACTTGATTTTGGTCCAAAAATTACATGTAATAATAAGAAGGATGTAGAAGTCAATATGTTTAGCCATAGGGACAAAGTTTTCATTAATAATATTGTCTGAAGTCAACGACACCAAAGCACTTGCATGCAAAAGAGGCACAAGCCAAACCAAACCAGTATGAATGGTACATCAGGCATGACTGCTACAAGGCCATAACCATTTCAACAATGTGCTGGATAAGCTTCCACATGAAGAACAGCAGCCTATCTGCACAGGCAAAGTTACATATGAACTGAAGTAATATAATTCCATCTATAAACTGAAAGATTCAAATTGTGCTTTACAGTACAGATGTTGCAATGCAACACCATTTTACTGATTTAAGAGAAGACATAAATTCTGTCTGCAGGAAAAGTCACTTTCTTAGTCCATACATGTCCTCTCTAAAAGTGCTCCCAACTATCATTTACATATTTTTAAAAAATAGTAAAAAATATTTCCAGTGGCATTTTTACAATTTTAGCTTATGAAGATGCTTTTACTACACAATGCTGTGTTATTCTGCTTCATATGTGATGGACTAGAATTTGGGCACAAATTCTTCCCCCAGTAAAGGCATGATTTCTCAGATGTGATTTGGACATACCTGTGTTATGAGGTACTTCAGCTGGAGTGTTGGCTGGTGCATGGGCACCTGGTGGTATATGTATGCCAGTGTAATTACTAGTCGGTATGTTGTTAGCTTCATATGTAGATGATGATGATGGAGTTGTTCCACTATGGGCAGAAGATGACCCTGCTTCTTCCCTTTCAGCATCTGCTAAAATGACACAAAATAGGAATTACTGCAACTATTATGTATAAACACTTGAATACTTTGGCTTTTCTTAAAACCTCCTTTCAAATTTTTATTGCCAAAAAAATTGCGACCACAGAGTGTGACATAAAAAAATCAACCCAAACCACATAGGGTTGATTTAAAAAGGTAAAATGCAATATAGCATACAATAAAGATCTAGAAACTCACATATTTCCAAAGATCTCTTCTGTTCAACTTGAAGAACCATTTCCTTACTTGTCTGAATATAAGCTGTCTCATTAGAACAATTTGTTATACCCTCATATTCTGCATCCATAGAAGTTGAACAAGTTACTACAAATAGGCATTACAAATCTATATTTTAATGTATACATGAACTAGAATATGGAAAATTATATTTGCCTTACAAACTCTTCATAAAAGGCTAGACAGTGCCAATTCTTTTATCCCAAATCAAACCACAGATAAACAGGAACCAAGAGGAGCTTTGAGAAAGTAATATCAAACAAGAAACTAATGCAGCTTAGCCAAGTCATATTTGCATCTAGAACAGCTAGAATACATAATGAGCTATAAGAACAATAAGGTTCAATATATCCCACAACATGTACAAAGAACATACACATTTTTCAATCTAGTCATATTCTTAAGTTTCTGGTCTACTTTATTTACTATTACTCTAAAGGCTAAGGATCCAGTCAATTCAGAATGTATGGTTGATTCCTGCTCTTTCATTTGAATTCAGATCAGTTTAAAACAACTAATTTTCATTTACTGTGTATGTGTTCACCTGTATCCATGGTGTCAGATGGAACAAGCACTGTTTTGGGAATTACTTATTTAACAGCCAGTGCTTGAAAGCAAACAATAAAATACAGGAGGACAAAACTTGTATGTGTGTAGAGCTGGCAAATGAGATATTTCTTAAGAAATCCACATTCACCTTCAACATCATAAGACTATGTGTTCTGCAAACACTTCCACTGCTTCCATAATTAAATGGTCTATTATTAAAAATATTACTATTATAAATATCAGAATTGTTTCCCATGTAAGTCCCTCTTCCTCCCAGAAAAAAATTCACATCCTACCTTAATGAAAAATGCCTATTTTTCTAATTTGCAATACAATTTACTAAAAAAAAGGCTATAAAGCAGAGTAATATCAAGTATAGTTATTAGGGCATTTTTAGTGGACTGTAATAAACATGCTCTGGTTTCATGGCACAATTTCTGACACATGTAGATGAAAACCTGACAGGTTTCTGGAAGACAAAGAATATTTTAAGGTGCCAGATTTTTCTTTTGCTGTATTTTTTGTTAGTAACTCATACTGCAATATTGCATAGCTAAAATGGATGGAAATAAAATTAATGTCTGAAAACTGGCAAAAAGAAGGTGAGATGCAAGAATAAATGTGGCATAACTTTTAAGTAACATGGTAATGATAGGAAACCATTGTTTGAATGCTGTCTATTCCACTGGTTTTGTTGTTAACTACAAAAAAAAAATAAAAAATAAAAGTTTCAGAAAATAAAATGAACAAAAATAGAGGCTTACTATACATAAAATGAACAAAATAGTTACACACAACACTCATCATACAGTCTGAAGGTGAGGCTACTGAATATTACTTGGAGCACTGTTACCAATAATTTACAGCTTGGTCAAATTTTAGCCATAAAGTTGGATTATCCAAACTGGGGTCTGCTTGAAATTAGGATTTTGGGAAAGCTGTTGTAAAAATTACTAAGCAACTTTTGAGAATGAGGCAGTGAGAGAAAACATGCTTCCACTGTGCTTAGTATCTCAGTTATGAGAAATTACCTGTATATTCATGCCCATATTTAATCTGTTAATGCATTTATTCCTTTATTCTGCCCCTTGCACCTTCCTGTTGCCCTAATCTGGATCTCAAGGCACATTCTGATTTTCTTCTCTGCACTAGGATTACAACCTCATATACTTGTGTCCCTCTGGCACTGCTCCCATTTTCTCCCCAAGCCATTCCCAGTTTCAGCTTCCAACTTCCTCATTGCATAGCTCAGGGTCTCTACTTACTCCTGTAACAATGCAATGCTGTGGGCAACACTGGCCACAGAAGACACGAACTCAAAGGGTTAAAGTCTGGCAATGATAAAAACAACCAAAAAAAGTGTTTGAAGTGCTCACCACCCATAGTAACAGTGCCTGCAAGAGGCAAATTCACAAATAGGCAATCTTTTTAATCAGGTGTATGTATCAAAAGATTAAGCTCTTTTCTGAGCTTGCTTTGATTTGCTCATTGTGCAATTGGCCAATGTTAAAATTGTATTAAACATAAAAGTAATTTTGTTTAAGTTAACTCTTAGGTTTTTAAAGTGCCCAAATATAAAAGCATTGTAACTATTCTTCCTGCAAAGCAAATATTTAAAATATTCTTTATCCAAGACTAAAGTATTAAAAAAATTTTAAGATACCCACTCTCAATATTTGTGAATAGTTTTTAACAGTAGAGCCAGATAAAAGGATTTCAGGCTGCTATAAAAGAACATTTAAGTCAACAGAGGTTTTAAATTCTATGGTTAGAATGTCTGTAAGTAAAAAAAAAAAAAAAAAAAAATCTTTCCCAGGGAATAGGAAAGAATTCTGGAAAATTATTTTCTCATTCTGCAGCAATAACCTAGAATTCAAAGTTCCTTACAATTTGCTAAAAGATGCTAAAGCTAGGCTGTGAAACAACGATACAATTGTTTTACACTTAACTTCAGCTCCAGCTGAAATTGTTTTACATTTCATTTCAGCTCTTGTCTTGGAACCACATCAGCTTTTGTGCTTGAATCCCAGCCTAATGAATTCAGAAGATCTTTAAATTTTCTGCAGAGCTACAGTATACCCAGACAACCTGTTTGTGTTTTTTAAAAATTATTTATTTACTGAAGGCAAGCCTTTGTGAAATAATCACCCCAGCCCCATAACCAACCATCCAAAGACACTTTTATATAAACAGAGGATTCTCAAGGCTTAATGGTATTCCCTTTCCTAATGCAAGCAAGCATCGATCATGACTTAATTTCAGCAGCTCAGTCCACCAAATATGAAATCAGCAATTTTTTTAAGGAGTTCAGACTCCTCCAGTTCTCTGGAATCCTACTGTTAATGAGTTCAGAGAATTATAATCTATCAATTTAATTTTTTGTCCTTTGTCTCATTCTGTGCTGTTTCTCTTTTGCTTGAGATGTTGCTAAAAGATCCACAATGTAAGGTTCTATTTGAACACTACTTCTAAAAAACAAATGATCATATATTTTTTTCCACTCCATTGAGAAATGAATTCAAAAATCCATCAACTTTTCCCACACTGTTCTTTTTACTAGTTGGAACTATTAAGGTTTTCTGAAATTCTGTAATAGAAATGTAGCCTACATATTATATATTGCAATGAACATGATTACATTTAATGTATTTACTATGGCTATAGAATGGCTATTTAGGAACTTCTTTCTTATTTTCATTTTTTTTCCATTAGCGTAAAATTTTCTTGGATGACCTAGGGCTAATGCTAAGTAACCTTTATGTGTACTCTAGGACTTGTATTCCAACTGCATTAATAAATTAAGCATGTAATTTTAAGGTTTCCATGGTGGCATCCTGACAAAAGCATCCATAAATCCAACAGCAGAACTGCATAAAGCATGCCTATGTTACTGTAAAAACATCTCCAAGAGTTACAGTATGGTTTTCAAGAATCACAAAAAAAATAGCACTTTGGAAAAAAATGGTAATTTGTCAAGCTACAGAGACCTAGTTTCACTCTGTTTAAACAGACTTTTTCCACATGCTAGGGAAGGAAGAAAATGAGCAAGCAGAAAGGAATGGGGAAGGTCCAGTCGTACATTCAAACAATACTGCTTTTCTTCTTAAGATGCACAAAGAGGAACTGAAACTCTTTTGTACTGATTCTTCTCATAAAAATTAATTTGCATAAAATTTTTGTCTTGATTATGTGAAACATTATGGACACCTACATTATGGAGCTAACTGTAAAAAATACTGTCAGCATAAAAAAACATCAACATGTATTTTTCATTTTAATTTCTCAGAAAATTAGGAGTGCGAGAAATAATCTCTCTACATGAAATACAATTCAACAACAAAATAAACAAACAAGAAATACTGCCAAGCTATAGCTCTTGCAGGCTTCCTATTAAAAGGGATATTAAAATTTTGATTCACTCAGCATTTTGTCCCTTTTAAGCTGTATGTAGACATAACCTGGTAATGAAAGCAAAAGTCTTCACCAATTCCCATTACCACCTGTAATGAACTGCAACGAATACCAAGGATTTGAGGAAAGCCTCAATTCTGCTTTCCTTCCTACAACAGTTTCTTTTGTACTCTTGAGCAAGTTAGTTACCTCTGTGCATTAATAAAATGAAGAAAGATCCTATTTGTTGCTTTTGAGAAATAATTAGCTTCTCAAAGTTGCACACATGGGTTTTTAGCAAAAGCTTTGTAATGTTTATTTAGAAATTCTATTTTTGCAGTTGTTTAAAATTCATAGTTCGCTTCACATACTCAGGTCAGCTTTACCACACTATGAGCCAGACCACTAAAAGAGCACTCATTTAAAGCTGAAAATATTTAACTGAGCTATTCATTGCATTCAATGTAACAGGAGATTTTTCTATCATGTTACATTCTCTATTAAATCCCCATTCTGGTGTAATTTGACAAAGATGAGGTGATGTCTGCAGTTGGGGTTGCATCATAAGAATCTCTTGCTACAGTTACATGGGCAGTTAAGAAAACTGCTTTGGAAAAGACTGTATGTTGAAGAAGAAATTAGTTTGCTAATGCTTTGCTTCCAATACAGCTGTGCCTAGACTGGAGCACATTTCAGCAGTTAAGATACCCATTGCAGTGTTGAAGTCTGTAGGGTGCCTTTAGGATAGGAAGACATAATAACAAGAATAAATATGTAGCTTGGAAACAGAACTATCATACTCTGTGTTTGTTCACAAATATTTGAATTTACTTATGTTGCAGTATTTCTGTACTAATATAGAGTACTAATATATAAACAGTGTTTTATTCAGGAAACTGGAAATAAATTATATTTGGCACCAAAGCTCTTAGACACTATAAAGATAATAAACTGAAATAGAGGTTTGGTACACATACTTCAAAAAAAAAAAAATCATGATAGTATCCTTTCTTTTTTTTAATATAACACTGTATAGGACTTATAAATTACAATGTGGAGATGCATCAAAATGTGAGACTGCATGATGAAAAGATTGAGAGCCAGAAGAGAAACTAGTTTTCTAATGTTTTGACATGTTTAAAACAAAAGTAATGAGTAGAAAATTACAAACCCGTTTGTAACTTATTAGAAGTAAATTACAAGCTCAGACTTCAAAGTCCACTCAGGTATAGACCCCAAACACAAATGAATGCAAACAAATAATTACTTTTATGTGTATATACATTTGTATTTCATATGCGTGCACTATAAATACACTGGTCATCTATATTAATACGTATGTTCACAAAACTTTATGTAGCCCTAGAAGGTGGCTCTGCCGGTTAAATACAATACTCAACAAGTTGATCTTTTCCTTTTGCACTGTGGATTTGCTTATTGACCCTTTTTATTTGGAGAAATTTGTATTACTAAATCCAAGCTTGAGATAACTAACCCTAACAAGCCATGAAATCTCACATGAAAGCTCAGAAGAAAGTTACAAATTATTTGATGATCTCAGTCATTCTACTAGGTATGTGAAGAATGATACACAGAGGTTGCCATTGTGCAGAATTAGTCTGTTTTAATCAGCATAGTGAAAATATGCATTCCAATGACATCCTATTTCACAAGAGATCAACCTCTGAAATTTGAATTCAATCTGCATTGAGGAGAAAAGCAAAGAAACTGCTCACTATAAAGACCAATGAAACTGATCGCTATCTAAAGTAGAACAACTTGTTCTGATACACATTCAGTTTGGTTAAGTGCATGTCCTTGGAAATCACCTCCTTAACATAACAACATAAAGTGGGAACCTCAAGGAATCCTGTACAAGGAGCTCAGGTAGCCAGAGGGAGCAACTGAAAACACACGAAAAAGGAGGATGAGAGAGAAAGAGGCAGAAAATCCAATTCAGTAGGAGTAGGCCATCAACCTGTTTTGAAACTGATGTTATTACACAGGGAAAAGGGGTTGTCTCACAAGCAGGTCTTTGCTTTGAAGCCGAATTCACTTGCAATCAGTCCATTTTTAACTCCTGCTTAACTTCTGAGAGTGGATAAACTGGCAAAGGGATCACAAATTTACAAAATAGATTTAAAATAAGGATATGGTTAGTGTTAAAGAAATGTATGGTTCTGGCACAAAGCTGAAAATGCCTTCTTAGAGAGCAGCTGTATTCAAAATAATAATCTCCACTACAAAGAAAAGAATATTTTATTAAATAAGTCAATCACACAGTAAGGTCCAATAAAAATAACAGCAGGAGAAGCTAAAATGAAGTAGAAGGCAGCCCATTGTGAATGGAACATCAAGTGGGGAAGCTGTGCTCCCTGAGGGGTGCTCCCTGAAGAACGGTGCATACCACCAATTCACCTTGGCACATCCTTCTGCTCTCTTAAAAAGAAAAGGGGAAACACGTACCAAAACTCTCTCCTTCCATTCCAATGGGGCCAGGCTGAGGAGTCTCTCCATTCTTTAAGCAGTTATGAATGTATGCTGCCTTCCACCTGGCGTACTTCCTGTGCTGGGCGTTCTGGGGGAGGGAAAAGGCCAGCCATTTTAACCACTCACTTCTGCAAATTAATGCATTCAAAACAGAAATATAAACATCTCTTCCACCTTCTCTGCTGTCATTTGACACCCTTTTAAAGATAAACAACATGTATAAAATTAATAGGTGAATTAAAAAAAAAAATTAAAATAACAGCTCTAACAAGATCTCAGCATGAAAGGAAAATGTGGAGCTCTTCAATTAGCACAGCATATCAGGAAAAGGAAATAAATTATACCAAGAACATCTAGTATGAAAGGCACAGCACTGTCTAGTAATTATTGATATGAAATAAAGAAGAAAGCTTCCTATCACCATAAATTTAGATGATTATTTACTTTAGATTTAAATATTTGAAACTTAAAATGCTACTATGCTGCTGATCAGAAATATGAAATCTTTTCTCATTATATTATTTTATAATTTTAAATTGTATTTAAATGCATGAATACGGAAAGGCTGATGTAACTGCAGATTAATGTGACTTGTCTGTAATATTCTATGTATGACATTAAGATTTTCCATTTTGTTTTTCAAAATATACTTTACTGTTCCTAGGTACAACTTTAAACATGTCAAAACATGAAAGGAAGATTGGCCACTTTGTATCTCCTGGGACTATTACAATAGTGTTTAATCCAGAAAGAACTGTCAATTGATGCAAGAAATATTAAACTGATTATGTAAATCAACTACTTGTCAAAAGTTGTATGGAAAACAACCAGTTCTGACAGTTATGAGGTAATATAAATCAAGGAACAAGGCTGAATATAAACAGATGAGAAATGTGGAAGGATGAGTGGAATAATTTGCCCAAATGAACAATGCAAATTGGGATAGCATGCTTCACACCAACACCAACATTTTAAAAATTAATTAAAAAAATTATTTGGAAATTAAATCCAAAGTTTCTAAGGAATTAATAAACTGAAATTCGATACTGTACACAAAGCCTATTGCACTGTCACCAAGAACAGTGTAGAGAAACACAATACAAAAGGTATCTCTAGCAAGATCCCTTGCTCATATTTAATACATTGTATCACCCAGGATGCTCAGGCAATCCAGGAGAAAGATCTAGTCTTCATTTTTGAAAACAAGATATTCTCCAGAAAAAAGCCTATTCTGATGACATATTTATTAAAACACATTCACTCTGCCTGAAAAAGGAAAAGTGCAATTGGAAAACATGGCTTTCTGTTAAACGTTGTTCTAATAATCACTTCTGGTCAGTCAGTGTTACAGATTAAATTCTTTCATTTTTAACAAACACTCGAGAAGCCACAAAATACAGAAAACACATACCCACAGTATGCTACTTTTAGGAAAGATTATTATGCAATATTTAAGAGCCTGTACATCTCCCCTCCATTCCAACGTGGCAATTATTTACTGGAAAAGTGTGAAGATGCTGTTGTAGCACGTATTGCCAGGAACTGTCAACTCAGCATGGCAGGAGTGGTGAGGAGAGGCCAGGGCTGCCCCACACTGGATAAAAGCAGCTCCAGTGCTCCCACCTTGGGACACAGTTGAGGCCCTCAGACATCTGGTGGTGCCCTTGGGAAAGCTTATTTGAGGGAGGGCCAAGCACCCCCAACCCCCACACCCAAGATGCTGGAGGGTGAGAGGAGAAGGCAACAAAGTGTTTGATGTCTGTCCTGCATCCTGACTGCAAAGCTTATCATTCCAGAACTCAGAAGTGAAATGCTGTTTGTTTTGGTTTGTTTGCAGTGCTGCCCCTTTTCAGAAGGCTGCGCTGTTGAATGAATGTTACTACATGAAAAGTAAATTAAAAGAATGTTGCTGTCACAGAGCTTCCTACTGCTCTGATCTAAGCTGTGTCTTGTAAAACACATCTTCCAGAAAATCCTTCTGCCTTGTTCTAGCATGGAGATATAGAATAACCACTCTTCATCTGTGACACAATCCATTCATACCAACCAATAATCAATCACTCACCATTTAAAAACACATATATGCTAAACATCCATTTTCTGATTCTCAGTGTCAAATATCTGCATTCTATGCCTTCTGCTGTTGATTTAAAAGCCTTTCAATAGTTGATAGTCCATATATATGAATTTCAATTATCTACTGAGAAAATAGGCAGATGTCATCCTCTGAGTGTATTTCTGAGTGGCTGACATAAACTTCTGCAAAAGTCTAAGACAGTCAAGTCATACTTCTCCCATCATCCCTTTACATGAGAATGAATAAGGAAACTGTTGAAATATAATGATGCTATACAAAAGAGCAAATATTTTCTGTATTTCTTGTACACCCTCTTTTACTGTTGGTGTTCATCAATCAAACAAAATGAGGGAATTCTGCTTTTTTCCAATTACAAAGCATTTCTGTCCTTGCAGCATCAACAATAAAAACCCCCAGCACAAAGTAGAAAATGTACCACTGCTAGCATTCTGCACTGACATTTGTAACAACTTCTTCCATCTTCAAAGCAGGATTGCTTCAGGTATTCTGAGGACTCAATTGTCAGTGCACTGTCCTGTGCACAGGATTCCTACAGATTAAGATTGTTTTTTTCAGTCCAATGTGCAAATGTGCATTCACTCTCTGGCTCTAGGAAATATTACTACTGGATCTAGGAAAGGATGTCAGGGTGCAGAGCAGACAGTTTTAGGAGGACACATCAAAGAGCAAACTTACTTGTGCCTCTCTATAAGATGGAAATTTTGGATTGGTAGTCTCAGGCTACAGAAGATGGAGAATCTTGAAAGAACTCTTCACCAAGCATTTTTCTTGGGTAAGACCTATCTTTAGTATCTACACTTACATCCTAGAGTATTCAAGAAGTGCACCACTATCAAAACCATGCTTTTACCTTCTTTCTAATGTTTACAAATGAAAGTAGCCACAACAACTACATTTGAAACTGATCAAGTATGACTGCACTTCAGGCACACTTAACAGATTAGGGGGTTTACAAACAGGTTGTCATGCCTGTGAATTTCAAGCAGGACATGGAAAAAAATGAAGGTGTCCCAAGCTAGGAACCTTGCATAATTTTTCCCCTATAAGCATTCTCACTTGCTCAATATAACACTATGTATCCCCACAGTACAAATCAAAATTTGAATTCCTGATACTTGTCATGAACCATCTTCTAAGAGATGTCTAGTATTTCATCTACAATTTATCTGAAATACTTAGCATGATTCTTTATGGTTTACTAACAAGTATTTGGCTACACTACTAGAACCTATGTTCTTTGAAATTCATATTCACGACTTATAATAGCAACGTCTGTGCTTGGAAAAGCAATCAGAAAATACACTCATATGCCTAACACTTACCTCTTCAGAGAGCTCCCCAAATACCGTTAGAACGTCTATCAGGAGACTTGCAGTATAAAAGGACTTTATCATGTTTCTGCAAAAAAGAAAGCATTTTGCTAACCTGGTAACGTCAGTCTCTCAGAATCACATTTTAGGAGTTTTAATCTTAGACCATATTGGCTTTTTTCAAGCCAAACATTGTTTTTTTTTTCATTTAATCTGATGTTACAGAAGCTGCTTCACAACATTTAAATCCAGCAATATTGATTAGTATCCTAACTACTATTCAGAAAATGTTCAGTATTTTTTAAAACTAGTTATGTGTTTTACACTTAGTTTCTAGTTTGGACTGTTTTGTGTAGGACATCAGAAATCCTGTGTTAACTTAGAAAAATACATGAAGATGCCATAGTAATTGCTGTAAACCAAACCACATAATGGACCATCACAACTATTTTACTATCACTGGTCAATAGAAACTATAACATGCTTGATAAAATAAAGCACAGTATTAGCCTGTGGTTTTAGAAGGCTTGCCAGTAGGTTAAGCAACTCCCTAAGGAACACAAGGAGGAGGATACCAGTTAATGTGTGAAGTGAAACCAAAAAGTAGTAGCAAATTGAGTTTTTCAGAAGAGAAAAGAATGTATTAAAGCCCAATTCTTGTTTCCAGTGAAATTAAAGAGCATTTAGATATTCACATTCCCTGACCAGTATCTTAATTCAGATAAGAAAAACAAAATTTGCACCTACTTATGAAATTGCCCAGCTCTGTCTTCATTATCTGCATACAAAAACATTTTCAAGGCGTAATTCTCCACATGAGCAGAACCAACAATTTCCTGAGTAATTGCTTCATTATCACCAAATTGCTTTTTCATCTGAAAAATATTGGAAAAATACATAAATTACTTTATTAGACCTTAGCAATTCTGCAAACACAAAAAGAACCTGCTGATTAAAACAAAGTCAAGTACAATTTAAAAAGAAACAACTTAAGCTACATTTTACAAACCTGCAGCTTCTAACATAACAAATGCTAAAAGCAGGTGAAAGAGAAAGCACATTCATCTGGAGAGAAACACTACGAATAAGTAACTCTGAATCTCTGGTCACAAAATGCTTATAAAAACCACCAACACAGCAACATCCTCTCCCCCAAAGTTAAACACAACTACAGTGCTGTGAAAGAACAGCAACAGATATTTTTCTCCTTAGTATCTGAAAGACCTGGCACCTTGAAGCCTGTGTCAGGATTCAACACAGTTCAGCTGGTGAAATAATGCATGCTTTATAAAGGTGCTGTAGATCAGAGGGATCGATCATGTATCTTCCCTCTTGTAAGGTTATTTCACTGCAGTTCATTATATCTTTCCAAGTATATGAGCCCTACCTTGACCGGTCTAGTGACCTATGGATTTACTGGAATTTTCAGTGTAAGCAGTGTATTTCAATTCAAAGAACTCTTTTCAAATATGTTAGTGGGCAAGAATCCTCAGGTTTCCTAATAAAAATCAGTAAAACAAACAACCCTGTAACAGTTACAACAGGTGGATTTACAGCTTCTGAATAGGCTTACTGTTTGCACATAAGGAAATCTCAGGTTATCCTTAGAGAACAAAAACAGGAACACTGCATGATACTAACCTGCAGCCTTTATTTTGCCAAAAGATTTAAAAACAATCTCTGAATGGCAGTTATTTTTCACTGTGCGTGCGAAGAAAATTTAATCATGCAGGCAGCATTTCCATATTTTTTATATTGCTGCCAACTTTCTAAGACATAGAATGTTGCCAGAAAAGTTACTGGATTTCAGTAGTTAAATATAAGCTTTCCAAATAGAATTTTAAATTTGAAGTTTAAACCTAAGTTTTTTCTGTATGTGGTTTTCAAAAAGTAATTGCTTTATGGAGTGTAATTTTCTTGTGAAAGTACCAAAATTAGCGTGTTCAAATGAAACAGTCAAACACTGAAGCTAACTCAGGAAGAAAACTGTTTGTATACATATATTTCCTTAACCAATCTGCACACCTCACACTCAGAGAAGAACTGATTACTGTGCTTGATTTGATTCTCAATTATTTCAAACACACAACTAGCACTGTTACATACACTTCTAAAAGTATTAAAGGTAACCAGGTAGTTTACTGCTGAAATTATCCTTTACAACATCTTACACTATCTGTGATTCAATACAGCAGTACAGGTGTTTCAAACGTTAGCACAAAATCTGAGCCTAAACCTCAAGGCATTTAGGTTTAATCTTAAAAAAAATTAAACCGCACCCCTCTGCGCCCCCTGGTGGTCACGGGCAGATGGAAACAGCAAATCCTAAATTACAGCAGGGGTCCAACTTTTCCATAAACTCAAACTTCTTAGCCCCAAAACTGCTCTATTAGACTCGACTAGGAGCGCTCTCCTCATCCTTCCACCACCCGGATACATAGAAGAATCTTCAGTATTGTGCATCAGTTGTCACACAGACAGTCTCACCACTAACCAATAGGTGAAAACTATGGATTTTTGCTGCTTTTTTAGTCTTCTCAGTTTTGAAACAGAAGGGGTAACTGAACACTGCAGATGAACTGCTGCAGTACCACAAGTAATTCAGCAAAATCCAACAATTCTTAGAAAATGAAGAGCAAAATTCTTTCATGTTTTAATCTCACCTCTCCTGCCAACTCTTCGTCCCTTTGAACACAAACCCAGTCCTATTAAAGATGTCAAATTCCAATGAAATAACACACCAAGAAATCACTGTACACTGACTTTTCCACTGCAAAAAATCAGTGATAAAAAAGCAAGAAGCACAAGTTATGAAAAAAAAAAGACAAATGGTTCATGTTTCATTTATTTTCTGAAGAATCACAGAATGGTTTGCATTGGAAAGGTCCTTAATGGTCATCTAGTTCCAACTCCCCTGCTGTGAGCAGGGATGATGTTCACTAGAAGAGGTTCAGGACCTATGCAATCTGGCCGTGAATACTTCTGTGGGTGAGCCATCCATCTTTCATAACTGAAGGCTGCTGTACTAGTTTCACACAAACTCTTCAGGCATTGCTAGACTTCGGATGGAATTACCAATACTGAACAAGAAAAGAACTGCTGATTCATCTTTCAACATTGCTTTCTGCTTCCAAATGAGCACTTAGACCTTAGAATCAATAAACTTCTTCCTTTGAGAATTTTGAAAACTACAGGATATGAACATAAACAGCTCCTGGAACTTAAACTCACCATCTGTACCACAACTTTACCTTTTGTAGTTTAACTCTCTTCTATTTAAAGCTTTTTAACAGTATCAGGTCCTTTCAGACCAGCGTGGCATAGCTATCCCTTACCCACAGAGATTAGGCTGTGCTTACAAGAGTTCATAAAATAAAATCTCCAATCTTAAAGACAGGATACAATCAGAAGTATCTTTATTTTTTACAGAACATTTTAAATAACTCCCTGGATACAACAATTTAGGTTAGAGATTTCAAAAGCATCCAAGGACTAGGCTATTAAGTCCTACAGCAGTAAAAATAACTGTACAGACTTCAAGGAATCAAAGGCAAATCCATTAAAAGTCTTCTGGAACGCCCATGTTAACTTCATAATGAATTATGATTTGTCATGAGAACATGCATAAATAAAACATTGTAATTTATGCTGTCTACACAAAATCTTATTTCTAAATTTCAATTATGTTTGTGCATGCATACATATATACAGCTTTATCTCTTTCCAATCCTTCTGCAATTTATTACATACAACTGAAGTTCATGCAGTATGCTTGCATGCAGAACAGCTGCAGAGAAAAGACAGTTATTTCCAGAAATTTAAATAAAAATTAAATTAGTATCATCATCATTTTTGAGGAAAGCAATAATTTCTACTTACAGCTTCCAACTGATCCATAAGTTTGGATAAAAATTTACGGCATTCTGGGGTTTTACTATCAATCTTCATCCCTGTCTGCATTGCATACAAACGACCTTGAAATGATACAAAACACACAAAAAACACTAAGTGATAATCCAAGGCAAAACCCATAAGCAAAGCAAAGCCCCCCAACACACCTGAAAGACAACTCATGATTTAACCACAGACTGACTCCAGTACTACTGAGCAGTGACATCAAAATGTAAAGTTTGGTCTTGCAGAGATACTAGGAGTTATTTTTGGGAGATTTATGTTTTATTTTTCCCCCATGACTATTTCTTTTAATTTTAAACTGATGTTTGTATCACTATTAGGCAATATCAAGTGCTTTTATAAACTACCACCACCTTCACTTGCAACTCACCCAAACAGGAACTTCAAATCCATTTGGAAGAGTGCATGGGTATAAATGGAACTGCATGTGGCAGGAGGCAGTTAAAACACTTCAACAAATGGTATTAAGCACCTACTATCTCCATGTACAGGCATACACAGCATCAAAATACTCAAGACAAAAACTTTATATTTAAATCAGACAAGCCAGACTTTATCAAACTTCCCCTGCAAGCAGAGTTGCCAGTTTTTAATAAGATCTTGAAAATGAATGATTAGCATCTTCTGATTAAAGATTAATTTTTTACTACCAAAAATCTGTGAGTTGTAGATTTGCATATGGCAGAACTTTATAGGCTTCATGAAACTGTGGACAAACCCAAGGAAGTATTATTTACTAGGATTAACACACACCAAGAAAGGAAAATAGACAGAAACATTCAGTAATCAAATATAGAACATTTTCCACAAAAAACCCATTCCTCTAACTCTCACGTCTGACTCCCTCTCAAGGGAGTCCTACAAAACACTTTCAAATGCAGAGTTTAAGAATCAAAAGGTCTATCTCCACCAAATATTATCATGAGGTAGTTATTATGGAATAAATCATGTCCTTCTTCTTGCAGGACAGAGTTCTACAAGCAGTCCTAATGTTCTTCACAGCTTTAGCTTGTTCCTCCCAAGCATCTCTTCATACACTAGAGAGTCTTTTCCCTTCAAATTACCTCATTAAACATGAATATAACACAACTGTTATCACACACTTATCCTAATGCTTGATGCAGAAGAAAACACTATATATGCTCAAAAGCTTCTCTGCATTTTCCATCTATTAGCAATTTATCTAATAAAATTAAATATCTTTCTACAAAACTTTGATTCTGCTGGTGAGCACCACAATTTAACCAATTTTTTCTGGATTTTTAAAGTAGTATTTCCTATTTCATATACAACTGAGTGTACCAGACTAAGCATACATTCCTTATTTGGGACTGCAAAGCTCACTTACTTTTGAATGTTAAAGATGCTGGGTTGACCAACCATTTAAAAACACTCTCCATGAAAAATAAAATACTTCTGCTCTCCAATGCCTCTGTTTTCACAATGAATAGGAGGATCTAGAATCTTCGTATTCAAGTTTTAAGTAAAGAACAACCAAGTGAAAGTCCTTAACAAAACTAAAGGAATTAATAAAGACTAAGAACAACTACAATACTTGACCAATACAAATGAAAGAATTGCTATGTAGGTTTCATCAAATGACATTACTATTAAGCTGATTACGGATAGGTACTCTTAAGCCCACCTAATTTATCTTCAGGATGCTGACATATTAATGTTAAACATTATAAAACTAGTACATGTAAAGTTGAAATTAGATTTCAAAGAAATTCAAACACAGAAATGTACAAAGAATTGTATCTAAGGCATTAAAATTAATATGAAAAGCAACCATCAATTAAAATACCATCATCACATGACAAGGAGCCAATCTGAAGTCTTCAATTAAATTGATTTTTAAGTACATACTTGATTGTAAGCTCCCCCCAACCATTTCACAGTATAATTTAACAGTATAAAATGTAAGAATTAACATAAGTTTGCTAAACCTATGAGCCATTTAGATCAGTTATTTCTTTTTGACAGATGCCAAGATCAGATATTTTCAGAGGCAAAGAAATTAATTTTAGACTGATACGCATTAGGGTGACAAATCCAAAATACATTTGATCATTATGGGATACAGATTTAGCTTACTTGCTGAAGTATGTATCTTCAGATCTTGTCCGTAACTCATACACATAAAAAGAACTCTGTTTCCATATAAATGGATCTTGCAAATGTCTTTAGCCTTGATCAGTTTAAAAATGAAAAGATCTTCTATGTTGTAACTGTTACTCTCGTGTTACCTGTTAAGAGGATTTTTTCATTCTCATTGCAAATACATCCATTTAAATCATGAAAGCCAGATAATTTTTTTCTTCACTAATATCCAAACGGATGAATTCACAGGACTGAGACATTTGTATGCTTTGCATAAAGCCCTAAAAAACCAGCCCTTTCCCCTGTTAGGATTTCAGAGCCTTAGGAAGACTTTAAGACTCCTTCAGGCATTCCAGTGGACAAATGCAGAGTAACTCCTGAACACACAGAAATCACATCAGAGAGCAACAGTTACAGAAACAAAATTTTTTCTTGTCTATATATAACTTGACACTGTGGGTGACATCGAGCAATCTTCCACATGAACACACCTTCCTTCTAACAAAAGGTTCTAGGACCAAGGTAGCCAAGGTTCCTAGGTTGTTAAAAATCAAAGTACTACTATCCAAAGCACAGACTGTCAAGAAAGCGTGAAGGTGCTCTTGCAGCAGCAGCAGCTCTAAAATACTAGGAACTGGGACATCCTAGAGACAAACTATTAATGTCACCTGAGATAAGAATAAATGTGTTCCACCTGTTGCAGCAGTTATATCTCTGTACCACACAACTGACCAGTTACTACATGCAGCCACCAAGTCCCAATTTGCATCACTGCCCATAGAAATCATTAAAATTTCCTAAAAGATCTTATTAACTAGAAAAAGGTCAAAGCACACTTAAGTTACCCTAGCAAGAGAGTCTACTGTGACCTTTAAAAGCTTTTGAAGCCTGCAATTTTTGCATGCTCTCTTCTTCACATACATTTAGGTGTTTGAGAGGATACAGGCCTCTGACGAGGCAGTTCAGGTAAAGGCAAAAGCTATTCATTTTTTCTCAAGTAAGCGGTGATCAAGAGAGAGCACGATGTCTGTGAAAACAACTATTTACAGAGCATCACTACCTAGTAGTGGTAGACTACTAAGTAGTAGTAGTCCACCAAAAGGTAGACTTGGCTCAGATACTGTTGATAAAACACCGATAAAACCCAACTGTAATGAAAAATGAGGCAACCTTCAGGTCAGGAAGTGCAAACCAGACATTACCAGTCAAAATCTCCACAAACATCAGTTTCAGTTGATGAACTGAAGAAACAGAAGAAAAGTACACTCTATCAGTCTGAATCTCACCAGTAATACACAGAATGTTGTTTAGTATATTTAGGTATACTTACTGCTTTAATCAGTGCTGCTCTAGTCAAAAGTAGGGCTTTGGGATTGAAAACTTCTATCATTAAACTTACCAGGCAAACAGAAGGTGAAATAGTAGAAAAACTGAAAGAACTAAAGATTTCTAGGGAAAGAAACAATATAGGAAGAGGAGGAAATAATTTGGTATTTATCTTTATAGACAATACTGAAATAAATGTAATAACCTCTTCATGTTTTAAAATTTTGCTTTTGAAATAATCTGGATGAAGCAATATGGGAGTGCATCTGAAAGCTGCAAAAAGTCCTTTGCCTTACTGCTGCCAACAAGAAAAAGTATATAATAGTTCTACTTTTTCCATTTTTGAGTATTACTGTAAGGGGAAAAAAAAATTATTTCCAAATGCAAGTTCTTCCACATCTGTGTCTTCTGTTATCCTCTGTGCTCTAATTTTTAAATGTTCCAAGTATTCTACAAGAAGGCTATCTGTAAGACTGTGCTGGTTTTGATACTACTACCTCTGCCATTTAAGGTGTTCTCTTGTATATCTTTTGTGTGTGCTCGATCACGCAAGTATTACTTATTGTAAAGATCCATGACTGTGACTGAAAAATATGTTTTCACCTAGTGAAGGAAATCTACTAATGTCATTTTCCTGCCTAGCTTGAAGCAAACAGGCAAATGCACCTCAAGACTCAATTTTCAGCAGCAAGAGCAAAAGATACCTGTCCTGTGTTAATATCAGTCAAATTTTAAACTGGCAATTAAAGGTCAAAGAACTGTCCTCCATGTTTATGTTGACATGGAGTTTTTTGTTTATGTTGGTAATTTCAGTAGCAAATAACTCATAAGCAAGAAGACAAAAGTTTATTGCCTCCAACATCCCTGTTAAGACAGTCAACTATGACATGAGTTCAGTTGCCCCCTTCTCCCACATTTAAAAGAAAACAAATTATTTACATTCAATTAAATACAGCCGTTCTGGTTTCTGTAATATTGAAAAAGCAACAGACAGTATTATTACTATGCTTGCTAAGTCACAAAAGTTATGCTTTAATGGAAGGGGATCAATTTCTAGTAAGTGGTAAGTAATCTCCTGAACACTATAGACGCCACAAAAGAAATCCTCATACTGTTACGTGTTACAAATGCATTGTTTTACCTTATAGAATACCACACTTGAAAGGCCATTTTACATCAAAATAATTTGGTTTTCTCTTCAGAACTTCTCTACACATTGAACAAAATGTTTAAAGTGCATGTCCCTAATGACCAGTGACACACTGTTAAACCTAAAGAGCTCGACTTAGAGGAAGTATTTGTTTAGGAACTTGTGATAAAAAAGAAATCCTCTGTGAACAGCCAAGCTTCTGAAAATGTTGATGTAAAAGACAAGTAAACCCATACACTGTAGCTACAAAAATTTTTAAGTTTTAAAACCCAAATGTATATGAAGAATGGATACAATCTTTGAATTAAGTGACCTGTACTTCTTACCTCTCTTCACTATTTACGATTAAGATCTGGAATATCTGGAAACAAACAGGTGAATTAAATTATTCCTCCTTTTTGTTTTATGCATTCAGTTTTATAATAGATACAACTACTTTTTGCCCCCCTCTATTCAAACCAAGTAGCAAAAAATACTTTTATGTGGCCAACAAAGTAGTATAGTATGTGAAGAAATTAAAGTACTAAGGAGGTAAAGGAGGCTACAGAGAGCTGATGTTTAAATATTAAATAACATTAGAAGTAGAGCTAAAGTCCCTTGTAATTTTACACACAAAGACACAACTGTTTTGCCAATTATTAACTAAAAGAGTTTGCTCTCAGTTTGTAGACAGGACATTTATCTTCAAATTCATAAAGACTTGGCAAGTAATCATTATCACAAAAATATTTTGCCAAGACAACTACAAAATATACATCTTGATTTGCTGCCCTTAATCTTTGTTCAGTAAATACTAAGTGTGGGTGTGCTGGCTGGAATTATACAGTGAGCTTTACAGAAACTTCTCTGCCTTTATTTATGTCATGTAATACCATGTTATTTTTCCTTTGCTAATACACAGCACAATTTCAGAGCAAGTATTTTGTCTCTAGTGTGTGCCAGACATTCATTCCTCATACACAGTAAGTTACTCCAGATTTATGTTTGGATAACAACTGAAACTCCCCTCACTCCCATTTTAAGCTAACTTTGTGCCAAGTAAAAAATACCAGAGAACAAAAGTTCCAGCCAGCAAGCATGCACAATAGGCTGATTCTCTATCTTCTAAATTCTGTCCTACTATCCATCCTTCTCTTTCCTGGTCTAACAGGATCAAAAGATTATACCTCTTTTTCCCTGTGTGTATTTAATTCTCTAGCATAGAAAATAAATGATCAGCAACTGAAATATTTTTTACATTTGATAGTAACAAAGTGACATAAAATAATAAGAAATAACATTGCAATAAATTTTAGGGATATTTTGATTCTGATTAAGGATGAAAGCTTTACCAGGTCTTATTTATTACTCATTCATATTCTACATCTCTTTGTCAAACCACTGACAGAAAAACATTTGTTAAATGCTTGGTACGGGGAGCCAACAGCTGGAATACAAATGTGGGAAGCAAAGGGCACAAAGACATTAAATTGGATTCTACTCAAATCCAAAACTAATGGAAACATTTTCATATAAAAATGAATTCTTGCTCTCATAAACATTAATGTGTCATATTTCAATCATGGAATTTCTGCACACAGTCATAAATATATTTCTGCGTGGCTTAGTCCAACCTGTCTGAATTCAAAGACTTTTAAAAATAGATTTAACATACTGACAAACAAACTTGGAAGGCCTTACACTGTCTCTTCATTACATGATGCTGGCAAAATTCATTAGGCTGGCAGCATCAACTGAAACTCTAAAACATTCCAGAGATATCAAATTACTTTCAAATACTTATTTTCAAGTAAAATTAACTTAGGGAAATATTTAAGAAAAAAAATACAATGCAAAAGTTGGGGAAATCAAGACTACAATTAAGAAACTCAAAAGAGGATAGCATCATGACCCTTTTGTCCTCTCAGATTCTCTTACACTACTCTAAATATTACTGAAGAAAATGAGTAGCTAACAGTACAGTATGTTACAGGCTAGACAAATTTTATTAAGTCAAAATTATCTCAATTGCCTCTTAAAACACCTGGAAGTTAGAGTAAGCCTCCTCACAATTCACTAATAATAATAGCAACTTATAGACAAGGTAAATAGGCGAAACAAAATTTCCAATGAAAAACTCAACTAGTACCTATTAAGGTTAGATGACAAAACAATTAACACAGTAATATCTACTATGAATCTCAGGAAATGATTGTATTTTACACTACCACACTTCAGTCTGGTTTAAGTACTTATTTTGGTCTTATAAAATTTGAGTAAGAGTTATATGTATAATTCATAAGCTTCTAAGCTTTTCTACAATATTTAAACTACCCATATTTTTAAAAGTTTGTCTCTACACTTAAATAAAGAAAACAAAATATTTCCAACTAAAACAGAAAAACTACATTAAACATAGAATTTACAGCAATTAAGACCTCTAGAATGAGAAAAGAGGAGAAGGCAGCTACTCTGGATTAGTTGTGGTCAAGACATGAGAACAAAACACCTTTTAGTGATTAGAGCACAAATCTGAAACACCCTCTTGCTTAGTTTAAACTGGAAGAATCCTATTTTGCATCTTTAAACCATTCTGTGAGGTGAACCAAAGCACTCTAGATGACCACAAGCTTCCAAAGTGTACTACTGAACTTAATGGCTACCAGCATCCACAGCAGAATTAGAAGTGTTGCCAGCAGGTTGAGGGAAGTGATCTTTGCATTCTACTCAGCACTACTGTGCCACACCTGTAGTCCTGTGCTCCCAGTATGAGACATGGAATGGCCACAAAGCTGACAAAAGGCTAGGTACATCTGTCACACTAGGAGAGGCAGTGTTTAAGTCTTGAAAAGCAAAGGATCAGACAGTCTTATCACTGTGTGTAAATACCTGATGAGAAGATAAAGCCAGACCCTTCTCAGGGCTGTCCAGTGATAGGGCAAGAGCCAACTGGTTCAAAATTAAATAAAAGAAATTCCATTTAAACACCAGAAAAATCTTCTACTGTCTGGGTAATCACACACTGGAAAAGGTTGCTCCCAGAAGTCGTGGAGTTGCCATCCTTGGGGATGTCCAAAAACCACCTGCACACAGTCCTGACCAACTTGCCCTAGTGATTATGCTCTGAGCAAGGCATTGCACAGGACAATTACAAAGCCCTCCAACCAATAGTTCTGTGATTCTGCAAATCAGAATGTGGATGCATCCCTTCTTCAAAGGCAGCAGCAAACCTCAGGCAGGAAAAGACAGTTGTTAATTCTGCTTCCAGAGGTTCAAGTTGAATAAATATATACCAAAAAGTGATGAATTATATGGTGGAAAAAATGCACCTTAGTATACTTACACCATATCAGTGAAATTTAGGAGTTTTATACAAATACATGCAATGCAGGAAAGATTTCAATTTGTAAAGTACACTTGTTCTGTATGTTCTCAGTCCTATCTCTACCAGAACAGATTATTTTAAAATATCACCTATGTAACCATAGCAAGTGCCCAAAATTAATATAATCATAATTTTTGCCACTACCTAGTCTGTTTTGAGGATTGTGGGGTTTATACAATTATCTTTGATATTCCTACCACTTTTAAAATTTTTCTGTCTCCACAGACTGAAAACAGAAAAAAAAAAAAAATAGAAAGCAAAGGGAAAAGTATAAATTATGAAATTTTAGCTTATACTCATAGCAGAATCAAAACTCTCACAGTAGACTATGAAATTAGTATTTACTTAAATATCTGATTTAAACATATTAACTTACCCAAGTAAACAACAGATTAAATCTAGTCTTCTGTATGCAAGCTCTAATAAAAACCTTTAAAACATTTGTTGTATTAGTAGCCCACAAAATAGTTTTCTGCCACCAGCCATAAGAAAATATGAAAAACATACTTTTACAAATGGACTATATAAATTACAAAAGATGAATATGTAAACAGGAAAACTCAGGGACTTGATCATATTATAGATGGAATTTTACAACACATTTTTTTATGCATTTCATTTCAACAATGTCCCAGTATAAATTAAGTCACTAAGTATGTGATGAATCTCTCCAAATACAGCAAATACCAGTTACTTTTAATTGTATTTATACTTCTTACTTGCATGCATCTTCTAAATTAATCATTCAGAATGCATCAAGATACAATAAAAGATTGAATAATTTAAAAGCTCAATTAAAATATTTGACCATCATTAGTCCTTCTTATTAAGAAGGACTAATTGGATTGGTAAAGGATAAGAATTGGTAAAAAATAACAGTATTTCAGTAGTAAAATTGCTATAACTATATTTCCCAAATTTTTAGTCAAGCCATGAACTTCACAGTCAATTTTTTCTTAGTAATAATAACAATAGTACTAAAAAAACTCTTAGAATTTGTATGCAGAGAGAAGTTTGTTTCACAGGTATCTGACTACACTTGCAAGTGACAAGCCAGTCACATTTAACAGATGGATATTTCTGTTAAAAGCTGAATGACTTTTGGTTCAAGAAGTTGTCAACTAGTTGTAGAATAAAAGTTGTCTCTCCTGCTTTGTCTTAGAAAACCACAAATGCTAATACAAGAGTGTGATCCGTTGGAAGCATTTCTCTGACACTTTTTCATCTCAAGAATTAAAAATAAAAATTTTTTTCATGCCTCTTTTATACAGATCATATCTACTGATCTTACATAATTGTTTCCTGATGTTTAATAGACTGTAAAGCAAAAATCACCACACTTTGCTTTTTGAAAGTTCCCGGAATCGTAATTTCTCACATGAATTCATTGACTATCCAAACATGAAACATCAGTCCTTTTCTGGCAACTCACTGGAATTCTCTCAATACTTTTGAATTAGAACATCAATGTCCAGTAAGTACAGACTACCACTTGTCTTTTCGAAGAGATTAATAATGTGACTGGAAGGCTGAAACAACAGCCATTAAGGAAAATCTTGCTTTTAACTCTAATTTTTTGGAAAATACAGTTATGTCTCAAACCTTGCAATTTTTTTTTTTAAATAACTTTTAAAAAAAAGTAAATTTTAGTAGTTTTCCAGTAAGTAAAAGAAGTTAATATTTCTTCTAAAAAATAACTTTTTTAAAAAAAAAACTGTGCCTATTCTACAGTTGGAGATATGATTTCTTCAGTTATTACAGGCCAGAGATTTTTTTATCGGAGCCTGCCTCCTTGTGTCTGCAAATAACACCTCAAAGTAGTCAAACAGTTAGATTCAAATAAGTTTTTAACATAAAAAGTTATTTCATTGACTTTCAATGACCAATTACATATTTGCCCTTTGCTAGGCAACCAAAATAGCATACTTTTCAGGTATTCCATTATATCTGCTGAATAAACTGACATTTACTGCACCTGAAATAGCTACATACTTAATGAAAATGATTAACAAATAATACAAAAGTAAAAAAAGTATCATATGGGGAGTAAAGCATTTTAAAATAAGGTGCTAGATTACCAGAGTGCTGGATACTTACATTAACCATTAAGTGTCAAACCTCTTTAAAATAATTATTTTGTAAAATCATGTCCTACTTAAAATTTGTAAAAAATAAACTTGGTTTCTTTATTTCTCTAGAGTCTGTTTTCTGGGTAGAAGAAATGTTACAACCATGTGAATTTATGGTGCTGTCACTGTCAGGGAAAAAATTAATTATTTCAATGAATTACGTCCATCTTCTAACAATAGATAGGGCTAAAAAAGGTAACAGATTATACACAACATATTAAGCTATTGTCATATTCTCCTTTGAATCTGAATACTTAAGAAAAGATTAAGAATGAAGGTTTTTTATACATTACACAGGATTACCATCAATAAACCAGTTTCTTAATTTTTGCAATGTGGAAGTACCACAACAAAAAGTGTTGTGTTACAGTGTACAAGAACATCAATGCCCAGTATTTTATTCTTCATGTGGAAAATTATGTGGCAACTGAAAAAGACAAATAATCCCCGCTGTAGCTATTTATATTGTGTAAAACAGATTAACGTTAATTAAATTACAGTTTCTGTAAATCAACATATGCCTGCAATACCAAAAAAGCAGGAGTCCTGCCTTCGCCCCAAGCCACTGTGTCTTGCTCCTTTTCTTTGTCTGTGTGGGAACACAGCTGTTTAAGCAGCAGTGAATTGGCCTGGCTGAAAAATAGCTTTTTATTGTCTTTCATCATACAATTACATCCACATTTGCTTCTAAAGCACTCCAGGGTTGGGAATGAGAGGCCAGAGAAGGACTACAGCATTTTCTTTAGGTGGCATTACTGGTTTATGCTAGCTTAATGCTCAAAATGCACTACAACACAAGAGAAAAAAAAATGGTGCATGTAAATAAATCATGTAACTGCCATATAAATTCCCAGCTTTAAGAGTACACCTACAGCACCTACGATGAGAGACGAAAACATTAACAAAAGTAGTAAGTAGTTTCTCTGAAAATTTTGTTGCTAAGCTTTAGAAAGCAAAATTTTACATTACAAACACATCTTGCCAGAGTTCACTTGCCTCTGATCCTCAAATTAAATTGTGTCACAACTCTTATTAGACATATAATAGTGCAATTTAACTAAAATTAACATAAATCAAAATCTAGCATACATATGCCCATACTTCAAACTACTGTGCCATGGCAACATTAATAATATTGTGTCCAAAGCTTTTTTTCTGGGTATGAATCAATATTCCAAAGCTCTAAGCACATCACTGTTCAGACTGATGGCTACATCCACTAGCTAACCAATGATCCCACTCACAGAGTGGCTGTGTAAGCAGATTTGTGATGCAACGTGGCCTTTCAGCACAGGGAGCACTCTGCTGTGCCTCAGCAGCCTCCTGGTCCTGGGACATGCAGGATCCCAGACACAGCAGCCCCCCAGTCCTGGGACACGCAGGATCCCAGACACAGCAG
>NC_031770.1:51518008-51520140 GCF_001522545.3 Parus major | reverse complement strand
GGTCCTGGGACATGCAGGATCCCAGACACAGCAGCCCCCCAGTCCTGGGGCATGCAGGGTGCCAGGCATGTGCCTGCAGGTGAGGCTGGTAGAGAAGTGCCAGTGCAGAGAACACCACACAATCCACCAGTGCACCCAGAGCTTTCCTCACTCTATTCCTTCCACGCAATACATTGTATAAAATGTACAGAGATTCTCTGAAACCCATTTTCAAAGGCTCCACTCATTTTTTTCAGTGAAGCATCTAATGAGGAGCATTGCTTTAACCCTACATAAATCCGCACGGTTTTCAAAACATTATCCAAAAGGAATCCTAAAATTTTTTTGTATTCCCTGCTCTACACTCCTAAAAATCAATCTTTTTAGTAAAGTTTTTATTATTTATAGCATGCTAGGAGTATATACAGTACATTTTTTTGACAGTAGCAATATTAATAATTAATACTTTGGGATTCCATGTAATTATTCCAAACCCATGGTGTTAAAAATTAATGGTTCATAAACCTTACTTTTGCTTCAAAGCCAGAACTAAATGAAGAAAAAAAACCAACTATGGAGCAGGAGTACTGCATTTTCACCAATCCAGACAAACTCATCCACCACAGGAGGAAACAAGTGTCATCAGTGGAACACTGGTGAAAACAAATTATTCTCCTTTGTGTATTTAAAAAAACAAAGGATCTGAGCAAGACCTAACTTGAAAAAGAGGTGTCAGTGCTTTTTACCTTACGTAATACTGTAATGAAACAGATACCTCTAGAATACAGTCTTTGCTATATTCAGTAATGAACCAGATGTCTTGAAGTACTCAAATAAAAAAATAAAAATTTCAGACTACTTAGGACAGACAAGGCAAATGACCTTACAGAATATGGTAATTATCCAATACAGGCTTTTCTTTTCCTCCACACTAAGACTTAAGTTCCAGAATGCAAAAACCAAAGAAAAGATCACACACAAAAATATTTCTGGTTTAAAATAGACCTGTATTTTATCACCTACACTAATGCATGTCTTTTTCTTATATAGCCAGACAGGGTGCTACAGAAAAATAAATAAAGAAAAATAAACAAACAAACAAACAAAAACCTCCCAGTGCAACTTGACCTAGCTGGTGCTTCCTGTCATACACAGTGTCACTTTGTCCAGTGTTCTTCCAGTACATAAAAAAAGAGTACTACTGAGAATATCCAGCGTTCTAACATGTGGCTACCTCTCCATCCTGGTCACACTGTTCCATGTTAGCACACTATTCCTGTGTAACACAGAAAAGGTAAAATTACTGTTCTGTCACTCAGACGACAATTTTTTCAGAGCTATCTGAAACCTAGATTTCACTAATTCATTCTTCTAAATTAGGATCACCTTATGAAGAAAAACCACCAGTTCTACATCTATTTTTTATTTCATTCTTCTTGAAGACAAGCCAAGTAAACCCACCGAAAGACCTCGTATCTCAATAAAAATACCAACGCTGTGATGAGTCATTTTCCTTCCCCTTAAGAGGGGGCTGTCAACAACATAAACATTCCTGGTGATCTGCTAGTCTTAGGCTCTTTACAAATGTGTCTTAACTGTAACAGGAATTAACAGCAAGCTTGCATTTCTAATTCACTATGCAAAGTCTTTTAGAAAGGCTCACAGTCCACGCTAACAAACATTAGCTTAGAAGTCACATAAGCTTGAAAAACCTACATATTAATTTGCAAGTTTTACAGTAAGGTTTTCCTGTGTTCATTTCAGTGAAAGAAGCAGAAAACGAGAAAACCACTCACTCCCTTTGAGAGCCCCGAGAAAGTGACAAAGCCCCCCAAAAAATAAAATGAAAGCTTCTACCAGCACTAAAGATCCTCAAACTCAAAGTACTTATTCAGGGTTACACAGGACAGAAGGGATATCTTTCCAGGAAAACAAAAACGCTGAAAAGGGTCTTGAATGTTATTTTTCGCCATACTTTTTAGGACTGTCCCATCAGGGCCCTGTGGAGCAGCAGCAGGCGCTGGGGCTGCGGGGATGGGCGCTGCGCCTGCCGAGAGCCTTGAACTCGGCCAGCGCGGAGCAGAGCACGGGCGGGTGGGGCTGCAGCGGCAGCCGAGGCACACCGCGACCACCCCGGACCGCCCAGAGGTGGG
>NC_031770.1:51511315-51517637 GCF_001522545.3 Parus major | reverse complement strand
GGGCGGGCGGGCGGAGGGGCGCGGGGAGCGCCCCCTGCTGGCCAGGAGGGGGCCGGCCGGACCGTGTGTCCGTCTGTCCGTCTGTCTATGGTGAGCTACAGCCTGAAACGCAACCTGCATGGCCCCTTAGTGCTTGAAACGCGTCCCACAGCCGCCGTGAGGAAGGGCTGCAGACGTCGGGGCGGTCGGGGCTGCTCTCTGGCCCAGCGTGGAACGGAGTGCTGGCCCTGGCTGCCCGGGGCTGAGCAGTGATGCCCTCCACAGCCCTCCTGCTTCCTTGCCTTTGGCAGGCCAGCCCAAAGAGCCGGCCTGGACACACTTGCATGACCTGCAAGTTAAATCCCTTCTCAGATTGAAACTGCTCCTTGGGCTCCACCAAGGCTTACCAAAGTCCGTGAGGCCTGTGGGGCCTGAACTGTGCCTTTACTTCTGGGCCTCTGCCCCTTATCCCCCAAAACTGCCAGGTTAGTTACCTGGCATGCAATTAGCCAATAAATACACACTCAAAAGAGACATTATTTATTTCAGAGTTGTGTGGGCTTGAGTTTTTGGGGGTATCCCATAAATCAAACACCCCAACTATCAACACTTTACTATTTATACATTTTAGCAAACAAATGCTACAGGTTACATTCTTATTAATTAATTCGTTTTCTGTCTTCTGATTGTTAATGATTCTCTTGCTCCTAATGCTAATTAGTGAGTGTGTTTAGTCTTTCTCATTTGATCCACTGCGTTTCTTGGGTCACTGGTCCACGAGCTGGTGGTCAGGATCTCCCCCTGCCAGAACTACCCTTTACACAGTCAGAGCTGATTGCAGCACAGCTGCTGAGCTGCCTTATTGGTTTCTTCCTTATTTTGTGACTTCTGCCAAATGGCCCTGTGGCCTGTAAGTTCTGCATTCTTTGTGTCAACTATAAGTGGGCATCCTTCTTCCCAAGCTTTTTTAACCTCTCCCAGGGTCTGAGATCAATGAAGAATGTCAAGCTCTAAACCTGGCAAGCAATGTAAACCAGGTAAACAAGGCAATTCTCCTACCAAGTGATCTGTCTTTCTAACACTTGGACATCAGTTAGAGCTTGCTTGTTAGCTGCTGTCTGTTTTAACGGATTAAATCTCCCTTGTTGTTGATTAAGCTTGGAAGTATTCAAAGATTAAACGTCAAAGAAAATCCTTTTTTAAGAATATGTCACATATTCCTCATTTTGCAATACTACAAAGGCCTGGCTAATAGAACTGGGCTGCTTCCTGGTGGCTGTCAGAAAGTCTTTCAGCCCTGGAACATGCATCTCCTAGGATTACCACTTCGCAGATTTTTCCTCAGAGGAACCACCAGGTATTTTTGGTTTTGCAGAGAGGGGATAAGAACAGCAAACGAAATGTGAACTGTTAAAGCAAAATGGTTTTAAATAGATCTCACAAGTTATTGCAATATAAATTATTTTAGTGTTTATTACCTCATTCTAATGGCGTAGTTAAAACTATTTTTGAATTTCTTTTAGGCAGCCCTTTTGCCAAGCCTCTTCTTGATCTCAAAGTATCTGTTTGCAAAGGAGGAGAATGTCAGTGCTCCAGGACATAAAGAAAGGTGCATATTGGACAGAGGCACAGGGTAGGAGAGGTGGCTGCTTTGTCTCATTGCTAACATGGGAGTGTGCCAAAAAGGGAGCAGAAGGGAAATGATGTCTGAACAGAAGAGAGGAATCCGTGAAAGGAACAGAACAAGGAGTGGTTACAGGACTGTATGGGATGCTGCGGTGCTGTACTAGAAGCTGGGTGGCTCAGAGCAGCTATACCTTTGACGTAAATGCAATCACATCACAATTACAGCTCTTTGTTAAGTGAGAACTAAAATGGTCATGTCTGACTAGAGACAAAACTGACTGCAAACACATGAGCTGGGGATTGCTTTGAGTGCTATCTGTGAAAATTTGGTGGCTAGAGTATGGTGGAAAACAATGAAAAAGTCAAAGAAGCACTTACAGTGTGAAACTGATGTAAGCAACAAAAATGCTTCCTCAGTGTTCTGGGAGACAGGACTTCATGTTTGCTGTGTAAAGAAATAGAATTAAATCAAAGAATCCACAAGTGTGTTATATAATTCCTTTCTTAATGGTAAAAAGGAAAAAAAAAGCCATCATGATCATCTCAAATACTTGCTAAATATTTGAGCAAAAATGAGCTCAACGCTGAGAAATGCATGAAGGCATATCAATCTCAGAGGGAGTAAGGGTGGAAGGAAACTGATAGAAAACAATGTAAATGAGGATGAAAGTGGTGGGAGTTTGGAAGACTAAGCAAGAGAAAAGTTTAGAGACACTTGAGAATACGAGCGCCAGGAAGACAAACGGCAAATATAGGAAAGAGAAATGTTGACATCCGTGGGGAAATTATTTCTTTACATGGACATAATATCTCCATCAACATGTTCCAGAAACTAATGGCAGAATCAGAAACAGAAAAACATTTGCATTAAAAGGCAATAATGCACTTTTTTTTTTTTTTTTAAATGAAAGATTAAGGAGTTTGTCAATTTTAATTCCACGGAAATTGCATAAAAAGAAAAAGAAAAAAAAAAAGCGGTGCCTCTGATTTGGAAGAAGGAAAATATTTAATATGTTCCAGAATTTGACCACAAAGAGAAAGGCCGTGTTGGTGGGTAACCCAGCTCCCAAAGCACTCCAGGGATGCTCAGGCAGTCCCATGCCAGTACTTGTTCTTCAAGACTGTTGATGGTAACAAGGACTTCTTTAAGTCCTGAGGGCTTGGGGGTTTTGGCACTCTTCTGACCCTTCTGAAGTGTTTGGAAATTTGTAGAAGAACAGCAAGCAATGACATATTAAGCACCAGGGAAGATACTGACAAGGTTGTGATTAAGTTATTTTATTATTATACAAATAACTGATGAAGTGGGATTTGGGTACCATTGGTAACATGGTATCTAGCATGTACCGAGCACATGACAGTAATTTATTTTTCTTAGTAGTTTTATATACTGTATGTTTTATAAATGTTTTTTTTTACCTGAGATTACAAATTTCAATTGGAAAGAATAATTCCAGATGTATACTGACATATACAGTGAAAAATTAAACATGTATCAACCAAAGAACATGGCATATTATATAAACAAGAAGTTAGCACAGTGATTTTTATTTCACTTGCAATGCTTGCAAATATCAAATGATTAGTTTAATATTGCATGAATTTGAAAGCTTTGACTGGACATTTATTTAAGACAACATATAACTTATTTCCGTAGGGAAAAAAATAATGCTTTAATATAGCAAATATATTGAAATCTATTGTCTTGATCTTGATCAGCATATTAAAAAAAATGGCACATCTAATTGTAGCCCACTTTGTTTTAAAAGGCCCAGTTTCAGTCAAATCCAAGACACTTAAAACTTCTTATTCCATTTATTTAGGAGGTTTACTTTTGTGGGTGAGAACTACAAGGCTGATAATTTATCTGTGTTTGGGACTTATTCACTAACACTTGATGGTAAAACATTTGGTAAGAATTTTTTTCCAGAATTTTCTAAATATTTTTGAATTCTGTCATCAGGATCTCAACTTTTTATGTTTGAAAAACAAATGGAAAATATCTGATGGTTATTATTTCTATTTATATATATATTATACAGGAAACTACCTCCTCCTTTCTGATTCTGAAATTCGTTTTATTTCCTTTATCTCACTTCAGCACAAGGAAATCACTTCTAAATTTAATGTTTATTAGCCCTTAAGAAGAAGCTGTTGCACACAAAAACATCTGATGCCTATATAAAGTCTGAGACCTAATCTAACCAAAAACACTTACTGCATAGAATAATTTCAATATGCAGAGTTCTCTTTTCATTGCTATTCTAGCAGCTTTAGTCAGAGCAAGAAAAATTTAGATGTGACACAAGCAGCAGAAAATTTTGTGGGCCCAATTCTGCAGTCACACACAAGCAAAGCGCATTGAAATCAAATCAGGATTGGGCCTAGGAAAGGCTTTTCTCCAAGATTTTATTTTGACACTTTTAAGCTGCTTATGCAAAATTGTTAAAAAGCCCTTTTCTTCCTTCAAAATGAGATCATATTGAATTGGTAAAAATCTCCTACATGCTAAGCCAAAACATAATGAGGCGTTGTGGTCAGCACAAAAATACCTATTTTAAAATGCTATTCTTTCACTTTTAAAAGGAGATTCTGAGCCAGCAGGTGACAGTAGCTGAGCCTCTGCAAAGCTGGTATCCACGGATATGTTGTCACCCCAGCCTAACCAGGAGTCTCTGCCCCTGGGGGCAGGTTGCATCTCAGTGGCACTTCTTGGGAAGATGCTGGAATGCTTTCTGGTACCCAGAGAGTATCCACTATTACTGTTCAATTCTCAAGCCATAAGAACATGTAAGAAATTTGCAATATTTTTTCCTGGAAGGGCAATGACCTTATTAACTCCTATGGCATGTGTTCAGAAAAACTGTGAATAGAAGTATGTTTATAAATAACCTTCTCCTCACACACAGACACTCCTCTAGAGGCAGAACTATCATAGGTGGCAGGTCATGAAAAGATATTGCTCTTGGAGATCTGAGTGCCTTTGACCTTGACATGGAAACAAAGATTATTTTCATAGTGTGCAAGTGTTTAGACTCCTCAGTTTATGTCAAGTGACTATTCTGCCTCAGTAATCATGAGCATAGTTCTCTTCTGCAGCACTGCATAGAGGACAGGAGATGTTTTTTGCTGTGGTTTGAAATAATTGTTACAAAACTGCAGGTGGACAGAGCAGTAAATGAGTGTGAGTGGTTGACATCACTGAGTTTTTAAGAAACCTAGCCTTCTACATGAGATCTCAAAAATTTCAGCAACGCACAAGATCACTGTAATCACGGTAAATGTGTACATCGCAATAAGAAAGATTGTCTTTTCAAAGTGCTCTGGCACCATGCACCGGGTAATGTTAAACTTTTTTTCAAGTGCTCCCACATCACACATGTAGATTGCGTTCACTTTGAAACCAAAGAGCTGAATCTGAAGCCAAAAAGCCACAACTTCAAGGACAATCCTTAAGAAAACAGAAAAGATATAAAAACCAGTGTAGGATGACTTTTGGAGAATATCTTCCTGTTTGATGCTCTTACAAGCAGCGTAAAGGTGAAAAAAGGCTCCAGGTACCAGTACAATCACCAGCTGTAATGCCCAGAATACCTAAAATGTAGCAGAAATGTAGTTGTCAGACCATCTACAACTGCTTTGGAACAGCTAAAACACATGCATATTGGAACATTTTGCCAGTCTTTTTTAAATATATACCAAATGCATAAAAACTTAGATGACAATAAACGTAAAAAGCAGTTATGTTTTGAGTTGAAAAGTCAGTTGGGTTCTGAAAAATGAGGATTATTTTGAAGGACAGGAAGCACAGCTCCATATTTAGTCACAGATAAAGGGATATTAAAAGGAACATATTAATGAAAGCTAGTGATAATTAGCTTAGTCAGTTAGTACTTATATGGAACAACCATGTTTTAATTTTTGCAGTTTACTTTCTTTACACTGGATTTTAACCATGAAATATATGACAGAAAAAGATAATTACCTGAGGAGTTATAGGTCTGAACTGGTTGTAACAAAAAAGATTAACCTCTCTCTTGTCTGGGTCGCAGCTGAAATGCAAGGCCTCATTTCCATAAACAGCAAAGCCCAAAACACCAAGAAAAAACATTCGAATTGAGCCAAAAAAAAGAGTGTGGAATTGTCCAATTACTGTTGGCGGCCTGAGCTGCAAATCAGAGGGTTCATTCAACATAAAAAAACAAAAATGAACAGTGTTATTGTTGGAGGTCTACTTGCTCTTTTTCATTATCAAAAATATTTATTTTATTCTACTTGTTTTAAAGGAGACAGTTTGCCTATGAAAGGTGCAGTAGCTCTCTAAAAAATAATGTTTTACAACACTTTATTGTTCCTACTAACTTTATAAAAACGTTGATTTGTCTAGCACTTGCCAGTTCATTTGTTTCACTGCCTTTATCTGTATTCCGCTGCTGCAGAAGGCGCCAGACGGAGCTGAGCGCTTCGACCCAAAGTCTATTCGTTTTGCTGTTGTACTGATTCATTCACATGATGTCAGGTGATGGCGAAGCACGGACCGCCGCGCCACCATCAAACCTAACCATGCTTCGAACTATACTTATTCCCGCAAATTAGAGTTCAGTTTTCCCCGAAGGGGCAGCAGTGGCCCCGCTCCGGCCGCCTGCCCCGCCGTGCTGGGGCCGGCCGGGCGGCACCGCTGTCCCGTGTGCGGGGCCGGGGGCGCGGCGCGGCCCCC
>NC_031770.1:51434058-51510473 GCF_001522545.3 Parus major | reverse complement strand
CCTGCCCCTGCCCCTGCCCCGCTGGCCCCTGCCGGCCTTTCACCGCCGCCCCGAGGTACCGCTGTATCCACCATCACCCACTCCTGCTCCCGGAGCCGCTCCCCGCCCGGGCCCCCAGCCCCGTCCCGGGTGAGGCCCCGGCACAGCGCTCTCGGGGCTGCCGCCGGCGGGAAGAGCCAGGACGCGGCTAGCCGGAGCATCTAGAGCTTATCAACCTTTTAACTAAGTCCAATAAAAAAGGATGCAGCAGGACTTGGAAGCTGTAGATCCACACTTCTGAATTCAAAGAAATAGAAATTGAATTAAAACAAATAATATTACCCACCTCAAAATTGCTACAAATAACTTAATGGCAATAATTGCTACTAATAATTTGCCAGCATACTCAGTGTGTGGAGCTGAAGCAGCTCCAGAAGAGCTGTGCATGCAAGTCCATGCATGTGCCAGACACTCCTGCTGGTAAACTGCCACAAGGAAGTACTTCAACTCAGTAGTTTGAACCCAGTGGGAATTTTATGAGAAGATGGAGAGTGGAAGGATGGAGATGGGAAACCGGCAAAGGGGAAATGCTGGTTTGTCATTCACCCGCTGGTATGCAGTATTTTATTTGGCATGCTCAGGAAAGAGAAATCGGGTTACCAAATCCAGAGTGGGGCAGTTACTCTTTTGCCTCTAAACTCAAAAGGGAGCCACCCTTGTAATTACAGCATGACTTCAAGCTGATGTTTCAAAAAGCATTGTTCCCTCTGTCATGTATGCTCCTGTTTTTCCATAGGCATGGAAACATGGGCAGAAGAAAGGCAATGATGGGAACTGGCGTTCATTTATCTATGGATTTATCTGTTGTGTCTCTAAAAGGCTGCATTAATGGTTGAAATAACTGTTGTAAGACATCAGCACCCTCTTTGTAAAGGGAATCCGCCCTGCATCTACTCAAGTGGGTAAATTACAAAGAAAGTGAAAAGTGCTCCAATAAGTACATGTTATTTACTACAGCTCCTAGTTCAGGCAGTTAATTAAATGTCTGTCTCCTGGAGTACTGTAAAAGGTGCTGTATTGTTTTTTAATGCAATCTGCATCTGCTGCTCTGCTGCATAGAGAGAATGCTGAGGTTTGTGTATGCCAGATGAACTAAAAGCAACAATGTCTCGCAGTGTGTGCGACCTGCAAAAAAGTACCACGGTTCTCAGTGTGGTGACTAACCTTCACCAAAATGCACTGATTTTGGTTACAGTGAATTGTTTTTCAATACATATGGAGCCTAATTATCATCCAAATGCAAGTCTAGTTTCCCACAATACTACAAAATGACTAAGTTAGTTCAGCACGTTTAATATCAGTAATATTTCAATAATTTAAATATTTTAAAATGTGAATTGCCTATTAAAAATCTGCTGTTGAATGTACCTCAAAAATAGTTATATTTGAATTTATTAGGATCTCTTTAAATAAAAATGTTTAAAAACACAGTAGAAACACTCAACAACTCCTAGTTTTTAAACAGAGATAAATCTTTCAAAGCTTTTTATTATGCTTGGTATAGTAGTGATTATTTGCACATTAATTGATGAATATGAACCCATGAAGTTTGGTCAGTATTTGATTCCAGCATACATAGAAACAATATTTCAGAACACATTTTAGGTAAAAATCTGCATTATACAAATGCTACTTTGTAACTTTTTATTTTTAGGTGAGAATCACATGATTACTTACCTGACTGGATGGTCTAATACAAGACAATTAGCAGTCAACCTCAGTAACAATATGGAAACTTGAATCTCTGTTCTGTGATAAAGGTGCTAAAAGAAGACTTAGCTGGCAATGCTCTGATTTTTTTCTAGGAATACATAAGGAATACAGATGCATTGAAATTAAAAAAAAAAAAATTAATTCTAGAGAGGTTTTCAGATAAACCCAACACAAAGCCCATGGGTGTCTGCAGTAAAACCCCCCTGAGTGTGATGAATAGGCCCACAATAAAACTGTCACTTTCTTTGAAATGGCTCCAGTGTCATGTGAGCTCAAGCACAGGAATCCCATTATCTTCGCACTAGGAGGAGCTAATAGCAATGTTTTTCTTTTGTCGTGTGTGTTCAATAATGTGCTTTGTAACACCACATTAGGAGGATAATTTGAGATGGAAGTAGAGTAAGCTGGCATTGTGCAGTCCTTTTGAGTGCAGTCTGCTGAGGGAACTCAAGCCATTCCTTGGGACTTCCTTGACAGAAAATCATTATTTGTTTTGAATCTGTAAGAGCAGCTGTCTGTTAGTTGTCTATCATTGACAAGTGGGATGGAAGATATTGGTATCACATTTGTTTCTAAGTGAGTCTGAAGCCTGGATTGTGACTCCAGTTTGCAGCTCAGCAGTGTGCTCCTCAACCTTTTAATGAGTTAAAGTCCTACTGAATTAGTATGGTTTAAAACAAATGGAATCTAAATGCATGCATAAAGCTAGAGTTCTGCTTAGAGGGATGACCTGTATCTTTAACATTAAGCACCCAATTTATTGCTTTATTAACGTGGTTAAATGCAATGGCACCTGTTATCCTCATGCCATGAAAAAAACCAGCACCATGAAAATGGTACACAAAACTGAATTGGTATCAGTAAGATAAGGTTTTGTTTCCCTAAAGGGAACTTGAATGAATATTGGAGGAAGCCACTTCTGCCAGCTTTCCAGCTTTGTCTAGTGCTGGAAGCACCTGAATTTCCATTTTGGTTTGCAGAGTTCCCTCCATCAAAATAAGAAAGCCTCTATTGAAGTAACAAGAAAAAAAGCATGAGTTGTTCTAGGTTATTGTACATTTGACTGCCTGGAAGAAATCACTCTCTGCTACAATGTGTGCCCATTTTTCCAGCTGTATCTATGGTGTAATGTGTGTTATTACAAAATTTATCAAAGGTTTGGTTCCTAATGCTCAGTGTTTAAAATCAGGTTGTATTTGTTCCTTGGTTGTTGTTTTGTTTCTTTTTTCAATTTGACTGATGATCAGGCCTTCAAACATGATCACATCCAGAGCTCCATTGGAATCCAGTTTTCATTTAATGTGCAAGTACACATACTTAGGCTACTTTCTTCAGGTAGTTTTGGTGGCAAATATACTTGGCTCTTCATGGGACTACAGATGCTGTGATGTGCAAATCTGGAATTAGTCCTGGAATTATCAAGTGCCTTGAGCTGCATAAATGTGTGAAAAGAGTGTTTTTTCCTGTCAGACCCACTTCTCGGTAGATGGCGTTTGTGAGATGTGTGGAGTTCCTCATTCCTACATGAACTGATTATGAAACCCTACATTTGGGAATTGCTGATGAAGTGAATTTGCCTCTCACATTTCTAAGTTGTTGTGGTTTCTGCACTACGGTGTTGCACTCCCAGATGCTCTCCATCTGTGGTGGCTGATTGTGCCTATGGAGTTTCTTTCCCACTGGGGAGGTTCACCTATGGCACTCTCTCCCTCACTCTTGTGCCAAGAACTGTGTCAGAGCTGCACAATGGAATTGTCTCTAGGCTGTAATCTGAAATAACATCCAAAGATATGGGTGAACTCTTGTTTGAAAAGAGAATGATGAGCAGTTTGTATGTGGAGGTCTGAACTCCGACTGGTTTATCTCAGGGTCTGTGGATCTTGGTAAAAAGACATATGCCTTTTTACCTCTGCAGGAAATTATATTCACACTGGTTGAGTGTATTCCATTGACTTTACACAGGCATCTGCTGAACAACATTAGAAGCATAATCTAACTTTCTGTTTTCCATGAGCTGGAGACACTCACTTTCTTCAAAGCTTATTTCCTTGCTGTTAGAGTTCTAAAAAACATGGAGTAGATAAAATCAAGTACTGATAAAAATCAGGAATGTAAATTTCCACTGAAAATGTTTCTAATTCTTCAACCTTAGGAATTCCATCCAGTGGACTAAAGGACAGATAAAACTCACTAGGATAGAAGAAATTCTCCTGGAAGCCAGCAGTAGGAGTGGAGGTGATGTGCAACAAAAAGCAAGGAATCTGACCTCTCTCCATGAAAACTGCAGTATGTTTATATGAATAGAAGTTTTAAAAGTGTTCTTTTGTTGATATTCATGCAAAAAGACTCAACTTCCTCTTGTCCAAAGAAGCAATATTAAAGATATGTTGAATTTAAACTATTCTCCCAATGGGAATCATATTGTCTGTTAATATATAAACTCATTTTCAAACAAATTAGCAAAAGGACCATACTCCCAATGTTAAACTCACAGTGTTAAAGACTTCTATTGGATCCAGCCAATGGGGACAAAAAAGAGTGATTTGGATAACAGAAACATGACTGTTGTTGATCTTAGAAAATGTCATGTATGCTCAACAAAGTAGAGGGTCACATCAATTTATATAAGTATGTAAGCCATCTGTAAGGCTGCCTCAGAGGGAGCACAGTTGATTTAAAACCGTGTGGAGAAAACTTGATCAGTAACAAGAGTCACCTCCAGAGGAGCTCTGTGATGACTGTGATGAGCTGCTTAGTGGTAAAGGTGAAGTGTCTAGCCTGATCCTCACTGAGGCCTAGCACTGGTTGGGTACAAACAAATTACTCAGCATTATATGAATCAGTAATTTACACAGCTTTAACACATTTATATATTCAGGGATGTGAGAGGAGTTACAAAGATCAACAAATAGATATAGACAAGTGTAACTTTTAAGAAACGTTAATTATTTTTTTTATAATCTTAGCAAAAGCTTATTTAAGAAGAAATCACTGATTTAATTCCTACACTAGACAGCATGTCATGGACAGGCTATGCACACGTGACATGCTTTGATTCTGGTATTTCAGTGGTCAGACTCTCCATAGACGTGTCATAAACTCACAGAGCTGCAAGAGAACTGCTGTAGTAATATGAACAAGCTAGTTCTCTACAAGCTCTCTTTTGAGAAAAAGAAATAAAGGAATCAGTCTGCAGAGCATGTTACTGGCAAATGCTCTTATTCTTCTACCTTAACATTTTATCTTGGAAACTTCAATCCAATGGGTCTGCCTGTCTTCCAGCGTATTTACACGGTTACCTACATTCATGGCTTCTGCTGGAAACAGATGGAGGTGTTTGGAAAGCCTATACGTGTGCAGACACTCAGAAGTAAAAGATATTACCTCACTGAAAAGCAAGAAACATTAGGGACAAATTCTACTCTTCAAAGAGGCAAACAAAATTCATTCTCCACTGTGTTATTCCATTTGCAGAGCAAGTCACGGATAAAGCACATCACCTGTACCCCTTTCCATAGTCAAGACCACTGTGAAATGCAGCTTCACAAATCAACCCTTAAAACTTTAAACACAGTTGATGTCTTTCAGTAGGATCTATGCAGAACCCACAGGAGGATGTCAGGAATAAAATCTCTTCATTCTCACGCCCCTCGCTCCCTGCCACCCTGCTTTTCAAAGCACTGTGGTTTCACCTGAGTGAGATGCTGAAAGACGAGTTTCCGGAGGCGATCCCCGTTCTGTCCGACGTGTCGGACAGCTCTTCGGTTTGCCGGGCAGAGCCTGGCAGGGGCTGCTTTGCGGTGGGCAGTGGCGGGGCTGGAGCCTTCCCTGTCCGCTCCCCCTCCCCACGTCGTCCCCATAGCGCTCAGGAGCTGGCACCCCGCGGGACGGCTCCGGGATCCGCCTCTCCCTTCACCGCAAGATCCTCCTCGGCGGCGCGGGGCTGGGCCGAGGGCACAGGGGCTCGCAGGAGGAGCGGCGGGGCGGGGCGGCCCCTCCCGGTACCAGGTATAAGCCGGTGCTGCCGAGTGAGGAGCGGGCTCGTTCTGCGCCTCCCCCCCGCCCCCGCGGCCCGGGCAGCACCGAGCAGCGCCAACAGCACCGGGCAGCCCGAGCAGCACCGAGCAGCACCAGCAGTACATAGCAGCACCGAGCAGCACCAGCAGTACATAGCAGCACCGAGCAGCACCAGCAGTACATAGCAGCACCGAGCAGCAGCGGCGCCGCTGGACAGCGCAGGCGGCTCCGCGGGCGCGGAGAGCGGCCGGACCGGACCGGACCGCGCCTTGGGCACGGCAGGAGCGGCGCGCCCAGGGAGCTCCCGGGGACCCGGGCAGGTGTCCGCTGTCCCGACGGCGTTCTCTGCCCCCGGGCCCAGGATCTCCCGCCCGCAGGGAGACGCTTGTCCGAAGAGCCGAGCGGCAGCGCACGGGAGCTTCTGTTTCCCTCCCCGGCAGCTGCGCCGGCTGACATTCCTTTGCATTTCTTAAGGGGGAAAACTCAACGAAGAAGGGCAGTAGAGAAGCGGGGGAAAGTTGATTGACTTGCAGAGAGGTGAAGCTTTGCTGTGGCTCTCACTGCACTTTGCACTTGAGACCGTCAGTCCACGCGAAGCTGGAGAATGGAGCCAGAGCCCCCGCCCGAGCTCACAGCAATTCCCCTCGGGGAGAATGGGAGTGTCCACCCGGTGCCCGACACAGCCCTGCTGTCCGCGGGGAGAGGCACGGCCGTGTTCATCATCCGCTGTGTGATCCCTTCACTTTACCTGCTGATCATCACTGTCGGCTTGCTGGGCAACGTCACCCTCATGAAGATCTTCATTTCCAACAGTGCCATGAGAAGTGTGCCAAACATCTTCATCTCCAGCCTCGCCGCTGGTGATCTGCTCCTGCTGGTGACCTGTGTGCCTGTGGATGCCTCCCGGTATTTCTCCGAAGAGTGGCTCTTTGGGGAAGTTGGCTGCAAGCTCATCCCTGTCATCCAGCTGACCTCCGTTGGTGTCTCTGTCTTCACCCTCACTGCCCTCAGTGCTGACAGGTAGGAAAGCTGGGCTGCCGCTTCAGCTCTCTGCAACTTGGGCTAAGGCTGGATGAAAGGTAAAGGATCTCTCTAGGTAAGGTGTCCCTGCTTTGTAATCCCCTCATTCCAACCTGTGAGGTGCCCATGCTTCTTCTTCCCTCACTGGCTGATGGCAAGTGGTACTTATTGAAGTTAAAGGGTATCTGGAAACAGCTGTGCCTGGCCCCCAGCTTCCAGGATGTCAGCAGCCCTGTCTTCTGCACCCCTGGGATGGTGTAACAGTCCATATATTGGAATTTTATTCATTAGAGTTTTAGATATGACCCTTGCCAAGTCACAGTGTTGTGTCAACAGGCAATGAGTGACTTAAACCAAGTTGGGCACAGATGTATTTTTAATCAATTTATTTATTTCTGCTCAGAAGGTGTAGGCATGTGTGCATGTATGTATGTCTGTGCCTTAGGAGAAGAGCAGGTTACTAGAGGTGACTGCCAGAACTAGTTTAGCTTCTGGGAATTCAGGGACACCAAATTGCTCTGTTTTAATTGTCAGTCTTAAACTCTAGTTCAAACTATTCTTATTGTCTTCTGAACTTTTAGAAAAGAAAGGAAAAAAAAAAAGAAAATACCTCCAAACAAACTAGAAAGTAACACTTTTATCTCCAGTACTTGTCAAATTAGGAAGAAGGAAGGAGCTGGATCCCCAGCTTTTCCTTCCAATTACTGTGAATGGGTACTTAAGGAATTTATAACAACTGAGTGGCTATAAGACTGTGCTTCAGGCTCAAAAAACAAAATCTTGCAGTGTAATTGAAAACTTAAATTATATGAAATGATCTTTATTTTTATATCTAAACAATTTTTTTTGGCCAGAAATGAAAATATTTAATTCTTTCTCCGTAGGAATTCTCCCATTTTCTCTTGCTGGATTTTGAACTGAGCCACTGCATTATACTGTTGCATGATGTGAAGAGTTGAGTTTAGAAATACATTTTCCTACTTAGAGTAATGTTTCTTTTAATCCTTTATTTTCTATAATAGACTATAACTATTTTTTTTCTTTTTTTTTTTTAAACTAATTCAGTCAATTGTTTGATTTCACTTGAGGGTAGCCTTCAGTGAACATTAATTTCAATTCTGTTTGAATCAGGACATAACATATTTGTCTATAAAGACTGCAACTGATTAAAATGGATTATGGTTTTGAAGAAGAGTTTGCAAAACATTCCTTCAAGTGAGCACCTGTAGCGCTGATTACCTCAGTTAAATAGTATTTCAAAATCTGTCCTTACAGATCCAAGGAAACCCTGCAGTTCTCTTTGTGCTTTCTTTCCACTCCTTAATATCTTGTGGTATATATCTTATTTGAAAAGGGAGGAAGTTAGTGGAGATCACCTCTCTAGAGAAATGTAATGTGAGGGAATGCTGGTGATTTAATGTTTAAAGATTCATTAATTTGGTTTTTATATAGCTTTGGAGCATTCATTGTTTCATTTTCCAGATAATTTTATAACCTTTTTATATCAGTAAAGAGTCAAGAATTTATAATACTGACTCTGTTTATGCTTAATGCATGTAGAATTGCATATGCTAAAAATTGGTTACAGTTTGTGTGCTGAGACCAAACAAGCTCATAATGAACATATTTCTTCAGCATTTTGGACTCCACAGTATATGCCAGTGTCAGAAATTGTTATACTAGGAATTTATAATGTTTCTTTAACCTTTGTAGTTTTATTTTAGGTTACTGAGAACAAAACAACTTTTATTTTCCAGTCAGATCTTCCACTGACTTCAGAGACCAGTCTTTTAGGACCCAGGAGACTGCTGAGTGAAGCCGGCTGAACTTTCAGTGGTGTCTGGGTTGGAGTCAAATCTATGGATTTGTACAACAGCAGTGTTGAGCTAGAGAGGAGGCACTGGTGTGGAGGGGTTTCTGTGACACTGATCTGTAGCTGGATTCTCATGTGTGTCACCACTAGATCAGTTGTGGGTGGTTATGCTGGCAGATCAGAGGGGTTGGCAGCATCCTGCACCCAAGACATGCTGAGGAGGTGAGGTCTGGCTGGGGGCAGTGTTTTCTGCAGATGAGTGAATTTAGGGTGGGATGGTGGCAGTTTGTAAGCAGTGATGTCACCGAGAGGGCTCCATTACAATCCAGTGCCTATTTGGTCTGTCTTCATAGTGTCCCCTTCTCTCACAGAAAATGTTCAAAGTACAGCTTAATATAGGATAACAAAATCCTTCCTGCTGTTTGCTCCTTGTAGCCATGAGATGGTATAGAATGGCAGACACTGATAACACTAAATAACAGATTTAGGAATACCTAGGATTCTTTAGAGCATGCTTGTGAAAATTAGGATAAGGGAGGTTGTCTTGGGTTCCACAGTCTAATTAACACTTATTGTTTATGTGGAAATTCTGCATGACAATTTCCGTGTATGTGATACATTTAACAGAAGTAGCTGCAGAAGTTACAAACTCTGAGTGATTGTTGCCAACAAAGTGAAAGAAGAAATAGTACTTTTAGTACAATTAAAAGTACTACTACTTTAGTAAAAGTAGTGGTATATAATTACATATATATTTTTTTTCTAAAGTTGCTTTATTTCATATAGATTTTTTTTGTCACAGAAGTCCTTCTCAGCATCAGTAATGCTTTGTGTGACAAACATGCACCTTTCATTTGCAAACTTCATTATCTTGTATTGAGATTGAGTTTTAATTTAGGGTTTTTTGTGTGTGTATACAAATGTAATATGTCATTTTTAACAATACTTTTCAGATTTCCCTCCCATGCAGGTGGAATTTAGCATCATATCTGCCTGAGGCTGCCCATCCCCATCACAGGAGCAGCAGCTGGCTCGTTCCAGCCCTGAGCTCCTGGAGGTCTGGCTGCCTGGGGTAGGGAGTGGTGGCCTGCTGCAGCCCCACGCGTGTTGGGGCAGAGAGGAGAGGGAGGTCAAGGTGAAGGTGGGGATGGTGGCAGCAGAGATGATGCAGTGGTGGTGCAGGGTTTCGGTGTCAGAGCAGGATGAAAACTCCCCTTCCTATGGGACAGAGAAGGCAGTACAAGAGCTGTGCTGCTGAGCCAGGAGATACGTAGGGACAGCAACCCTGCCCCTCATGGCCACTGAGTTTTCTCTATTGTGGAGAAACCAGACCACCTCTACAAACCTTATTATTATATATCTCTTGTTTATAAAACCAAAGCAAAAAGAGAGGGTGGTTAATAGAGAAAACTTAATAGATTGGATGCCAAATAAGGAAAAGGAAGAGGGCTGAAAGACAAAAATGTAGAAAAAAGAAAAGAGGGGAACTAAGGGGAGTGTTAGAACACTCCCAATAGCACTCAGCATACCCTGAAAGTGCCCAGAGCTGGTGCACAGTGGCTGGGAATGCACTTCCTAAAGATGTGGTGGGACAAGAAGTGAAAAATGGGGCCTGGATGAGCTTGTTTCTTCAGGGTCCATGGGCTGCAGTTTTGGCAAGGGCTAATGGATGTTGATGAGAAAGACTTGGTGTGGTCTTTGATAAGGAGGATAAAAATAAAGCAGTGAGATCTGTTTGCCAGAGGGACTGCAGTATGGCACACATGAAGACAATGCTGTGTGCTGGCATCTTCTCACTGCAAAAAGGGCAGAAGCCAGGGATGAACCTGACTTGAATCATCCAATGAACTTGCTCACTGCTGCACAAAGTGTTTTTCCAATTTGTGTCCATGATGGACCATACATTTAGCTCAGTAGGCAAACTGGACCCATAGGACTCCTCCTCTTTTTCTCAGGGTGAGGGATCTTGCTGTTTTGTGCACAGGAAGGAATCTAGGTAGAGTAAGAACATAAGCAGGAAGGTATAGAAAGGTCTATCCAAAATGCTTTTCAGAGTTAGAGGTCTGGATAGCATTTTAACCTTGGTGTGGACAGCTCAGGAGACAGTCAATTCAGACTTGGTGCCTCTGGCCTTACTGCAGTATTGTGTGGTACCCACACAGTCTGCAGTGAATATCCTTTGGAATAGCATAAGGAATAGCATATAGGAATAAATAGCAGCCACTTCAAACAGCTTTAGATTGTCCAACATAGAATTTCCTTTTCTCTTTAGCTGTCATTTATCCCTCATTTTTAAGTGATCTGTAAAAATAGGATTAAATTTAATTCTGTTTCTTTTCCTACACTGAATTTTGTTGCTAATGAAAGATTTAAATGTGTTAGCTGTAAAGCAGTTCTGCTGCACTCTGATGGAGACAGCAAAGCTGAACTCACCCTACTACAAATGGAATAGCATTGTATTTGTTATCTTCCTAAATAATGTGACATAAAGACACCTTGATGGGACAAATACTTGATTAACAGGTAACAGTTTGAAAATTTAAATTTAAATTCATACTTAAATAACTAAATATAGTGCCTGAGATGATTAAAATGTATTCTATAGATTTTCTTAGCTGAACTATTTGTTCCTTCTATTTTATTTCTTTATTTATTTGTGTTAGATTTGAAAGACTGCAATGTATATTTAAAAAAAAGTAAAAAATATTTTTTGCAAGTTTGTACTCTGCTGACTTCTAATGACATCTGATAGCAAAATCTGTTTTGGCTCAGTTTGCTGGTCTATTATCTCCTTTTTTTTTTATTTTTGGGGAACTTTGGACATGTTCTGAAGTATGAAAAGCTGCCCTAGTAACTTCTTTGGATTTTTCAATAGTAATATCACCTTAATGAAAATTTCCTTTTAACTTTCACAGAATTTATTTTTAGGTTCTTCTTTATTATGGCAGATGCTGATTTAGGCTGAAATGCAGTGATTGAAAAAATATAAAATCCTCATTTCTTATTACATGTAGTGGAGCAGGTGAAGCAGGACAGTGGACATGATTTCCTTTTCAGCTCTAATAGCTGATAGTCAGGGACTAAGGAGTCCTTATGAGGAAAGCAGTATTAAATGACATTTTGAAAGTTACTTAAAATTAACCCATGAATAAAGAAAAAACAATCAAAGGCAAAATGGAAGATTATCTGTGTAAGAGAAGAACAATGCCTTTGTTGTAGACAGGAGATGGGAAAACATAAATATATGGACCAAGTAGAACTATGAGATTTTGTAAGTATATATTTTAGGAACCTTAACACTTGAGGTAAATGTATTGAATGAGTGAATTACTGAAGTACATTACAATAAACGATGGTCCAGATGTTTCTTCCATTGTAGGCTGTAGCAGTATGGTTATAATTATGCAATAACATGTAATTCAAAAGAAATTTAAGAGAGGTTTGGCAAGCTTTGCCACTTTTTCAACTTGCCTTTTAGTTCATATATGCAAACTTGATTCACAAAATAAAGCTTACTAGAAAACCTTTTTTCAAATTAAACAATGAAGCCTCCTCACCTGTCCCCACTCAATAATTTTCCAATTAATTTATATCCATCTTACGTAGATAAAAGTAATAGGATGTAAAATATAAAGAAAAAAAGGGATGGCAGAACCACCCCTTCCCCAACAATGCAGAAATAATTTTCTGTCTGGAGTAGATTCAGGAGTTAACTCTTCTAGGGTAATATTGTCCAAGCCAGACAATTCCAATCAGCTGTTGGAGAAGTTCCCCTTGTGACTGTCTTTGCACAGCTGAAAATGATTTCTTAGCAAAAACCATTTTCCTGCCAAGTTAGGCAACTGTTTCTCAAACTTCATACAAACATACACATCTGTTAAACTCCTGCCTTTGTGTGTGTCCTCTGTGTGCTCTCCAACCCATAGAGAAACAGCTGAGATTGAGGATGGAGAAGTAAGAAATGGCTGTGGTGTTTATCCCAGTCAGTGATCAATGCAGTGCCTGTGTTGTGCTGGCAGAAACCACTTTGTTTTAACTATTGCAAATGTTGGTGTCTGATTGCCTTTTGTAGGCTGCAACCTAAACACCGAGAAACGGCTTTAAAACTACCCCTCTCCTTTCCTGCTTCTTTGAGCTATTCAGTAAAAGTCTGTAACAGGCAAAATAGCTGCTAAACAGCAGATCCAGCCCAATTCTTAACAAGCATGTATGTCACCCTTCATTCATTTAATTTGTTTGCCCATCAGCATAATGTGCTACATTATGCCCTTATCTATTACACTGCAATGGATTAATAAGAACTGGAATGTTGGAATTCTCAAGTCTGCATTTAGCAGATCCTCAGAAATGCTGTCAAAGACCGAAAATGCTCTACCAATGTTTTGTGTGGGGAAAGATTTCACAGGATAAATTTGCTAGAAAAGAAATAATACATCTCTGTATATGTGTGCAGTGTGATGGAACTCTTCAATATCTTCCTGAAGAGGGATAATTTAATTGAATCTTCATTTTTAAATTGTTTAATTACAGAAGAACTTGTGTATTTATGAGTTCTGCTGTAGAACCAGACTATGTGTTTCTGGTGCTAAATTATTTTATGGTTTTTTATATGTATTAATGAAACAAAGTATATGCAGTCTTGATCCCTAGGTCTAAACATGTTCCACAAACAAGTTCTAAATCCATGCTGAGTGTAATTTGACAGTGTAATTACAAATAGCAAGTAAGTTCTTACAAGTTCATTAAATTTGCAGAAATAAGAGGAAACTTACTTTGGTGTCCATTGATTTGTCCATTAATTTTGGAACTGATACAACTTTTCAGATATCAGAGAAAATAACCATGAGACAAACAGTCCACATAAGCCTTTCATAATTGCATCTGCTGCATGTAGATTTGTGTATTTCCAGGTTTGTATGAGCATATATCAAAATAAAATTGTGGTGTGTGTACAAACATGAGAGAAATGGGTTATTCTGATGTGCTGTCATTATATCATATAATTTTGTTTTTTCCTTCACATGATTATTCGAAATATTGTTTCATTTTTTTCCAACTGTTTTTCATAGTATTTTTAAAAAAATGGTTTCATGCTTGTGTTTTGGCTCCAAGTTTGTTTGATTAAATGTATTCTAAAGATTGTTATATTACTTTTTACTCTATATTGTTTTTATAGTCCTTTTTTTTTTTTACCATGATGTGCATTTATTTATTTTCCATCTATGCTGATTTCAGGGCAGACCAAGATCAGAAGTTGCAAATGGAATTGAACTGGAAATGTGTTTAAAAGTGACAGAGTAGAGCTTTTAGATGATAATCTGAAGCAAAGAAATGGGTTTTATGATTTTTGAATTTTAAAATTAAAGATTTAGGGTCTAGATTCTCAAATGGCAAAATCTAAGTCTAAGTCTAGATATACTACTAGAGATTTGGAGTGAGGTGCCCCCCACCCAAGGAGGCAAAGATTTAGTTTCAGATAAGCATTGTTAAAGTGAGAGGCATGGCTTTAAAGCCTGGGAAGAGTGGATTCCATCCTGTGTCTCAGGGGCTGGGCCCTGTGAGCCCAGGAAGAGTCGCCCCACACTAGACCCCTTGTAAGGTGGTAGCCCAGGAGTTCTGCTTGGGTTTGAGCCCCTGGGTTTCTCCCTTGCTGTGTTCCTAGTGGTCCCTGACCCTGAACTCCACCCTGGTTCTGTCCCTCAAAACCCCTCACCCTGCCTCTGTTCGGGGCTCTGTGTCTCTGGATCTGACTTTGTTCCCATGTTGAATAGATGGTTTCATGAGCAGAAGCCTGTCTCGTTGGTGTTCCATGCCACTCACTGGTAACTGTAGCTTCTCTGGACATGATCCTGCAGCTGCGGAATGCAAGTTGGGTTATTTAATCCTTCCTGGCTTGTAACATTTCTAGAAATCATCTGACCATGTGATGTTCTCTACAACAGTATGTTATCTGCCACGGCCCAGATTATAACTGAATTCATCAAAGAAATGTGAGGAATTGTTTTGTGACAGCAAAAATTTTATAAAGGCAAACTGGCACTAAGCATATTTTACACTTGGGATTTCCTCTTTCAGACACTCTAGTTTCTGTAATTGATCTTTTTATTGACCTTCTGATCCAGCAGTGATGATTTTATGAGACCTTTTCCATTCAAGTATGTATAGATATTTTTGCTTAGAGCCATGCAATAAGCACATAGTAAATATGTAGACAAGCATGCAATTCTGTCTCATCAGTCTAAAGGTTGGGGTATTGATGCAATTTGGATCAAACTCAATTGGAGAAATGGATTTCTCTTTTCTTAAAGTCCTTTGACCCTTCAGGATTGAGCCTATAAACCCTGAAAGAATTAAATGAGATCAGTTGTGGTTTTCTAAGTTTTTTTAAAAGGAAAACAGAGAACTAGGGGACAAAGACAAACAGTACCTAAGCTTGTCCAGGCTGCACATTGCCAGGCCTAATATCTAGCCTAGGTACTGGCTTTCCCTTCATCCTATCCACCCTCCTGAGCATAATCCAAAATCCAGAATTCCAAATTAATGTTGGAATGAGATAAATAGTCCAGAAAGGTGATAGAAGCCAAGAGAATACACATGCTAAGCTTCCTTATACTTCCCCCAGGGAAATTGTATATCCAGTTGTTCGTGTGATGCAGCGGGCTAAGAATAAAGTTCTCTCCTCAGAGGTGAAATGTTAATTTTGAGCCACTGTGTAGCAGGCCTGGGCAATGGCTCCCAGACACCCTGGCTGCATGAATGGCCCCTTTTTTTTTTCCTGGAGATGCACGTGCCAGAGTTGCCTTTGCTGTGGCAGTTTTGTAAAGGCTGATGACTTTGGTGTGCCCCAGCAATTATTTAAACATAACTTTGAGGTCTGACTCCTCTACTTGGCTGTGCTTAGTTTCAGGACTGTAAATGAAGTTTAGGTGCAAACAGAGTAGGTGCAGTCCGGGGAGCTCCTGGCACACACAGCAGGGGAAATACAACTGCTTGCTTATTTTAAAAGTCAAGAAAGAATTGGCACAGTGGGTTAGGAGGGGCCAGCCATTCTGTGAGGCTTCTGGATGATGCCTTCAGGCACCTGAAAGTGCGTGGTTTTGTTCTATGCATATACATCTGTCTGTGTATATCTATCTACCTGCATTTATTTGCACAGACCAATATTCAACAGTACCAGAGCATGGAACTGAGGACTGGCAGTCAGACACTTGTCACACTGGTTTTGTAGAGGTCCATGATGTGGTTTTGACCTGGGTCAATCAGGATTCTCTTAACAATTTCAAGGCATGATTCAGGACTAAACACAAGCCCAGGGGCCATTACCAATAGAAGTGTAAACTGGCTAATTTGTTTGGATGTGGTGGTTTCTTACTGGGTTATTAAAGAGATTAATTAAACAGTCATGGATGTCCAGCCAATGCCACTTGGCCTCCACATAGCCTAAAAATAGACTATGGTACTGTTTAATTTGCTCATGTAGATTTAGCATCTTTATTAGATTTGGCTCACCTCTCCACTCATAAATGAATGGCATTAGAGAAGTGGAACAAAAAGTCCAGATTGCGGGCAATGAGTTGGCATTGCAAGATTTTCATGAGCTTGCAACAAGCATAGTTAGCTAATGTGAGGCAAACAAGACATAGGAAGAGAAGAAAAAATGAAAAGGAAAGAGAAAATGTCTCCTCTGAAACACTGGTGGGGCAGGACAGGTTATACATTTCATGCAGGAAAAAAAACACTCCGCCATCCTGGGAAACTTCTGGTTTGATTCTTTTCAGGGTGGAGAGATCATCCTCAAGTGTTGAAGCATTATTGATAGGTTTTGGCTCAACAGAGTGTATTTTTACAGAGTGGAAAACTTTTTCCACTTAGGAAAATCTTAATATTTTCCCCCTGAGAAACACAGAACACATGTCATTGACATTGACTTTAAGTGTGTTTACACATGGTCTTCTAGTCTGCATTTCAAACACTGTTCATTCTATTCACTACCAGACATCAGAGATGCACATTCCTGAGTGAATGCAATTCTCTGCTCTCAAGAGATAAGCACAGAATAAAAATACTGGTATTACCTGGGAAAAAAAAAAAAAAAAAGGCAGAAATGTACTTTATGTTGCAAGAATTTATAAGAATAAAATAGAACAATGCAAATCTCAAATAAACTGATAAAGTGATCCCATAATGTTTTCAGCTAGATAATTTTTTCTCCTCTTAATGATTCAACTGGATTTGGGCCAGTTGAACTGCCCATACAAGGAAAAGAGCTTTGGTCCCATCCAAAATTTAATTTTACTGTAGTTGAGTGGACTGCAATTGGACATAATTTGAGTATTTTTAACAAATACTGATTATGCAAGCAGGTTTCCTTTTCAGATATATTTATAAGCTTTTATGTTGTTAATTTTTTTGTGTTTGAAAGCACCATGTAGGGACACAATAAAAGACTAACATATGAATGGTTTTGATAAATTACTCTACTTTGCAGGAAATGCAGTACAATGGCACAGCAACATCACTTCAAAAAGCTTATTTATAAAGAGACAAATACCAACCCCTCCAGCTCCAGGATTAAAATGAAAAAGTAAAGTAATGTGAAACTTCCCTGCCTGAATTGTATCTCTGCTTGGCTTCTGACACTTCATTATTACATTTATTTTCCTTGTGATGTCATGAAGGAAATTAGGTGATAAATTAGGGTCCTATTTGTGGTAGGTACTATATAAACAAGAAGAAAGTCCTTGACCAGAAGGGCTTTTAAGAAAGGACAAGAGACCCCGCAGAAACAAAAGGGCAAGAAGATATTGAGGCTAATCTTGTTAGAATGGTAGGCTACTTTCCAGTGGCTGCCTAAGGTTTGGGGTTTTCTTTTCAGTTTTTTTTAAGATCATCACAAAAAAGTACTCTAAAAAAAGAGCTAGGAAAGCAAAGGAAGGACAGCGTAGGTGTAGTAAAGGAGCACCTTGTTTCGAAATCAATTCTGTGGGAGGGAAACAGCATTGTGGATGCAGCAGAAACAGGAGCAGAGCTTTCCATTCTAATTTGGAGCTGAGAAATACTTTTAGAAAGTCTTTGAAAACAAAGGTTAGGAGAAGCAGATAAAATAGATTGGAGTTTAGAAGGTAGTAAAATGTTATACCTCTGGAGAAAAAGGATATTCTTTTCATGAATTTATTTTGGGATTGTGTAGGAGGGAGGAGATTGCTTTAAAATGGAAATAAACACTACACAAAAAAACCACAAACATCTGCTGAAGGAGACTGAGCAAGTTTGTGCTTGTGTCTGTTGGCAGAAACTACAGCTCAAAGACAGGAAGGGTTTCCCAAGTTGGGGTCCCTTTGTCAGCAGTGATAATGATAGAGGATAGAGGAAGATGGAATTTACATAAAGGGTTTTAATTAAAACCAAATGCATATTTATAATTTTTTCCTGAACTTCATGGTAACCTATAATTTACTCTTTTTTCATCTGTGGAGTAAAAGAAATTATGAATTTACTTATTATTTTGACTAATTTACACCGCTAATCTACTTTACTGACATTGTTTTTATTGATGGAAAATATGGTCTTTGTAATTTGAATGGTTGATGGTATGTTTCACCCTTACACTGGCTTTATACAAATGAAGAGGTTGGGTTTCCACTTTGGGAACACTTCTCATTACACTCAGTTTACATTTAATTTTATCTGTAACCTGTTTCTTTTCACTTTATAGCTTTTTAAAGATATAACAAGATGACTGGTTTTGTAAAACACACTGCATTTTTTGTTCCCGTTGACACTGAGTACTGTGAAGGGCTGAGTCCCAGGAAGAGTGCCACCCTGTAGTCAGTAAAGCACCGAGTAGAATAAAAGGAGGGGTTTTTTTGCATTAAACTCAGCTGTTTTGTGAAAAAGTGCACCCTGCTGCAATGCCTTTCCTCTTGGAGAAAGTTATGGCTCAGGGAAAAGCATACTATTTTCTGAAACAGCAAGATATGCCAAAGGACAAATATATGTGGCATCTTCTGCTAAGGTAAAGACTTCTGAAAAAGTCTTCCATTTAGAGATTACTTAGGCAAATTTGCTTCTAAAACAATTATTTATGACATGGTCATTTACTTGGGTGATAGGACTATGGTCAAAATATTTTGAAGCAAAGAAATGGAAAAGGAGATGAAAAAAATCTGTACTACAAAACATTATTTTTATCCAATGTCCTCCCCTTACCCCAAAATCCCCAAACCAGCTTTTCCCTAAGAATGCAGATTTTTAAAAAATGAGCAGATGTAAGGATTTGACATCACCTCAAAAATATGTCTTTATGTAATGAAATAAATGCAGACAGCAATAGGAAACAATTATTGAATGTTAATTATTAATATTAATACAGTTTGTGCTGGGGAGTATCCATGCTTTGTGCAGAAACCTCTGTCCTTCCTATGGCAGGTATAAAGGCTTTCTTTACACCTTGGTATCCAGGGAGTTTCTCACTGTGTGATAGCAAAAATGGAAAATAACAAAGACAGTTTGCTGAGTTTTGTTTTCTACTCCATGATAGGGGTGAAAATACAGTAAAAATTTTGTCTCTGAATTTAGAGAGGACATGAACATTAACAGCCATTGTTTTTAATTATTTAATGATCAAACAATTTATCACAAACCTGAGAAAGAGGTTTGTGATAAATTGTTTGATCATTAAATAAGGCACATTTTGACTCACATATTCTCTGAAGTAAAGGTTTCCTTGGGTACCATGACAGTATCCCTGCTCCAGACGTTTTCATGGCATAGATCTGCTCAAGGTGTTGAGGGACTATGAACTACCTGTCAGGACCTGCAAATTAGCCCTAAGGGGCATTTGGGACCACAGCTCCATTTATCAGCATTCTCTTCAGCAACCACATTATATTTGGGTATAAACTAATCCTTGGTAAGTATTTAGACACTTGCTCAAACCTGTACATATTTATACATCTTTATGCATGTTTATCTATCTACATGCATGGATGGATATGGAATTTTATCACAAAGTAGAGGCATCTAACTTACTGTTCTCCTTAATCTAAACTCATTGTGTAGCTAACAGAGAAAAACACAAGCACTCTAGAGGGTGATTTAATATACCTAAAATCTGAATCCCTCTTTGAAAGTGCTTCTCCACTGATTACAAACACGTGAGGATGAACAAAGTTATGTACCTAGAGTCTGAATCTCTCCTGATTCCCCTTATCCTGTTAAACTTTTCTTTAAATATTAAAGAAGAATATTTTTTTCCATTTTTCAAAACTTCTGCTCTTTCATAAAAAATGACAGCCATCCCAAATCAAATTGAAAGTAGAAACAAAAAATTTAATGTAGTTAAAAGTAATCCCATGAGTTTCCATACTTCCACATCTTAGACAAAATGTTTTGCTTAACCTTTGTTTAAGGTTTAGTTTTTAATAAAAACAATAAAGCATAATTTACTTACATTTAAAAAAAATTAAAATAAATTAAAAATCTAACTGGAACTTTAAGGTATCCTCAAAATATTTTTCTCAAATTATATTTGTCCTTATAACATATAAATTTTCTTGTGGAAATTTTAACTTTGTATCACCTCCTGCAATGGTTTTATTTAATAAAAGAATTCCTGACCAAAGTCTACTTGAGTTATTTTACTTTGGTCTAGAGTGATACTTCCCTTCTCTGCAAGTCTTCCTGTTTCCATAGCATGGGCTATGAAATTATCAGTTCCACAAAGGTTTATATGCAATCATACATTATGAAACAGTTTTCCAAAATGCAGTGTAGAGCAGTGGCTTCCAGCTATTGATGTGGAAATGTTTACTTTATGTAAGAGTTTAATACTTTCTGCACAGGCTGTTGGGAGTCATATATGCCTGACTTGATGAAGATGCATATATTCCTCTGAGGGGAACTGGGATTTCCTAGAGTGGGGAGGTTATGGTGGCAGCAAGAGAGAGCCCTGGGCTTCAGGAGCTGAGGAAAGAAGGAAGGAAATACTAAGCATGCATGTTCTGGTACACACAGAGTATGGATTTTGGATATGGAGTATGGACATCTGGAGATTTTCTGGGGATATTTGGAAAAGGAGAGGGTAGGGCCATGGCTGATTTTTCACTTGCACCACAATGGCACAGAACGGGCACCTACAGCCACAGGTTGTATCCAGGGCTCCTTCTGCCTCCTCTGATGAGTGTATACAAAAAAAGGTAGAGATTTAGAGAAGGCAAGTTAAAGAAAGATTACAATCCCCTTGGCATTTCAAATAAGAAAAAAAACCCCCCATGACGTTATTTTAATCAAAGATATAAAGTAAGCTTGTGTATTGCATGTTGAATTTAAATACCTTCTAATCTGCATCTGCATTTTGCTCAATTTCAGGTACAAAGCAATTGTAAATCCCATGGACATCCAGACCTCCAGTGCAGTGCTGTGGACTTGTCTTAAAGCCACTGCCATCTGGGTAATCTCCACACTCCTAGCAGTTCCTGAAGCAGTGTTCTCTGAACTGGCTCACATCAATGACACAGATAATGCCACTTTCACAGCCTGCATACCGTACCCCATGACAGATGACGTGCACCCAAAGATCCATTCTGTGCTGCTTTTCCTTGTGTATTTCCTTTTCCCTCTTGTAATTATCAGTATCTACTACTATCATATTGCAAAGAGCTTAATAAAAAGTGCTCACAACATCCCCGGGGAACACAGTGAGCATTCCAAAAGACAGGTAAGCAAATTGCTTTTTACATCCTGGTAAAAGATTTGTGTGCTGTATACACTTATAAATGAAAGTCAAGGGATTAGCACATCCAACTTGTTGGATTTTGCAGATAATTACTTCCATTTCCACATGAAATAAACCAAGGATTATCTCAAAATTTTACTTATTTTCACAATTTCTCAATATTAAGCCCAGTATGTAAATGAATATGAACAAGGAAAATTATAAATTCACTGCCATGAATGCACATTCATAACAGCAAATGAGATAGGTATGTAAGTTTGTATGTGCTGTTACTGTACCCATTAGTTATATTCCTACTGAGGAATGACATTTTTGTAGTTAATGATGGTGGCTTCACCTGTCTCTATAGGCAGTCATTTCAGGAAAGAAATCTTACATTAATGCTTTAAGAATTGTCCCTTTTTATTTGTGTTTGGAAATGAGAAAACTGACACAGGCAAGGAAAACTTTACTTGGGGGATTTAAGGTTCTTCTCAGATGAAGGAGTGCTGAAAATGTGAACACAGAGCAGTAACTGATTTTTTTGTTACTTTCTCAGATACAATACTGAACAGGCACATTTCTAATATCCTTTCTGTAAAGAGATGCTATAAAATTCTTGGTATAGATTCTGGACAAAGCCAATCTTCCTTGTAAGTCAGAGGAAGCAATAAGATAGTAACATCAGCATTAACACATATATGTACAAACAACAGATTTTGCAGTCAAAGTGCTTCAGCTAGTTTACAAAAAGGCATTAGTATTGACAGAGAAAAATATGCCCATTTAAACAGTTTTGAATGATTTTCTCTGCTAGTATTTAGAAAACTAATTTCCTACTCACAGAAATCTCTTTATATGTACACATTCCTTTAGAAAGACTACATTCCTTTACATTCTTTTTGAGCAGCATTTCATTTCTACTCTAGTCTGTTTCTTGTCAAAAGTGCATACCTATTAGCACTTCATGTATTATTTTATTTTCCTGTGAAATATAGAGGGCCTTTTGGCTGAACCCTCTGGATGGAAACAATATTTAATTTATACCACATTTCTGAACTCATACGTATTTTTAAAGTAAGAACACATTTTTTCATTCTACTTAGTTTTTTTTTCCTCTTTGTTAATCTATGAGGCTCAGAAGGATAGAAAATTCTGGTGTACTTACATATCTCCCAGCAAGGGGAAATAAATTCAGACTATTGCTATCAGCTCATGTTTCTTTAGGCCAAGTGTAATATTCGCATTATACTTCTGTACCTTTTAGTCTGCTCTTGCAATCTGTCTGAGTGCAAATGCTACCAAATTTGAATGTTAGAGTTTTCCCATCTTTTTTTTATTTCCCCACTGTTTTTTGTTTAGATAGACCCAAGAAAACTATTTAAAGATTAATTTCACAGATTTTGAAAAACTGTTATAATAAATTCACTTGATTTTTGTGGTTTTTTTCCCCAGAAAATTGAGCAGAGTAGAAAAGTAGAAAACTCTCATTCCTGTGCAAAACTTTCATGCCTGATACACATGATAAATCTTTTAGTAGGAATATGGGGACACTTTTTGCCTCTCTTTGGTGCCTTCTGCCTGGCCGGTTTATCTCCCTCTGCCAGTTTGGAACCACTGTGTAGGCTGGTATCCTGCCATCTTTTCAGCCACTCTCAGTATCTACAATGTAATCTGTTATACCTTAGCACTGCAATTAAGGCACATTTTGTGATGTTACTGCAATTAATGGAACCTTTTACCTTAGCCTGAAATTAAGATGCTTCAGATGGTGTAATGCAATTTTGGTGGTTTCCCTAGGAGAAAGGTGCAAGCTGAGATCCTCAGTGGAAAACAACGGGATAGAAGTACCACTGTATAGTAATGTCTATCTCGTGATATCTCTAGATTTTGAAGCAAACAGTTTCCAAATAGCTTTTTGACTAAGGGCTTAAAACTTAAGTTTTGAGCCAAGCACTGAGATCTTGTCAGAAGATGTTACATTTCATGACATCCTTTGGTGCGTGCTTACAGGCCACAAGCCAGCGTGTGTATCACTCATGCTGTGTGTAAAGAGCAACCTTCTGTAAACTGCAAACAGCTAAGAAAGTTCACTGAAAGTAAAATGCAAGAGGAAAAGGAAAGTAAATGAGATGGTAAAAGTAATTCAGGCCTTAAAGGAAGCATTTTTGCTGGCCTTACTCATGACAATTGTTGAAGCTAATATAAAGCAAAATGCTGCATATTTTAATTAAATCTGTTATGTGGGGTTGTTCTATTTGTTGTTGTTCATTTGAGTTCTCTTCATCTTTTTAGATGGAAACTCGGAAGCGTCTGGCAAAAATTGTTTTAGTTTTTGTTGGCTTCTTTGCTATCTGCTGGTTTCCTAACCACGTGCTCTACATGTACAGATCTTTTCATTACAATAAGATTGATCCATCGATGGGACATATGGTTGTTACCTTAGTGGCCCGAGTGCTAAGCTTCTGCAACTCTTGTGTCAACCCATTTGCACTGTATTTTCTCAGTGAGAGTTTTAGAAGACATTTCAACAACCAGCTTCGCTGCAGGAAGAAAGCTCAGAAAGAGAGATCTGCCAGCTACTTGTGCAACACTTCTGCCATTCAAATGACTTCCCTGAAAAGCAATACCAGGAACACAGTAACTACCATGACACAACTGAATGGGCACCACTTGAAACAAGAAATGTCATTATGATATAATAAGTGTGATTTTTGACTGTGAAACAAATCTGAACTTTTCCTTTGCAGCTTGTAACTCACTTTTGGCTCTCATTCTTAGACAGTCCTCAGAAGAGAGGATCTGTTAAATTCTGGCCAATCTGAGGTTACTTCACACTGTCTGACTCTTAGATAGAAGTGAAGAGTGTGTTTTACTGAGAAAACAAAACTGGCATCATATTGTACTTTAAAGGAGATGCTGATACATGTTTAACATAAAGGAAAGCAGTGTATCTGATAAAACATTGCTTTAAAAAAATATAGATTTTCTGATCTGAAAATATGTATTTTTAACTGAATGTTGATCCAGGCTTATGTTTTGCTTTAATAGATTGTGCATGATTTTAGCTCTGTGGTGTGTGCTGATTAAGACTGTTAGGCATTTTGGATTCAATTAAGCTTTTATTTTTAATTTATTTTTTCTTTAATCAGCTCTCATGTCAGCACAGGTAGTCTGACTGAAGCTTATTGCTGCTACTTATACAAGACTGCTCATATAAAAGTTTGAAGGGAGGGGTGTCAGAGCTCTATCCCCCCTCACACAATGGCATAGAATCAGACAAATAATCATTCCCAAGCCAGGTGAGAGGTTAGCTTTCGTGTCTGTGCTCCAGAGAGAAGATGCTCACAGTGTCTTTCTTAGAAGGAGTAGTAATAGCAGACAAAGGCACCTTGTGCAATATTGGAGGTTAATTTTTCACAAACGGGACAGGACCCCTGGGTGAGGCGTCACGAGCTTTTATTTTGGACACCAGTCTCAGTTACAGTCACAGGAGATGGCACAAGCTCACTTCTGCACGAGCAGCCAGAGATCTCTATTACAGAACATTTTAAAAGTTTTTCAGCCAATAGCATATTGCTAAAGCTTACAGACAATTGTTCTATCCAATCACTAAAAGCACACATACACCTTCTTCAAACAATGCTTGCTTGTTTATTTTCTATTAACAATAGAATACACAATAACAATACACAATACTCCATTATTAAGCTTAAAACCTTCTACTATCTTGGTAAGCATATTTTTCTGCAGCCTTAAGGTCTATCTTAGCCAAGCTTAAAAACTCAACTATTGTTTCATGTCCTTGCATATTGTATTATTTTTTCTTCTTTACTTTCAGGCTTTGCAGCTGCAGCTAGCTCTAAGTTCTCTGCTTTTTCTTTTCTGAGGCCAGTTTTCACAGCTTATGAAAGTCTTCTTACTTTTACTGTTTCCCACAGTGGAAGTAGTTTTTTATGGCCAGTTCATGAGCCAAATGTAATTTTAGGTATGTTTTTCTTTACAGTTGGATGGAACTGCTCCAGCACAGATCTGTTTCTGTCACAACACTGTATTCTGTACTTCTGCAGTGAGTTCTCTAAGGTGAATACTAGAGAGTACACTAGAAATTTAGACTGGATTTTGCAATTAGTTTCTAGTCTTACAATTTCAAAAGCTGGAGTGCTAATGCAGTGTATCAGTTCATTTTTCTCTTTGTCCTTAATAATGCACTTGTGCTTATTTTGTTCTGTTTGTAACTCTGTGAACCACTTGAAGTTCAAAATTTCTTTCTCAATTTCTCTCTCTTCAAGACTAGTTATAACCCTACCCCAATTTTTAAAGCAGTGAGAAGTTACATTAATGTAACCTGTAAGTTGTCTAGCTATTTATCTGAAAAAAAGAAAAAAAAAAAATCCCCAGTTGTGACCACTCAACAGGAAAAGTTGATTGAAGTTCTTGATGTCAAGCAGCATGGTCCAGCTGGTGAGATCTGTAGGAGGATGTAGTTAAATATGTGTGCATCTTTCAAATGAGAGAACTTTGTAAGTCCAGTTTACAGCGGCTCCATATGGCCTACCCTACCTAGCTGGTTGCTGTTGCCCTGTGGCTTCAGTGGCTCCTTAGAAGTCTTTATACAAAGGAGCTGAGTAACATGAACCTGTAAATCTATGTGGAATGGTTTAGCAAATTGTCATTTTGTCACAGTTTAGGAATGGAATTCCCCAATTTAGTGTTCCCACTGAACCACTCCATGTGCCGCTGTCTCACTCCACACTTCCCTCTCTCCCTCCCACCACAGCGAGATGGAGAGGAGAAATCGGAGGCACAAAAGGTGCATATCAAGGCTTAAGATGATAACAATTTACTAGAAACAGCAATGAAATAAGCAACAAACAGTAGAAGCAACAATATTAATAACATAGTGTTATTAAAATTCATAACAAGTGAAGGGTTCACATGCAAGCACTCACCACAGGGATCTTGCTACCTGGATCACACACTTCACCATCAGCCTGACTGGATGGACCCATCCTTCCCCCGCCCCCTGCTTTGGCATGAGGTGGTACAGAGTAACCTCGGGGTCCTGGTCATGTCCCTCCTGGCTACTGCAGAAATGAACCCTTTTCTGGCTGGAACCAGGACACATCCAACTGCCTAACACTGCCTCATCCTCTTTTTTCTTCGTTTTGTCTCTTCTCTTTCTTCATGCCCTAGTTTTGTGTGAGCCCACATGTTCTGAAAACTACTTTTTAATTTTATATCACTAATTCTTCCTGGATGCCAGATAAAGTTTTGGATTCTGCTCTTCTGATCAGCCTCAAGTCCTTTTCACTCACAAATATTGTACACCTGCAAAGCACTAAAGCTTAAAGTATTCCTTTGTCAATTCTTGATGCTTATCATTGGCTGTGACCAAGTTTTCTGTTTATTCCTGCTGGGGTTTTTGTGGTTCCCTGCTCCTCATTTTGTTTGACAATCTTTCTACACTGGATAGCCTTTCACAGACCTTCTAAATCCATGGTGGTTTTTATTTCCAAAATGAATTTTTCTGATGTGGACATTACCAGATTATACAGGTGGCCTACTGGAAAAATAATAATCTAATTTGTAGCAGATTTGATGCTTCTGCTTGATTCATGCTCTCCACTCAATGTCTTAAATTGTTGTGTGGTATAGACAGAATGAGCCAGCTTTCTGGCAGAACAGAAAGCTACAGTCTGTTCTTTTTTGTTGTGAAGGGAAGGTGTTCCAAGGCAGACTATAACTCCTTCTTGTCAGGAAATCAGCACAGTTTTGCTTCATTATTTCCCAGACCTAATATTCAAAGTCTGTTTCAAGTAAGTAAGCTAAACTGTATATAGCTCCTTTCAAATTTTCGTAGCATGGTGTGGGGGAATTAGTTAATCTGTCTGGAGCTCTACTAGGCGTGTTGCTAACCCAAAGTGCACATTTTGGAAGTGTCTGTTACTGTGCTTCTGTACACATTGTATATAAGCTGTATGTATAAAGCTATTTTCAGACAACTCTGCTTGCTAACAATTAAAATGATTGTAGAATGCATTTTATGAAGTATTTTCTTCTAACTGTAGTCAAAGAAACAAAGGAAATCTATAAATAAGATCATGTCAGCTTTTCATATTCATCATTGAGATCTATGTCAAAATAGTTTTAAAATGCCATGTTTTTTTCTGTTATGAAAATTTTCTTATTTCAGAAACATCAGTTCTTTTCTATCTTCCTCTTCTGAGTTTTGAGATGGTTTCTTTCAAAAATATTTTTGCAACGACTGAGAAAACTACCATCCCTTCTTAACCTTTGAAAAATGAAAGAACAGAGGTAATTACTGTTTACTCAGTGTAACACAATTGGGTTTTTTTGTAGACTAGAGCTAGTACAACATAAGTCTGATAGCATCTTCTCACTCCACCTTGTCAGTACTAGAAATATTACACACACTGCTGAATCCTGAAATGTCTGTATAGTTAAATTCTCAACCGACCTGAGATATCTCATTTAGCATTACACTGTGATGTGATAATTATCTTCAACAAAGCCACTGCACTTACAATACAGGACAAATCTTTACCACACACCTGCCCCATAGATATTTTTCTTAACTCAGTCAAGGCAGATTCACGGAAACTATGGCCCAGGAATTAGCAGGGCTGATTGAGAGGTCTTAAATCATGCTCAAAGGGGAAAGGGATAAGACCAGGCTACTAGAGATCAGCCTAGGTGTTAGCAGGCTTGTGATGAGGGCAGGACCCTTAGCCCAGATGAAGTGCATCTACACCAAGAGTAGATCTACAGCTAGATCTACATCTGCACCCAGAGTGGGCAGCAAGCACAAGGAGCTGGAAGCCCTTGTACAACAGGAAAGTTATGTATCTCCTATAATGGAAAGATGGTGGGATGACTCTCACGATGGGAGTGCTGCAATGGGTACCGATAAGCCCTTTAGAAGACCCAGGCCAAGCAGGAGAGGTGGTGGGGTGGAACTGCATCTGCCTGTGGGTAAAGATCAGGGGGAAGGTCAGCAGGCTGGGTATCATGGTGGTGAGAGTCTGTTACATTCCACCCAACCAGGACAGCTGGACAGAGGAGGCATTCTATAAGCAGCTGTCTGAAGTCTCATGATTGCCGACCCTTGTATTCATGGGTGACTTCAACTTGCCAGATTCTTCTGGAAACACAATGCAGCAAAGAGGAAACAATCTAGGAAGTTCCTGGAGTGTGTGGAAGACAACTTCCTGACACAACTGGTAAATGAGCCTATCAGAGAAGGTGTCCTGCTAGACCTGCTCTTTGTGAACACAGGACTGGCTGGTGATTTGGTAGTCAATGGTTATCTTGGGCATTGTGGCCAGGAAATGTTAGAGTTTCAGTACTGGGTGAAATAAGGAGGGGTACCAGCAGAACTTCCACCTTGGATTTCCAATGAGCAGATTTTTGGACTGTTTAGGACACTGATTGACAGAGTCCCTTGGTAGTCAGTTCTGAAATGTAAAGCAGTTTAGAAAGGCTGGGTGTGCTTTAGAAAGGAATTGTTAAATATTCAGGACCAGGTTGCCCCCAACTGTAGAAAGACAAGTTTTCAGGAAAATATACCAGCCTGATTAAACGGAGAATTTAAGCTGGAATTTAGGGAAAAAAAGAGAATCTATTGTCTCCGAAAGGAGGGTCAGGTAACTTGCAAGGACTGTAAGTATTTTGCAAGGTCATGTAGGGAGAAGATTGGAAAAGCCAAACTAGAAATTGAATATATTTTGAGATGTAAAAGTCTGGAGTTAAAACTAAGGGTAGATAATCCCAAGACAGTGCAATATAATCAATATGATTGAAAACCATTGCAATTCTAAAATTACAAAGTACTCTTACTTTTGAACATCCCAATGTCTGCAACTAAATGTTGCTGAGTCCCCATCAGCTTTGTCTGTCTGAGAGCAGATTTACTTAACCTTTGTAACTGTGCACACATTTCAGAAAAGCACAACATAGCTTTAGGGGGGCTCATGATTCTACAGCAGCTCTCCAATTTGATTCTGTGGCTGCAGAGAATGGAGCTGTCAGCAGCAGAGGAGGTATCTATCTGTAGAAGAGAATACCAGCAATGGCAAATATTATAGCTTTCACTGTGCACTAGCCTCTGTTAAATGCTTCTCCTATGTCTACACACTGTTTGCTTTCTTTTCTTCTGAGGGCAAAAGCTGATGCGTCCAACACATTTCACTATTATCACTTTCATACTGATACATCTAATAAAACATATGGACTGTAGTAGATTTCCACACAGTGAAAGAAGGACAGTGTTCTAAACCATCTTTATGCCCTCAGGAGTGATATGGGCATCATTATAACCTCTTGAGGCAGGTAATAGTCCTACCAGAGAGAAGGTGTCACTAAATCTGATGGTAACCAATGCAAGTGAGCTAGCTGGGGATATCAAGATTGGAGGCAGTCTGGGCCACAGTGGTGGAGTTTGTTGTCTTTAGAAATATGAGTGAAGTAAGGAGTAAAGTTAGACCCCTGAACTTTAGGAAAGCAGAATTTCAGATTTTCAAGGAGATAGTCAGTGGGATCCCTGGAATACTGCCCTCAGGGACAATGGACTGGGTGGAACAGAGCTGGTATATTTTTTAAGATTTTTAAAGAGTGCAATAGTTAGCAATCCCCAGGAGTAAGAAATAGGGCAAGGAAGGCAAGGGATCAGCATGGCTGAGTTGGGAACTGCTTGTCAAACTACAGTGAAGGAAGAATATACACAGTATAAATAATGACAGGTAACATGTGAAGAGTGTAGAGATGAAGTATGGCTGTGTAGGGAGGGGATGAGGAAGTGTGGAGTAGCCAAAGAGGCAGGGATTTGATTTCAGATGGGCAGTGTTAAGGTAAGGGGCATGGCTTTAAATCTGGGAAGAGTGGACTCTGCCCTCTCCCTTGAGGGATATGCCCTGGGGGCAATTGCTCCGCCCCCAGGTCCCTTGTAAAGTGTCAGCCTGGAATGTTCTACCCTTCTTGTGTTGCTGGTGTATGCTGCATTTATTTTGGTGGGCCCTCCTGTTGTGCCCCTATTGGTTTGTGCCCCTGAGACTTCTTTGGTGTGTCCCAGTTGGATCAAGACCATAAACTCCATCCTTGCTCTACCCCATAAAACCCACCACCCTGCCTTTGTTCCGAGTTCTTTGTCTCTGGGTTATGCTCCGTTAAATCCTGTGTTAGTGATGCCCTAATAAATGGATTCCCGAATTTAACCAAACAGAGATCCACCTCGTTGATTTCCCACGTCGGCCACCAGTAGCTGCACCCTCCCTGGACATGACTTGGTTGCAGCGCAACCCAACAAGGAAGGCCAAAGTGAAGCTGTAACTGAACCTGGCAAGGGACACAAAAATAACAGGTAGAGCTTCTACAGGTATATTAACAAAAAAAAAAGAAGTCAAAGAAGGTGTACTCTGTCACACTATATTAGGAATGGCAAAGCAGTACGACACTGACTCCCATAGCTGCATTGTCCAAGAGAGCAAAGTTTATTACTCCTAATATTCTTTTATACGCATTTTTGAGAAGGTCTGAGAGGTAAAACTCTCATTGGTCATTAAAGCAACACATCACCATCATTGGTTAAGTGGAACACTACCCCTTGACCGTTTCTTAAACACCACCTGCTAAGATTGTTGTCCTTTACCAAGGACTGTTTGGATTATTTTGGATTCCTTCTTACGCTTTCTCAGGCCAGACTGAGAAGGCTGTGTCACTTAATTTCACACAGGCTCTGTTCCCTGCTTACTTTTTGCATTTGGCATCCATAGTACCTCCCCCAATAAACGATGATGGAAAACTGGTAGCAACAGATGAGAAGGCTGAGGTATTCAACAACTTCTTTGCCTCAGTCTTCAATGGCAACTTGTCTTCCCACACATCTCAAGGGGATAGACAGCAGGATGAGGACTGGGGGAGCTAAGTCCCTCCCACTAAGTAAAGATCAGGTTCATGACCACCTGAGGAACTGGAAGGTAAGTCAATGAGATCCCACACATCCCAGAGTTCTGAGGGAATTGACTGATGTAGTCACCAAGTCACTTTCCTAAGTTTGTTTGAAAAGATGTTTCCTGGTAGTTGGGTAAAGTCCCAGGAGTTAAAGGGAAAAAGACAGCCTGCAAGAAAGATGGAGAGAGCCTTTTTGCAAGATCAGGACAAAGGAGAATGGGATCAAACTGAAAGAAAGTGGTGACACACCAGAAAAGGTTTCCTAGAGAGATTGTGGATGGCCCATCCCTGGAATTGTTCAACACCAGGCTGGATGGAGCTCTGAGCAACCTGGTTTAGTGAAAGGTGTCCCTGTCCATGGCAAGGTAGTTGGAACTAGATGATCTTTAAGGTCCCTTCCATGATTTTATGATCTATGGCTGGTATAGCATTCTGGCTCAGCTGCAGACCACAGAACAGACAAAGACAAAAAGGCTAAAATCAGTGGTGTGTCTCTTTTAACTTTTGAGTGAGATGTTATTGATATCATTACATCTAGAAACACAAACTCTTCCTCTCCCACAGGACTTCTCTTCCTGCACTGCACAGGGAAGGAGATAAACACAGTAAGGTTCAGTGTAAATCCAGTATTCACTTATTTTGGAGATCTTTGCTTTACCACTTTAAAAATGACCTTTTACTATGGTTTCCTTGAATGCTATGTGTGTTGTTTACAAAGAAGAGCAGTCTTTTGGGTTTAGCCTATATTGAAAAAAAGTGTGTGCATCACCCTGACAGCTCATATCACAAAAAGTCAGGCTGCATTTTCCAGCATACTGACCAGTACTAACAACAGGCTCAAAAACACATTTCAATTAAACATCAAAGCTTCAAATCAGCTTATACCTGGAAAGGATTTAGTAGCAGCTGACCAGAAAATCAGCTAATCAAGATATATTTGTGAATAATATTATTAAAACCTGAGCAGATGCAAACTCCCAGTTTGATTCTTTTGCCCACAAGTGCAATAGAGAACAGAGACTACGTGCAGAGAGGAGGAAATGATCCTTTTACACACTATGCACGGGAGGACTAGCATGCTGATGATCACACCCTGCGAGCCTCCCAAACTCCCAAATGGACAAGCACATGCTAGGAATTTAACCAACTTCCAAACTGCTCTTCACAGATGTAAAGATGTTTTATGATTATTTTCTAATGACAGTAGCAGCCTGAATTGGGCTAAAAAAGTGGAGCACATTGATATGGAGTTTTTTGTAATTTTTAACAGTATGTAACCAAGCACTGAACTGAAGACATTAAGATGATGGAACAAGGGCCAGAGAAGGTCAACAGAGATAGTGACGGGCCTGGAGCACAAATCTTATGAGAAGTCACTGAGGGAGCTGGGGCTGTTTAGCCTGGAGAAAAGGATGCTCAAGGGGGACCTTATCACTCTTCAGGTAATATCTGGAGGTATCTGAAAGGTACCTGAAAGGATGTTGTAAACAGGTGGGTGTCGGTTGCTTCTCCCTGGTAACATGTGGCAGGATGAGAAGAAATGGCCTCAAGTTGTGCCAGGGAGGGTTTACATTGGATATTAGGGGAAAAAAGTCACAGAAGGGGTTGTAAAGAATTGAAACAGACTTCCCATAGAAGTGGTGGAGTCACCGTACCTGGAAGTGTTCAGAAAACATGACATGGTTTGGTGGTGAATGTGGTGGTGCTGCTGGGTTGACAGTTGGACTTGATGATCTTAGAGGTCTTCTCCCACCTTAACAATTCTATGGTCGTATGAATGTTGCAGATCAATTATTGTTTACATGGTGGGTTGTAGAGTCTTTCCTCCTCTTTAGGAATACTCATCAGCTTCCTGTAGCTTGGATTGTAGATGCAAGGGTGATTTGAGAAATTATGTGGTGAGGTACAGTACTAGCATTCAGTGACATTCAGCTGCCAACAAGCAGAGGTGTTGGCAATTCCCATGACATATTAGATCTGCAATCAGATGTGTAATTGAAGAAAACAGATACAATAAATATGTTTTTAAGCTTCTTGTATGTAAAAGAATGAGTGGAAGGCAGAGGAGCTTTCCATTACAAAATAAAAAAAACCCAAGTTTTTTCGGTCATAACACAACACAACACTTGTTACTTGTTACCTTACTGCCACTTAGCTAATCTGCCAAACCATGTTATAATGTTGATTACCCAGAAAATTGTTCTTAAAATATAGATTATTATCCTACAGAAAACATTTTCAGAACACAAAATGATTTTTGGAGAAAATAGCTTGAGCTTAACAAATTAACCTAAGTCCACATCAAATTACTTTGTAGGAAATACTAATCAGGTAGGTAAATATTTACTATTTAATTGTTAACATTTCCTGTTAAACATTAAAAAATAAGGAATGGCAGCATTTTGTAACTCAAAATTTGACCAAAAATTATTAGAGCATGAGTCAAGAAGGGCCATTTGTTCAGGCTTCTGTTTCTTTACTGTTTTTGACCCTTCTGATCCTCCATTGTCTTCTACCTTATGTTGTGCCTTAGGTAGAGAGAGCATGAAGATGCTTTCTGCTCTAAGTTCTAGTCATGTAATTAATTAGAAATCTCAGATAAAATCCCTTAAAAGCATCAGGAATTCCCTCAAAGAAGAATGGTGGAGGTAAGAAAATAGTCCGTGTCTCTGTTATTTTGTTGTTGCTGGGGGCTTTTTAATGAATTTTATTTTAATGGATTCACATATAGCTTAAAGATACTTGTTAAAACCTCATTTTAAGTCCAGAATAACTAGAAATCATGAGTTTAGAAACATTTTTTGGGCTCACATTGGTGTGAGTACAAAATAGGAAACCATATTTTGTATTTTCTAGGAAGGTTTTATTGTACAAAAGAATGAAGGTGATACTGGTGTTTCTGAAAGATTTTCTTACTCTCCTTTTTATCTCAGAAACTCTCAGTTTCTGCTCATTTGATATAACATCAATTTATGCATATTTATTCTTATCAATGTAAAGCCATAGTAAATATATAGTAAAATAGACATTCTTATATAACTTTATTTTTAATTTTTTCTCAAATACATTCAGAGCAGCCATGAAATTCTAATTTATATTAATAGGAAATGTGTATAAATATAGAGAAAACAATAAGGTAGTTCTTCAGAGTGCTTGTGGATTATGAATCAGACCATATAGGACTGAGTATCCATTGCACTACCTCAGCAGTTACCTCAATTTCAGTATAATTGGGTTCTAATTAAATTCTACTTTTGGAGAAAGGCAGCTAAAAATTAAATCTTAAGAGCTTTATATTTCAAGCTGAGAACATGTTGGCAAGTGTTCATTGTAATAAGCCTGTTAAAAATCCATTTATTCATCTCATTTAGCTTCTATAATTCCCACAGAAGCACAAAACCAACAAAGAACAACTAAAAGCCAAGGTGTCCTGTGTGATACTTTCCACTAGGATTGTCTTAAAAATGGAAATTGCTCCCAAGAAAAGAAATTATGAAAAAAAAAAATCAACAATTTTTCTCAAAAATATCACATTTTATGTGAAAAAAAAATTGTAGACCTTCTAAGAAAAATGACACTACTTGAATCTAAGCAAAAAAGCAGAGAAAAATCAGATTTTTTACTTAATGAGATAATCTTAAAGAGATTTTTTGGTTTTGAGGAGCAAAACATTTCCATTTAGCTCAGTCGCTCAGAACATGGTGCTAATAATATGATGGTTGTGGATTTGATCCCTATATGGGCCATTCACTTAAGAGCTGGACTTATAATCTTTGTGAGTCCCTTCCAATTCAGACTATTCTGTGATTCTATGATTCTGTGTAACCAAACTGCCCAGTTCAAACTCTCTGGAATAAATCTTAGATCTAGGGAACTGTTTGACAGTCCTCATGCAGAAGCGATACGTGTAAAACGTCAAGTTTTAAAGGATCTGTCATGTGTACTGAGAATTTTTACTAGAGAATTGCTTTTATATTTAGCAACTTTATGTATGGGTTTTATTTAATATCAAATATATTGATATGAAGAAGTACAACACAGTAATTTGACTGAAAGGCAGAAAACAAAAGTGCTTATTCCATCAGTCTGTCAGATGAAAATACAGATATTTTCTGACACAGTCTAATATTTTCTGACACAGTCTAATATCAGACACTGAACGAATGAAGCTGTGGAACATCAGAACATTTCAGTGTTTTCCCAGAGTTTGCACAATGGCAGAAACAAGAGAACATTTCAATGGAAAAGCAGCTTCTCTTTTTACTGAATTAAGAATATACACAGCAGGTATAGTCCTTGGGTACACCCTTCAGACATGTCAGATAGATTAAACCATTTCTTTTTTGTACCTGTCTTTCATGTAATTCTGTTAGATCAATGTCTGCATGCAGTACTCATAAAGAATAAGAGAAAATATCAAGTCTGCGACTTCAACATTCTCTTGTGTTTTCAAAAATGCAGCAAATAATGACCAGAAAATACTGTAGGGGGTGTAATCAATGGGAAAATACTCATTTTGCAATGCATGTTTCACACTCTTTTGCTAAGTGACAAATAGATTTGAAAAGATACAAAATTGTCACAATCCATAAATATAGAGAACCAGAATAAATCACATACCTGCTAGTGCTGAGTAGATATTCCCATAGGACTGCTGTGGGCTTCTGTACCCTTCAGAGAAAATGTGTTGCCTTATGGGATTGGTCGGAAGTGGGAATGGATAACAGCATCGGACTCACCAGGAAAATGAACTTGACAAAATCCCACAAAACTAGATCACTATCAGTCTTCTGATGAATCAATTAAGATATTAAATATTAATCATGTTAATGTAACAAAGTTAATGTAAAAATTAAGTGTGTTTCATCTGGCTGTAATTATTCATAAAAATGTAGTCTAGATGTGTTTTCCAGGATTGGTGTTCATTTTATTTGCAACTCACTCCACCTAGCATAGATGTGTAATTCACCTTCTGCAGAGTGTGTTGCTCTGTATATGTCTATGCCCTCATCCAGAGTTATGCACAGCCTGAATGCCTGGATATTCATACAGTCCTTTAAAAGAAAAGTGTTTGCTGGACAGTCATAAATGAGCCCACTTTGTTTTCTCTACACAGTCCTTTCTCATCAGAAAGGACTCAATCATCAGAACTCCTGCAGAAAAGAAGGTGGAAAATCCTTCTTCCTTTTGGAGACTCATTAACAGAGGAATCCCATAATCTGCAAATTATGGTGTTCTGCCAGGACAGAAAGGCATAACCTCTGTAAGACCAGTGCTGAAAGAAGTGGTTGAGTATCTCAGAGAATACTATATGACTACCATAGTCCATGATACACTGATAACCTGGAAAAATGCTCCCTTTCATGTCTGGATAAAAATTTAATCAGTCAGTCTTGCAGCCTTTGCTGTGCAATTCAGTAGCTGCTCAGCATGCCCAACAAGTTGGGCATTACACATGCTCTTAAAAAGGTGCCACAGTGGTGTGCTTACCCAGAAGGAATTCCACTGTCATGGGATGAGGAAATAATGAAAGACAATAGAAAGAAACCAGAGGAGAAGCCTCTAAGGTTCCTCAAAATAGGAGACATTGCCCTGAAAACCTGACTTGTTTTCATTCTGGACTTAGAGTCCAAGTGGAACTTCAGGGACCTCACTGTATTTTCTTAGGTTATGGGGAACTAGAACAAGTTGGTGCTATATATATGCACATCTTCCTGGAAGGTGAGTCCTTTCTATAGGAAGGGTGACATGAACAAACAGGAAGAATCTAGCAATACATCATCAGGGATTTTGGACAGAGATGGAGCTTCTTTTGCTTCCCATCAGCAGGCATATCTAACTGTGTATTGCAATGTAATGCACACACAGAGACTTTCCATTCTGTCAGGCAGTCTGATCGTTCACACCATGAGAAACATCTGGACAATTTCATATGCTGCAGTTTGTGCTGTAGCACTTAAGAGAGCTATTTTTTCTCTTCCTATTTAAATTCAATAAGTTTTTCAACTCCACAAGAGAAATAAAACCCCCAAAGCTAGAAATTAATCTTTAAACAGTAATATTATGGTAGAAATGCCTTAGAAGAAAAAAGGAGGAATACGATATTCACAGTCCTTTTTTACCACCCCCTGGCTATGACAATAACTAACACTTGGCTTTTCCTCTCCTTCCCCATTCCAGTGGCAAAGTCAGTGCTCCTTCTGGAGAAAATCTATGGTGCAAATAGCAGGACAAACTTACTTTCACCACAGTGTGAATTCAAGACAGAAAATTAATTTGCAAAAATAATGGTCCTCATTAGGATTATAATTTTATGAATGGGGAAAGAATCTGAGACCAGCCTTTAAGTCTTAAGAGGTAATATATGAGACTTCACAGGCTATGCAGAACAAACTTTATCTCCAAGATGTTTATGGTGTTTAGGAAGGAAAATTTCTGAAGCTGTCTACAGCTTACTGTCTGTGATGTGCTGGAGGATGTAGCAAGCACCAGAGTCTTGTGCTGATATGAATCTGGGATATAGGTAGGAAATTCACTGAGACCTGAAAGTTTGAAAATGTCTAAAAATGCAACACATTCTTACTGGACTGGTATGCCTTCCAGGAAAAAAAAATAAAATAATGTTGAGTCTGGTCTCAAAAACTTACCACACAGGTGGAGTTTTAGTAAAAAAGAAAACTTCTCTTTTTAGTGATTTTTTTAAAAAAAGAATGGTAGGTCTTTGTAGTAGGACCCTTACTGTGATCTGGATGAGTACTTTGTTAGAAGTATGACATGGAGAGAGGAATGTATCTGAGAAAGCAGGCAAAAGGACCTTAAAACACTATTATTTAATTTCAAAAGTAAATCCCAGCATCCTGTATTGATTGAAGAGCTCCTATATTTGTTTTAAAAGCCTTACTGAAATAGGACACTATTAGTTTAGTGGGACCTGATAAAGGGAATTTCAAGGGCAGATCATGTCTGGAAAAATTCTCATTGTGGCCCCGCAAAAGATTGAGAAGCATCAGGCTCCCAGTGCATGAATGTACCTTTTGTGCTGACTGAGCCAGCCTGACCTTGCTGCAAAAAAACAGCCTTGGGAGAATTTGTAACCACAGTACATGTCCCATCACGGATACAGCTGAGCAGTCTGACAAGAGGACAGCTTATACTCAGGGCTCTCAGGCATGCAAGATATGAAGGCATCAATGTGCTGGTGCTCTGGTCCCTCCTGGGGCTGTGTGGTTAAGCTGAATAGACCTTACACTCCCTGAACATCATCTATAGCTTGTCTTATGCACAGATTGGAAACTGCTGATGGATGCACTACACCTCCACTTAATACTTTATATGTACACCTGACAGTCACAAGCTCTGTCTCTGGGCAGAGTTCATCAGAACAGAATTATGGCCCATGACGAGTCTGAACACTCAACATTCCAGCAACACACACACACATACACACACACACATGCACACACACACGCACACACACACGCACACACACACACGCACACACACAAAGATGTGAAGTACTGGTAAAAATCAATGCTAAGTGGGTTGCCCTGGTAAAAATGATGATCAGCAGTAAATCTAATCAGATTAAGTGGTTGTATACCTTCACTCTCCTAGCCACACATCCAGTCTTGGGTATTTTTAGATGTGTTACAATGAAGGTCACTGCTGAAACATTACACTAGTCCACTATGATGAACACGGACACAATAATTACACAGAATTGTAGAATGGGTTGGGAGGATCCTTGAAGAACATCTAGTTCCAACCCCTGCCAAGGGCAGGGAATCTCTCAGTAGACCAGGTTGCTCAAAACTCTGTCCAACCTGGTCTTGAACATCTCAATGTATGGGGAGTACACAACCTCTCTGAACAGGCTGTTCCAGTGTTCCCTCATCAGGCAGAATTCATCCCAATTAACTAATCTAAACCTACCTTCCTTCAGTTTAAGGCTATTCCCTCCTTGTCCCATCACTACATGCCCCCTGCTCTCTTGTAGAACTCCCTCAATACTGGAAAACTGCTAAAAATTTTCTCTAGTCTTATCTTCTCCAGACTGAGTAAATCCAACATTCTCAATCTTTCTTTGTAGGAGAGGTGCTCCAGCCTTCTGGTCAACTTTGTGGCTCTCCTCTGGACTCAGTACAGGAGATTTACACTCTTCTTAAGTTGGGCCTTCAGAGCTGGACACAGTACTGGTGGGATCCCACAAGAGCAGAGTAGAGGGCAAGATCCCCTCCCTCGACCTGCGGGCCATGCTGCTTTTGATGCAGCCCAGGATCTGGGTGACTTTCTGGGCTGCAAGTGCACCCTGCCAGCTCATGTCCAGGATCTTGTTCACCAGCACCCTCAGATCCTTTTCAGCAGGGCTGTTCTTGACCAGTTCATCCCCAAGTCTGTATTGATTTCAGGGGTTGCCATGACCCACATGCAGGACCTTGCACTTGCCCTTGTTTAACTTCATGAGGTTTACACAGGTCCACCTCACAATCCTCTCAAGGTCCCTCTGGATTGCATCCTTTTCCTCCAGCATGTTGACTACATCACATAGCTTGACATTGCCAAACTTGCTAAGGGTGCACTCAATCCCACTGTCCATGTTGCTTACAAAGATGTTGAACGGCACTGGAAGGGTGCAGTCTTTACCTGGACATGATGTATTTCAAGTGTCATCCATTTAATTTCCTTTTCTTTCACCAGCTTATCAATTTGTCCTGTAAATATGTGTACCTGTAGCACTTTTGAAGGTTCCCACTCTTCTTGTTTTCAGCATCAGCAGAATGAAACTAGTGCTAATAACAATAATATCATGCTATCTATTTCTGAAGTCTGAGTGTAACATTAGGCAAATATTTTCATTACATCCTACTCAAAAATATCTGCTACATAACCATTATTCATTTCTGTAAATGCTGATAAACAAATTGGTTACTTTTTGTGTACTTTATGACTCTCAGTGATTTCCCATTCAGGAAGTAATGCTGTGAGTTTTGAGAGCCTGAATTTTACCCATCTTACTGTTTATTTCTATAAGAACATTTCATAAACTTAGACTTACTATCTTCTGCACTGAGCTGACAAGTGTGACATTAAATCATATAAACATTAATTTACAAAATATTTTCCTTTTCTCCCCCTTTATTGGCATGATAAATGAAATCTTACTTAGAACAAAAAAATGTTGATATGAACTACAGCTCAGCTTTCACTTGAAAAGTATCCTTGATAAAATGACAAAAAGTTTGTTGCTTCATTTGTCATTCTCTATCTATAAAATATTCTATTCAGCTGTTAAAAAGGAAAAGAATTATATGCAGAAAGGTGGTTTCTGTAAAAAAGAAGGGGGAAAGTCAGAAGCCTAGTCCCTAGTTTGCATATACTGGCCTTAGTCCTTTCCCCTAAATACAATATTCATTATCTAGAATATATAATGAATATTTTTTCTCAGACGGACCTTGTATTTCCAAAAACTGTCACCAGTCTCCTTGTTCCCAGACTTCATGCTCATTCAGCTGTTGGCATATCTGTCATGACTCTCAAGAAGAGGGTTGATTAGTACATACTGTGGTAGCTTTTCAAATTAAGGCTTTTTCTCCATGAGTGTGAATTTCACATTTTGGTAGCAATCCATGAAGGATTAACTTTTAGTTGACACAGATGAATGGGATTTGAAGTTACTTAATCCCTAAAAACTGGCCTCTCAAACTTTTTGCCAGTTTATTTCCCCAGAACAGTATTTCATAATCAACCTCAAACCTAATTTTTTTTTCCAGAAGTTTTTGATGTAGTACTTTTAAGCAGAATCATTGCTTTTTGCTAGTTTCTGGCAGATATTCTGGCTCTGCAGAAAAAGAATCTATTTTGATGCAGGATTTCCAAAGCATCCATGTATTCTGAACTGACCAAAAAGGTGTCCAATTATATGTTTCTCTCAAGTAATTAATCCTCTAGCTGTTTGCCTAAAGCCAACTCTTTTGTTATGCTGATGTTTTTTAATCAATATAAGCAATGAGAAGATTTTTCTTTGGAGGAAGAAATGAAGAGTCAACCCTGCAAAAATAATAATATTATCTGTTTGGCAAAGGGGTGTTCTTTCTGTGTGTCAACAGCAATGTGGTGGACCAACAGTAGCAGTGCTTTAGTCCATCACTCATGACTCAGGTGACTGCAGCTGTCTAAGATACAAAGACAGTGGTCATCACTGAGTGGAAGTATTCCCTGAATGCCCCTTTTGGTATTTTAAAAATCAGAAAAGCATCACAATGGGCACCAATGTAGAAAGTAGACAAGGAGTTGAAACCTGTGCAGTGAATTTCAACACCTAAATGTTTTTCAGCAGTGTACTTTTCCAATCTACCACCTTTTCTGAGGATTCACAATGAGTTTAAGACTGATAATACTCAAATTAGATTTCTGATTAACATGCATAGGTTATGCTCCCATCTTACCTTCCACCCTTTGGTTTAGCTTTTATAAAGCATGTGTTCCAATAAACCTGTCAGGGAAGCCAATGATCCTAGCATAGTGTGAACCATGAGCAGTTTCCACACATTGTACTGAATCGTAGATCTTAAATCTTACCCACTAAAAAATCAGACAGCAATCTGCTTGTGACTATCTTGGCTTGAGTAAATGACAAAAGTGAATGGGAGAGGAAGGAAAGAATGATTAATTTGCTTGCCAGCATTACCTAGAGTGAAGTAGGTGTTAAAAGACAGACCAGCTGTGAAGAATAGGGAGATGCCAAGAAGCTGTCATACAGTCAAAGGGACATGAGAGGACACACAAGAAAGGCTGGGATAGGCATATGAAACCAACCAGTGACTTGGGATTGATCAGCCTGAAGATATGGAACAGACAGCAGTGATCTTGGAGGCAGGAAGTTGGGTTTAGGGAAGCTGAAGCTACCTGTGTGTCTGTAGGCTGCTGTCACATATGCCTTTTGGCTATGCAGAAGCTTTCATAGCTTCAAGAAAGACAGCTGCACTAGGAGATAATGACTCTGTGATAAAACTGTGCAGAACCTGTGGGGCTTGTGGCAGCTGCTGTATCAGCTTGATTTGTTTTCAATTTACTTTATATTGTTTTCTGTGAAAAAGATCTAGCTTCCCAGCAAGGAGGAAGGTTGCTTATTTCTAGGTGATGCTGCCTGACACACGCAGCACTCTCTGGAGTGTTCATCCCCTGGAAGAAACTGGGAAGGGAGGAAACCTACACATTGTGCACAAATCATCTGATAATTAATTTTCTAAGCATTGGTAAATATGTTGATTCTAGCAGAACATGGTGGATACTGTAATCTCTCAGTACATGGTCAATGAAAACCAATGAAAACCAGCACAAATCCTCCATGACCTATGCTCCAGGGAACATCCATGTATTTTCTGCAACAGCTTCCATGACATAGGCAGAGAAAGTACTTCTGAGACTATCTTTTGAAGAAGCAGGCTCATACAACGAATTGGACAAAAGCCTTGTGTGCCTTTGCTGAAAGCTCCAGATGCTGGTTCATTGGCAGCTGCTCCCTATCACTACAAGTTTTTTACTATTTGCAGAACAAATTGGTTGTCCTTCTATATATGTCTGCCTAAAAAATATGTCTGCCAGACAATTAGCTAATTGCTAGCCAATAATCTTTGGACAGTGTGTTGCAGGGTCTCTTACATTTCAGCTCATTTTTTGAGGCAGTACAAACTAAGAGAAGCTTCTTCAAATGAAAAACTAGTTTAAAGCTGCCCTAGGTAATGTCCCTGTCACTGCCAGTTAGAGTGCAGGAAGGGGTCTGGCACAGAAGGGCAGTGTAGACTTATTCCAGAAATATATTAATGATTTTGCAAGAAGAACTCTCTGCCTTCATGGGAGACAGACTTAATCTTTTAGTAACAGAAATACACACTTGCTCTTTCACCCTAGTACTTTATTAATTTATTTATTTTCCATGGTGGACACTCAGTTGTGCCCCAAAACAAAACCTTCTGTTAATGATGGCCACTGAATAGCATGGAACTGCAGAGATGAAACGTCAGTTCTTACCAGGATGCCAGCTCAGGGTATGTTTCCTACCATTTTGTACCACAGTTCTCTAACTCATATGAGAGCTACACGAATGCTCTTCCATCACTGGAATTAGTTGATCTATTTCAGCTGCCACACCATGGAAATGCCTTTTTCAAGGACCAAGGAACCTGAAATTGAAAAGAGAATTTAGGCATTCTTTTCTCACTGAATTGCTTGCAAATAATGATAAAAACATGAGCAAACTCATTTTCAGTTAGATGATAAGAAAGAGCTAAACTAATGGATATGCAGTTATAGAAAAGAGGAGATGATTATAAATGAAGTATCTTTCATTTAGATCTGAATGTGCAGATCCACTTTGATAAGTTAAAATCTATTGCCTTTTCAACACAGTATTAGTTCTTGATAATATTGAAGGCATTTGATTTCTTTGACTGGGAAAAAAGCCAATCCTAATCACAGGCACTGCAAATACTGGTCTAATCCCTGTCTCTGATTTATTTTCCAGGTATTAATAAAACAATATTTCTATACATTTCTATTCATTTCTATGAATTGCCAACACATGACTGAACAGTCCTCCAGGAGATAGATTATTTTAGGTTCAAAAAAAAGTTGCTGCAACCACTTTCCTAATCTCCTGATTCATTACAAGGACACCATGTAGGTTTTGAGAGCATGAGTTACTGTTATTACAATTATTGTATCCAAGAGTGAACAGGAAAAAAAAAAAAAGGAAGGGGAAGAATAGTAGAAAGACTATAGAGAAAAAAAAATACAGACTCATCATAGTGAAAAGAAAATGAGTTTTAAAAATATGTTTTATCTAGTCATCATAACTCCTTCACAGATGATAAACTTTTATAATTTTATAGGAATGCAAGCACATGATTAAATTACAAGGATGAATGTCTTGCTTAAACACATTTGTGTTTAATAACTTTGTTAACTTCCAAAATTTTTATATTAATAGGTGACTTTATTAACAGCTTTGTGGGATAATTTGGAAAAGTTAAAGGAAAAACAAAAAGAAAGAGAATCGGGATCAGCTATTTGTTCAGGTCACTGCACAAAAACTTGAAATCACAGCCCTAATGTAGGCATATTGTGCAGATGCATTCTTTAATGCAACACATGGCTAAACAAGAAAAGAGGGTTGATCCCATCTGTCTCACACAATCTTCTTGCTCTCTGTATTCCCTTCTAGTGTCACAACTTCATTTGAAAGCAACCTATTTCCAAATATTTTAAGATTTCCTGGGAATTTGCTGAATGTTTTGTTGTTTTGTATGGTATATCATCTACTAATGCAAATCTATTTTTGTGTAACACAATTCCTTAACACCATCTTCAATGCAATTCCTCTAAATTAACATATGTTTTAACTTAAATCTTCATGGTTCTTCTTTTAAATCATCTTTTTAATTAATTTAATGTTATGGGTGCTAGAATTCCGCACTAGCATTTGTTAAAAGTTTGGCTTTACAAGATAACAAAACATGAAAAATATAGTTTGTAAGAACTATATTGAAAAGACCTATATGCTTATGTACATGTATAGTTAGGATGATGTCTATAGAATACATTTATAAAATGCAAAAATGAAACAGTATCTGTTTGAGTGATAACTTGTGGAATAAGCATTAACTTCTTTCACTAATTTCAGTTTTGCAGGTGAAATTTTTTCACAGCTCAACAGAGTAACCATTGGGAGAGGTTTCTTCAGGCAACTCCAGCAATTGGGAATGCCAGGTGAAAATAAAGAATCAGAATAACTTCTGACATATTTTAAGTATGGCACAGGGTTCAAAGACTGCTACAGGCAATGGGGTGAGGGATGTATTTAATAACACTGTCACAACTGGCTTCAGAATTCTGCAATAATTATGATAACTGGGATAAAAAACCCAAATGACAGAAGTCACATGTCCCTGCTCATGTTTCAGCAGTGCAATATATATATGTACAATGGGATATGGCTAAGAGTGACCCCAGCCTTTGCTATGGTAAGTGATGTTCTCCCAACAGGTAAGCTGCCACACAGCACTGATTCAACAGGTTCTGCAGGTGGGCTTCTCTTCCATTAACATTATCTTTCCTAAGAGACAGAGACTATTTTCTTGGTTCTGAACATATGCTTGTGAATCACAGTTATGGGAATAAATACAGTATTGCCATTTCAGTGTGTGCTCAATGTATTAAAAAATAACAATTTGTTTTTCAAAAACTTAATTTTGTCAGTTGATTTATATTGAATGGGAATACACATACTTGATTTCCTATAATAATGACTGTGAAAAAAATTTAGGCCTATTTCAGTTGGCACTTCCAAAGAGAAAACAGATCTTTTAAATATTACACATCCACAGTCTTATAATAATTTCATAGGAATTTATTTACCTTTCAGATACAGTTTGAACATCTTAAACCCAAGAAGTTCCCACTATCCCATTTGCTGTCCACAGTGCTTACAGGAACACTTACAGGGAATACCTGATGAAGCTGCAATAAGTGGTCTGATTCACAAGAACCACTGTATTTGACAACAGTTTTATACTGTCTTCAAAAAGTCAGGCATTGAGTGTAACAATAATATTGCAGTCAAGTCACAATTCATAAAAACAAGCACTATATGTAATGTCTCAGTGAAAACAAGTAATACATATATCAGCAGAAGCTTGACTGAAAGTGTAATATACACCATGATGATACCTGGATGAACTTCACAACTGCAGAAGTTACATTTCAGGTCAAAGGTGAATTTATTCTGCACACATCCAGCATATGAATTGGAAGTTTCTACTGACAGTATATGACAGTTGTAACTAAACTGATAAATAATAATAATTTACCAAAACTTTCTGCCCTTCCAATAAATGATAGCAACTCTTTTTCGTCTGAGTTTAATGAATAGATAAAAATAATATATTGTGTTCTTTTCTTTTGGGTTGCTTTTTTTTGGGCCTTGTATTCTTACCTTTTTTCCTATTCTTACACCATTTTTTCCTCTAGCTGGATGTCTGAATACACCCTTTTACTCTGTATTACCCTCTGTTCCCATCTCATCCCCTTCTTTCTTTCTCTTTTGTTTGTCACTCTATTTCCTCTTTTTCTCAGTGTAAGAAGGAAACTTTCCTTTCTCCCTCTTTCACCTGTTTTAAACTTACGTCTTAATTCTATTTCCATTTTCTGCTCACTCTGTGATTTCCTTTTTGTTTCCTCATTGTTTCCATTTTTATTCTTCATTTGCATCATCCTCCATTCTTATTCCTCCTGCTGTAGAGTAATAACCTCATGTGTAAACCAACTGTAAAACAAGGGCAGAAACTGTTCAACCAATGCATGTGAATAATGAGGAATCTGTGTTTTCTTCTCCCTCATTTTGCTGCAGAAACTGCTCTAGTCAGAAAAGTTAGGAGAGAGTAACCCAACCCTTAGAACATGAGACAGGGTGTCTTTTAGGACCTTTATAAATATCTTTATTGCAGAAAATATTAAAATCAGATAAAGTGAAACCTGGCTTTCCTCTTTCTTTCTTAGGTGTTGGGGGTCAAGTGTTTGATGTAGGGGCAAGAGTGGCTTTTGCTTCTTCTTCTTCTTCTCCTCCTCCTTGCTTTTGAAATTCCTTTTTTTCTTCTACTTTTTTTGCAAAGTATTCACTGAGGGAAGAGGCCTAGAAATTATTGGTTCAAAATAATCTTAGATGTGACAAGTAGACACACGTGATACAGGCTAAAGGACATGCTAGGAGGTAGATTAAGTGCATTTATTTGAGCTTCTGCCATAGATTCACTGTGTGAAGCTGGAGAAGTCCGTAAGCTTATATAATTATTTTCTGGTAGTCATCTGCAGCATTGATTAAACAAAAAGAACCACCAGCAAGTATCACAAACCTTAGCTCATGCTTTGCAAACCACTCTGGTTTGAAAGTCAGCTCTGAGCAGACAATCTGAGCACGAAGGATGTATTTGTTTTGCATGGGTAGTAACGGATCATGTCTTAACTCCACGACATCCCACAGCCTGGCTTTGGTTGCTAAGCCAGTAGGTCAGTTCTGGTTATTGTGTCACTGCAGACTCAGAAGTGGCTGAATTCCAGTTATATGACTGAAGTGGAAACTTCACCCAAGGGTCATAGACAGCCAATTCAGGTAAACTGAGTATGTAAAATATATAAAGTAAACAACATGTTAAAATCTTATTTAGACTCATTTTCCAATTGAGTCCTTATTCCCTTTATCAAGGTGATGTCCTGAGAAGGCTGACCTAGAATTAAGAATAAAGTAGTATTTATTGATAGGCCTTAAACGACACACCTTGGGCAGTACAAGGGGCTGGAGAGGGATTCACCCAAGGAATTGGACCTAAATATGGTCACAAAATCAATGATTGGTCACAAGTTCTCACATTTTTGTAAGTTTTGGTCCATCTGCATATTTGGATTCATTATCCATTTACAGCTTCTGATTATGAAGTCCCATCCTTCTTGTTTTCTCTCTTCAGTCCACCTCTGTTTATGCTTCTGGGTCTGAAACTTCTAGTGATTGTCCTTGGTATCAAGCTAGAAAAAGAATTGTTTGATCTACCTACTATGTGAAGAGAGCTCACTAATACTTAATATGAAACTCAAAACTACACACCTAGGCAGCACAGAATCTGAAAAATATGAAAACTAACACTTAAGGAATCAAATGTTCTCCCAAATCTAGTCCATATGGAAGGCAATTAGGTCCATTTGCTAGTCTGTGGTCAGTGTGGCAGCCCAAAACAGCATGTTTTTAACATTATTATAAACAGCAGGCAATGTAGCAGAATGGATCTGAGACAGACATTACATCCTAAAAATATAAAAACTAATAATAGAAAACATTTAATATTCTATATGCTTTCCATTAAAAATATAAATAATTGGTGTATATTTCAAGTGTTAGAATTTTCATAATATTCAAGACCTACCCAAGCATCTTATCATCTTGACACTAGTCAGTAGGCTGCAAGTCTCTTAACATTGTGTTCACTGATCCACTGACCCATTCCACAGCAGTACAAACATAGTAATTTCTTTCTTTCTCATCAGTTTCAGTTTCTTCAGGTAAAGCATTTTCAGTTTTTTGAGAATGAGTAGCCATTATAGTGGAACAAATCCTCTGGAAAAAACCTGCAAATAGCAAAACAGTGTAAAAAGTTTGAAAATATTAATTTCTAACTTGGAAGTGTCATTTGAAAGACTAAGAAATATGTTCTTACCAACACTGCAAGTACATATCTCCACATCTGTTTGGTCCACTTATATTTTGTCATTCAGCACCTTCTTTGTAGCCTCTTATACTTTGGTAATTGCAGATATTCAATTTTTTTAACCTAAATTATAACTACATAGGCAAAAACTCTCTGACAGATCTGCTTTATACACGTTCTGCTGTTAGAACAGAATGGAGCTACTTTGAGGGCCATACAGTCATTAGGACACCTTTTATTGTAGCTTTTGGTAGCCCATTGTACCATGATCTATCAGCATTCGTGCTTAAGGACATCTCTCATGATCAGATACTTTTGTCTTAGATAATTTAAAACTATTTTTCTGTACAGATGAGGAATAAATGATATTTAGAAAATTCCCTTTAGGAAGACATAATTTATAAAGTTCACAGAGCTGCTTGCATTAATAGTATTAGCTTTACATCCAGTGAATATCTATGAAGTTACATGTAATTCAAGAATGAAGTGAACCAGAGTTTAACTTAGGGAAATTAGAAATTATTACTCCACAAAAGCTAGAGCTGCAAAGCCCTAACTTGAATATTTCAGGGTGGGGAAGAGATGAGTCATCAATTTTGCATTGCAGGGGCTACATGGATTATGTTTGAGTTTACTATCACCCACAACAACCTATCAGCTCAGTGTAAAAGAAGTGGCTTCACGTGTACTTTCACCTGTGCTGAATTTTCCTGCAAGAATGTTACATAAAGAGAGACATAAGGACCTGAAAATTAAAAAAAAAGATAAATGATAAGGTGTAATTATGGGGTGTAAGAAAAACCTATGTGATCAGTAAAACAGAAAATATATATATATATACACAAAGGTATTTTATCAGATCCCACTCATAAAATATTGTCTAATTAATGGAAAATAAAGCTTTCATAGCTGCTGCCACTAACTTTTCATGACACCTTTTTTTGTCCAAGTTACAATACTCAAATGCTGAGTCACAGGGATTTACTTTTCATCATGAACATGGAAAATAAAACATTTCTTGGGATGTAGAGAACAGTACCTCTCCCTGATATTTTCCTGGTAAAATAAATAAAACAGGAAAAAGAAGCTCATACCTTCTCATATTTTTTTAACCGTACAGTATATTTCCACTTCTAATATTGGCTGACCAGCTCCATCAAGAACTTTTCTTCCAACTAATTTGCATATTTACTGGAGCTTTTGAACATTTAGACAAGTAGTTAGCCTTAAATGAGTGAGAAAGAATTTCATTAAAAGTCAATTTCCAGACAAAGAGGTTTCTTTCCACGAAATGCACTTCAATCAAATTCACCCCTCAACAAATCCATTATGTGGCCCTTCCAACTCAGCGTATTCTATGATTTATATGTTCCAGCAAGCTTTGAGCCCTGTGAGAAAGTTGGAAACCAAGCCTTCTGGGTAGGCAGAATTCTCTTTCTTCTTTCAGTGTGGTCTGCAATGGGCCTGATGAACTATCAAAATCCAGGATCTTTGGGTCTCATGTTTGTAGTTAATAGACACCAATATTGATTTAGAAAAGGGATTAAGTTGCTACCTGAGGTTTACTACATACCTCCTTCCTAGTGTGATATTTTGTCTGGTATCAGAGAGTAACCAAATCACGACTTACCAAATGGGAAAAACAGGAAACACTAAGAGCTACAAAGAAAAGGAACATGCCAACCAGCAAGGAAAGGTGTTACCAGCTCTAGTCCCTTCCACTAGTGATGGCAAAACACTTGGAGATGGGAAACAGTGTAAGATGGAATGAAATACTTCAATTCCACAGCGACTCTCCCATCAAAGAACACACTAGAAATATGTTTTGTCATAAGCAGCTTACTATTGTAGTATTGGCAATTCCAGTACTGACACTAACTAAGGTTTCATTAGGACTACTGTCAACAATATTTTGTCAAGTGGGAACAGATAAAATTGTTCTGATTCTCGGCCCTTCCAGTGAGGTCCATGAGCACTTCCAGGGCCTTGCATGAGCAGCTGCAGTGCGAACAGAACGCAGTCTTGTTCCTGCTGGCCACAGTCATCACTCCCGAGTTTTGTTAGGGACGCCCACTGTGGGCCGCTTTGGTTTTTCAGGTCCAGACAAGAAGCTCGGCTGTTGCGGACACAAACTTGCCAGAAAAATCGCATCCTTGCGCGGGCCAGATGGGAGTCACTGAATTGTCACCGCAGAGGACACTGCACCCCCTGACCCGAGGGCAAGGCCTGGGAGGGGGCTCGGGCACGGCGGGCACACTCACGGCGCCTCCGCCGCCCCTCGCCGGGGCCAGGAGAGGCCGCTCCGGCCCCTCCGGCTGCTTCCGCCGCCCGCGCAGGCAGCTCCCAACAGAGACCCCCGTGGCGCAGGGGGAACGCGGCCTTCAGCGCTTCCTCCGTCCGGGCACTCGGTGTCCTCGGTAGTACTCGGTCTCCTTCCTCCCCCGCTACTCGCCCGCCTCCATTGCGGGGCCGCTGCTGGGCCCCGGAGCCAGCAGAGCCCGGCCCTTCCTGCCCTGGTTCCCAGGCAGCCGCACCCCAGAGCGCTCTGCCCGGCCCTCACCGTCCCGGGGCTCTGCTCCCCCTGACCCGCCCGGCAACATCCCGGGCTGGGAGCCGTGGCTGCTTCGGCTTGGCACAGCTCGGTTCCTCAGAGCCCGGCCCCCCAAGTCAGGAGGCCCCGAGCAGGCGCTCCTCGGCCCTAAGTCTCCACGCAACAAAACTGTGTAAAAATGATGGTTCTGAAAGAGGGACAGGCTGTGGCTTGGGAAATGTCTGGTGAAGACAAGGCTGCCAAACGCCCACAGTAACTCCTGCTTTTGAAAGCCCTCTACTTTCAATGAAAGGAAACATTTCACAACCTAAATGATCATTTCTAGTCTGCGATTTCCTACAGTAACTTTCACTTTGTTTGCTGGTAATTTTGTTGAAGTAACAGAAAATTGAGTTTCTTTAAAAGCTGTTAGCTGCACACATCCCCAGCTCTAAAATCAATATGTGCAGACCTTTACTCATTGTGTGCTCACTTCTCCGGGTGGGGTGATAATGAAGAAAAATCCCCATGGAATAGTTTTATTTTTCTTTCACATTCTTTAGAAATACTATGATACTTCTCCAGACAGTTAAACCCTCTTTTTTAAAAAGCTGTTTCCTCTGAAAAAGTTTCTAAGCTGTCACTCGCTACCTGTTCCTTGAGGAGAGTGGGTAGCAAGTGCCTCATTAGATTTTCTTACTCCAGGACAAGTTACTGTGGTGGGTGGCTGCTCCTTTGGGTACACAGCTGTTGCTTCAGGAGGGGCTTGTGCAGTCAGAGGGCTGGATGGCAGTAGTGAGATAGTGCAAAGTCTGTGCCACATGCACAGGCTTGCCCCAGAAAACTCCGGTTTAATTAGATATTCCTGGAAGAACTTCTAGAGGTGTAATGGTACTGGTGTGGCAGTCTCTGAGCATCATCGTATGCTTGGTAAGATGACCCAGTGTGAGAGCTGGGTCTTCTGATATGTTTAGTGCCTCTAGATCAGTTTCCCACCTTCTGCCTTTTAACAGGCTCTAAGTAAAAATGCATCATGAAGGAGTATGTTGGAGATAAAAGGGAGGCTGGGGAAAATGTCAGACTGCTCTGGAAGGAAGTGGAAGAGCTGATTGCCTAGGCTAAAAAGAAGGCTAATATACTCAATGTCTATTTTGTCTCTGTTCATTGGTGAGTGCTACAGCTACAGCACCCAAGTGACAAAAGGAAAAGTCAGGGACTGAGAGAACAAAGGGATAACAGTGTTAGTGGATGACGGAGGAGTAACTAATGTCATCTGCCTGTACATGTGCAAAGCGTTTGACAGTGTCTGCATGACATTCTTTTCTGTAAACTGGAGAGATGGATTTGATGGATGGACCACTTGGTGGATAAGGAATTGGCTGGAAGGTCACACTGAAAGGTTTGTGGTCAGTGTTTGGATGTCCAATTGGACAGCAGTGATAAAGAGGCATCCTCAGGGGCCAATGTTGGGACTGGCACTGTTTAACATCTTTGTTGGTGATACTGACAGAGGGACTGAGGTACTCACAGCAAGCTTGGGAGCCCATCTCCTGCAAAACCTCCCAGTCTTTGCTCTCCATCTTCCTTGCACAGCTTGAGGACACTCACTTCATCCCACTCATCCTCCTCCCGCAGCAAGGGCTTGACCCCAATATTCTGGAGCCTCACATGTTCCCATTTGTCCCAGCATGAGCTCTTTGTCACTGACATCTTCCCAGCTGGACAGCACGGACAGTCAATTACCATTCCTTTTCTGCACATCCTGGCTAATGGAGCCTTCCTCTTCCAAAAGCTCTTGGCCAATGGATTCTTCCCAATCAGACAGTTCTTGGTACCTCCCTGCCTGTCCTCTGTGGGACACCTCTGCCTTGTTGCATTCATCCCAGCCAGAGAGTTCATGGTAGCTACCAGCTTCTAGGGAGAGTCCTTCCTAAATAGATTCTCCCCAATCAGAAAATTCCTGGTACCTATTGATATCTGCTTGGGACAGTTCTTGCTCGATGTATTTGTCCCATTTGGGCTGTTCTTGGAAGCTACCAGCATCTCCTTAGCACAGGTCTGGCTCACTGCAGTCCTCCCCTTCGGATATCTGCTGGTACGTTCCAGCTTCTCCAGGCATCAGCTCCTGCTCAGTGTAGACTTCCCCAGGATACTTCCCAGTAGCTATCAGCATCTCCTGTGGTCACCTCTGATTCACTTCAGGCTTCCCACTGGGACCCTTGTGGGTACCTGCTGTCATTCCCTGGGGTCAGCTCTGGCTCACTGCAGACTTCCTCTTAAACACTTCCTGGTTCCACCATCATTCCGTGGTGTCAGCTCAGCTGCACTGAAGGCTTCCCCTTGGGCTACATTCTGGTAGCTGCCAGCTTCTCCTGGGGTCAGCTTTTGCTCTGTGTAGGCTTCCCCTTTGGAAATTTCCTTGTGACAACTGTGTCTCCTGGGGTCAACTCTGACTCGGTGCAAGCTTCCCCTTGGTACTTCTTGTGTCACTTGGTATTTGTTCATTACGCCTTTAGATAGCTTTCAGTCTTCCTCCTCATCCTACTGGGGAAGCTGAAGCTCGCTAGCCAAGCCCCCTTCTCGCTATCTTCCTGTGGCAGTACTGACCCCCTTTTTGCCTCCTCCTGCTGCTCACTGAGTGTGTGTGCTCCCAGGGGACTTGGGGAGGGGATGTGGGGGTATCAGGGGCTGTGCAGGATAGAGACTCATGTCTCTTCCCTTCATGCTGGAACTGCTGCTTCTAGTTGTGCAGTCATGCTCTGTTCTGCTGGCTGGTGGCCAGGTGCCTGGATTTCCAGCACAGCCTTGCTCATGTTAATGTTCCATGTTAATAATCTGGCAGAGCCTGGCTGCTGCCTGGGGGGCTGTGTGGTGCAGGGGACTGGGCTCTCTGACCCTGCCAATGGCACCTCCTCACTGAGGGCAGGAGAATCTGGTGCCTTTTCCACCTCAGGAGCCAGAGGCTCAGGGGGATCCTCCTCAGCAGGTGCAGCTGGGGCAGCAGCAGCTGCTGGCTTGGTCTCTGTGGGACTCCCTGGGGCAGCAGAGGTGCCATTGATAGAGCTCCTGGCCTGTCACACTTTCTTCCCAAGTGGTACAGCTCTTGCTGTTACATCCAAGCACTTTTTGTGCTATTCTTTTCTCCTGAATCCCATTTCATGTTCTTGTATTAATTGTGCAAATAGCCAGCAGCACATCTGTAGAAGGGGCCGTAAGGTTTAATTTTTTTTATTGTAAAGGAATTTCCAATGAAGACTTTTCCAAAACTTAAATAATGCTCTTTGTCTACTGGGGAGAAAAAAGAGATGTAGCGGGGAAACCTGAAATAACATTAATTTGAGAAGAACTTTAAAAGCTGTCTCAGTTTTTGAAATCAGTTCTCTACAACAGCAAATATAACCACTGATATTTTTTTCTTAGATAAAGAGATATAAATTCCTGCTTGAAATAATGTATTATTTCAGTAATTGTGGCTCCATAATCTGCCACTGAATGAATAGGCAGTGAATACCTTTGATTGAACATACCAGATGTTTGATACATTTGCATTATTGAGCTTTCCTTCTACTATTTGAACTTATTCTGGATTACTCTTAATTACATTAATCAGTGTATTTCTATTATCATCTCCCTTAATGAAAAAATCTTGATTTATCTGCTTGAAAAATTGCTGGCTGTGATCAGGCACCTGATAGCTTTTGAAGATAAATGACCTTTAACATGAAGCTAAAGAGGATGTTTGCTCTTATTTATGCTTGGGTGAAGTTCAGCTCATGAACATGTGCTCTCAGATTTCTTTCTGAGAAGAAATTTTGTGTTAGACACAAGCACTAGCAATGTTTTCTGATACTGTAGTGCTTGCAGGTGTTATGAATCTAGGTCTAGTATTAGAAAATAATTCTGGTACCACTCATGGCTGTTCTAGTCATCAGCTTTTCTCATTTTGAGTTGAAGATGTCCCCATCTTCTGATGGTTAGACCTGGAATATTAAGCAGCTTCAAGCTACTAGACAGATACAACAAAGAATAATTTAAAATATTTTGAATATTTTGGAATGTAATATTAGATCTCAAATTATGTTTGGAATGGGTTAATTTCTCCTAAATCTCTAAAAAGTGTCACTTATTAATATAGCCTATTGTTTTCCAGAGATCCTTGCAGCATGCTGTCTACTTTCTTCTGCATGAAGGCCTGCAACAAATAACTGTTGTCTCCCCTTCTGACAAAAACTGCAGCTCCACATGCTAGCATTATCACCTGCTAACACCAGAAAGAGTGCTACCACTTTACCTTGTGAATACCCAGTTCTTGCTTCCCTATCCCCAGAGGAAGGATGAGTGAAAAGGAGTGTCGTGAATGTGGGCTCCTGTCACTCCAAAGTCCATGTTTCATTAAGGCAGGAAATTTAAACTCTTCCTTTCTGCTTTGAAAACCATTTAATTTGCCCTAAGTTACACTAGTGACATCACTCCAGTATGTGTGGCTATAGGAGCAGAAAACCTAGAGTTTCCTAAGGGCTCCAGTTCCAGATTTTGTCAGCAGTTTGCCTGCTAAGAAGAGGAGCAACTCATGTATCCTCAAGATATACAGATGGCTTTGCATACTCACGTGGTTCCTGGTAGTGAGCATCATTTACACTTCTGGAGTGTAGCCTCTTCGTTCTAGACTGATGCAGTAACAAAATAACACCCCTGCATGTTCAATAACTTGGCAAACAACCACATCATTTTGTAGTTACAGTATCTTTTCTTTTTCCAAAAATTCGATCAGTTCAGGAGATGCAGATATTTTGTTTTATTCCCTAATCCATGATTTCAGCATTTTAGTTAGATTTTATCAGTATTAAGTATATCAGATAGTAACACAAAATGTTGGCTTACAAAATTTATATAGAAGCAATAGCCTATTTATATTTTTTGCTCAATTTTGGGGTCAAACCTTGAAATATTATAAGGTTTTCTCTGATATATGACTGACCTTTTTCTAGTAGGGAGTTATAAAAAAAATAGCAATTTCAATTTGTCTTTACTTCCTTGCGTCTATTTCAATACCATGGTTCTTCCTGTTTCTATCTTCAAAGAAAAAGAAAGGAAGACAACGAAGTTTAAGGTGTCCTTTCTATTGCATTATAACAAAATATTAAGTACATTGTCCTGTGTGTTTTATTTCTCTTTTATCTTGATGAAATAATCTTTGTTACATTTCAACACAGCATTTTTATAAAAAATATTTGCTTTAATAATAACCATATATAGTTTTTTGTTATTATCACCTCATAAAAAGCCTAATTTTGTGCAATTTTGCGACAATGTTCTCAGCAAGAGACTGAAATATCACAAAGAATGATCTCCTGGTGAGAAGAAGCAAAAGACAGATTTCTCTCAGCAAAATGCAAATTAATTTCACAGGGTTTTCCTCAGCACAGCAAAGGGAACCATAGCAACATAGGCAAGCATATACATTCAAAAGCTGTCATTGACTGATACAACTGAGACAAAAATTAAAGGGCAAAATCAATAGTGTTCAAAGTTTGCAAGCAAACGTGATCATCATTCAAATTTTGCATTTGTATTCAGAGCTCATACAAAATCAGGTATAAAGGTCACAGATAAGTAAATTTGAAACCTCTGGGTTGCATTTCTACTGTTATAACAAATTTTATGTTATTTAAAGGAAGAGTGCCTTTTGGAATGCAAGTCTTTGTGCTGTGTGAAGGGTGTTTGGTGGCAAATTCCCCAGTTCCTGGAGGTTCAATGAATTAGAAACTGTAGCTGGTTGCTACTGCATATATTACACTGATTAACACTCCAGATCTTTTTCCGTAGATGGCCTGTCATGATTAGCATGACAGCATCAAATGCTGTTTAACTTCTCCTGCAGACTGGACATTCTTTTGCTTGGAGAGTCATAGTCTTCTTGGGAATAATAACAGAAAAATTCAGACTGGATTCAATACATAAAGAAGTGATGGGAGAGAAGATTATTAATGGCAGCCACTGCAGCTTCCTGTGTGCGAAAAGAACAACAGAAAAAAAAACCTCCAGAAGCTAAAAAAGCCCCCCAGAGTATATCTGTTCTACAATATATAACATCAATTTGAATTTAGATAATGACTTTGGCTGATAAAGGCTCTGTAAAACACAAAGCCTTTGAGTAAGCAGTTTGATTTTTACTTTATGACCTTCAGATTGAAATCTGGCATTTATGCTCAAGATAATTAGATGAGAGCTGACTTGAAGCTCTCAAACCTTGTCATTAATAAGAAATAAGAGGTGAATGGAGTACCTAGTGTGGGAATTTACATTTAAGATTTTTAAGAGTAGTTTTCAGTGCAGCATGACTCAATATACTCATCAGTAACCAAAGAACCAGATTAAAAAAATAATAATACCAGCATACACACTGGTTAGACAAAGAGTCTAGTGTTATCCTTATTTATAGAGGGAGGGAATTAGCAAATATATGGCCTTTTTTCCTATGGTAGCAACACACTGAATCCCATGGCTATCCACATCATTGGTAGGATTGTGAAAATTTGCACATAGGGAGGGTCTAAGAGTAGAAATGATGAATGATCACGTAAAACATTGCATTCTTCCAAAGAATTGAAGGTTTCACTTTTTTTTAGCATATTTAAGGGAAGTAAGAGAGGCAGTGTGATTCAGTTGTAAAAGTAGCTTCAGGAAGCAAAAATGGTAAGCATTTTAGGATTTTTCCAGCTCACTTAAAAAAAATAAAAATGTAATGAAAGTAAATGTTCTGGACTTAAAGATGTATAATTTAGATGAGAAAAATTAAGTAAATTTTTACAAAAGCCATAATTACTCAATTATCCAAACCACTAAGATAAGCTGTAAATATTAACAAGAACAGTACTTTTATTATAACACTTATTCTTGAGATCTACAAATGAGGTTTGAATTATTTCTGGGAATACACATTGGCCAAGTTCAAATTACTGAGGTTAATATGAAAATAACTGAGAGAAATTCAAGATACACTAGAAGTCAAAGAACTGGCTACTAGTTCTTAGCTTTCAGGTTTTTCATCAGCATTTCCAAATCTACCCTTTAAAGTCAGTATACTGTGTATTCAGTAGCAATACATGGAACAGACCTAAGGGGGGTATGTGTGTGTAAATTAGTAGCGGTGAAAAGGGGAAATAGGTTTCTGTATATCTCCTGCAATATTTTTCTCTCTCCTTTCCTCTCTTCCTCCAAAACTCTCATGGTCATGTCCGAACAGTCAGCTTACACTGAGCAGGATTTATCTTTGAAAGATAAGGAGGATTGGTGGAGATAATACTTAGCAAAATGGTTTTATGTCTGAATTACCAACAGCACTTGCTGGTTCAACTGATCAATTCATAAAGCATATTGAAGGAGATGGGGAAGAAGAGCTGCTTCCATGTATAAATATGTATGTAAATATCCTCCAGCTATATAATCTGGAGAGTACACCCCACTAATTTCTGCTCCAAAATGCAAAACCTGAGCAGATGGACAGTCAGAGCAGCACTGTAGCTGACATCAGGACTTTGCTTATATCATTGTAATTGTGACTGTAGCTTGCTAAGCAAAATACTTGCAATGCAGAGTTAGCCTACATTCCCTTATGCTTTTAAATGAGGCATGGGGGGTCTTAATTTTTTTTTTTAAAGTACAGTTGCAGCATTCTAAGGTTCTGATTTTCAAAACAACAGCCTAGAATTAGAAAACTGTCTTAGTCAAGCAAATACTTCTTCATTCAGAAGGTTACCTATTTTTTTTTTAGTTACTGAAGGCTTTGTACAAATAGAAGTGAACTCATTTTGCAATGGGCAAATCTGGAAGCAGCCAGGGATACCTGGGACGTTTGTGCAGTTGTGATGAAACCTCATGATTAATTTAATATCTTCAAAGCAGCAGATACCATGGATTATTAATGCTCTGGATACCTGAAAGCACACTTGTGGTAGGAATGGAGACCAAGGCAGGGTGTCCCTAATTTATCACTGGACACAAGCTCTCACTGTGCAGCAGCAGCAGGGCCTGGCAGGTGTGGGAGGTCACATCCACAGCAGGAGGTGCTGCCTCGAGGCAGGGCATGTTAGGTCAGAGGCAATCCTGAGTGCACACAGTTTCCAGGTTGTCAGCCTTGGTGGGTCCTGTAATGGTAGCAATAGTCTGAGGGGTCTGCTGGCATGAAACTCGTCTAGGAAACATTACCTCAGCAGTGAACTATATTGAAGTATTAACTTCAGCAATGTACCACTTGCAGTCCTGATAATTTTGATGCAAATTCCCTCCTAAATGCCTGTGCATGTAAAACTGATTGTTTATGATGCAGCTTTTACATGAGAATGCCTTGTTATTGCATGTTTTGTCATGTGTATGTTTTCCTTCTAGATCAGTACCAACAGTATTTTATTTCAAGTTAATTTTCCTTGCTTACCTTATTTTTCTTCCCTGTTTACCCATTACAGAGCTATATCCAAGCTGTTTGAAGTCAGCAGAAACACTCCTAGAGACTTCAAAGGAACCTGAATGTGTTTTCAGGAACAGATCAGAACGTGCCTCCTGTGCTGGAGGATCATTTAACCCAGGGAATGTGAAGTACAAGCAGAGACAGCACCAGGCTCTGTCATTTCCCACAGAAAAGCAGAATTCTACTGAGCAGAGAAGATCATTTGTGCAGATTACCTGTCATGTTTGGGGAGGTGTGTTTAGGGTGGCATGGAGCAGTCTAAGAAAGCAGAAACCATTTTAATTTGTGACTGGTGACAAGATGAGGTTATATAATTTAAAGGTTTGCTGGTGGAAATAGCTATACATTTTGTTTCTAACACATCTTTGCACTGAATTAAATCTGATTTTGTCTGATCTCAGTGAAGCTTCTAGTTAATGTTTCTATTCCACAGTCCCATGCTTCCCCCCACAGAGACTGATTGATTTTAAGGTAGACATAATGCGTTTCTCTTGGCCCACTTCATAAACCAGCTTGACTTAGTTGTGATGTCTGAAACAAAATGAAATTTTTAATAAGCTTAGGTTCTAATTGCCTTGTCTGGAATGGCAGCAATTATTGCCAAACCAGGTTTGGTTTTTCTGTTTGTTTTTTTTTGTTTGTTTTTTTAATTACTGTACCAAGAATGATGTCCACTTATATCCATGTGCTTTATGATTTCCTAGTGTATCCAGAGATATCAGCTGTTTTTTTCTTGTGCAAGGAAAAATGCTCTCAGTCTGCTTTACAAAACACATCTAGATTAATCCTCCCGGCAAAGCTAAAATTCATGAACTTAGTGGCTTTGGTTGATTGTCAACAAAATCAACTAAGTGTATCTGCAATTTTCTCTGCTTATTGTTCTATCAATTATAGCTGATATAATTGGCTTTGTGATTTTTGCATTGCAACTGGCTTATCACTTGCCATTTGTCCTGTCATATGCAATAGAATACATTTGTTGCTAAGATTTACAAATGGTTTATAAAACAAGATCCCATTAAATCTGTGTGCATACTGGTTTCTACTTTAATCCTTATCATGTCTCCATTTCATGATAAACAAGCACAGGCAATGCTCAGGGAATGACTTTCCAACCTGAAGATAATTTTTTTTTTTAATTCACTTGGGAGAAAATCCCCTCTTTTTAAGCATGAATAGGAACTTATACTAAAAGGATAACTTAGGCAAAGTTAGTGATTATTTATGTTGTGATCAGAATTATGATCTAAATTGTACATACAGAAGCCCAACAATTTACTTGAGCAATTAGCCTGAGGCTAATGTGCTTCCTTGACTGGTGATGTGACTCCATGAGCTCTGTGTTTTTAATAATATTATCCATATAATTAATATAGATTGAGGAGATGTTCAGAATTATAATGAATATGGTAACTCTTCAGCTAAACAGATAATTGTATCAGAAGGAAAGAATTAGCCAAATTGTGTTGGGTTTTGACAGACACTAACATTGGAGAGCTATATTTGGCTTCATTTGTCCCTAGTTGATACAGGCGACCCAGTGTCCAGAGACAAACAGATGTACATGGTTCATTCTGTCACCTGGCTCACTGTCTTCTTGTCTGTGGTGCTCTTCTTATGGCAACAAGCTGCTGCTGGTAGAAATTTGACCCAGATACTCATGAGCAAAGCATATAGGCATTTATCTGAACACAGAGCAAAGATTTGGAATATTGAAATGTTTTTAAAAGTCCCTTCACCCCCACTCCCTTTATTTTGTGTGTGTTTTAATTAATCAAAGCTCTCTGAAGCCAAATCATTAATGTTCAGAGGAAGGTTGTTATTTTGGATTCAGCTACTAGAGTTTTAGCCTCTTGGAAACAGTTAAAATTACTTTAAGTGTTCTTAATTTTGAAATATTTTGATGCCAATAATCTGCCTCCTGTCTCTTACTTTGGTCTTGGCTGTTTTAAATTTCACTGCACATTGGTTTAGTACTTGCCTATGTGCCAAGTTAGTAATTACTAGTGATAATGTTAATAAAAATTACCTAAAACTAGGCCAAAAATGTTCCTCATTTGGCAAAGAAAATATGCACACATGTTGTGAAACTATAAAGATTTTCCCGAAACTGTAAAATCTCCAGAAGTAAGGATTTTTTACAGAGGCAAGTCATTCTGAAGAAGACTCTTTGTTCAAACATTCAAAGATGCTCAAAGCAAAATAAAGGTCAAGATTTCAAATGTCATAAATGCAGAACATTTTTGTGTATATATATGAGTGTCTCTCTGTATATTAGATTGTAGCATATTATTTCTTTTTGATATGTGATCTATCAAGCAATGAAATCAAATTATATTCATATGTGTGTATAGGCATACATGTTTTATGTTATATGAGGTTATTAGGTATAAAATATACACATAATATATAATACATATATATAATATAGATAATATATATAATATATAAAAACATAAATATAACTATATTATTATATTATAATAATATATTATGAACAAAGCATGAGGCCCTGAATATTTTTATGCTGCCTGTTTATTGACTGCTTTCTTCTTAATTCTCTCCTTTCCTAACTTTTCGCAGAATCACCTATGAAAATGCTGTTCTACAAAACTTATAAAATCTGTTATATTGTTGCAGCCATTACATGACCTTTCCAAATTCTTGTGTGTATCAAAAATGTGTTTACTGAGGGGTGAAAAATATAATATGCTTGGGAAAAAAAAGTTGTGTCCCTTTTACCATAGTCTTTTCCTCTTTCTACCTTCACAACTTGTTTGGTAAATTAAGGGATAACTTTCATGGTGCTAATTTTCCTGTAAGCATTTTCCTGTAAGCCCTAGTGAAGACTAACATCTTTCCTTCTGGTGTGAGATAAAATGTCTTAAAACTTTCTCTCTCCAGAGAACTGGGTTTCTTGGTGGATTCATAGCACTCATTTTCAGTAGTGCCTAATCAAAAAATATAGAGACAGTAGGACTGAAAGTAAAAACAAAAATAATTTTGTATTTGGTGTGTGCAACTTGGCAATTGTAATAACAACTATATAATATAGACCTTAATCATGGGCGCCTCTTACAGCATCCTCTGTTTTTATCAGGTTTCTATCAGAGTGGTGTACATTCACTTTTTGTAGGCAAGACAATGTGAACTCTAATTTTTCTTGAAGAGTCTTCATCTTACTAAAGTTATTCAAAGAGAAAAAAAGAATTTTAATCTTTTTCATACTCATGGAATATTCGGCAGGAATATAATTCAGAACTATAAATGCATTTCTATCAAACTTTTTTTTTGCAATTAAAATGAAGTTATAAAACCTTTCTATATTTATGACAGATTCATAGAGGAAATGACTCATTAAGGCTGGAAAAGATCTCCAAGATCATTGTGTCCAAACTTTGAACAAACCCCACCACATGCCAACTGAAAACAGCAGAGTGCCATGTCTAGTTGTTTCTTGAACGTTTCAGGGGATGGTGAATCCACATCCTCCTGGGCAGCTTGTTCCAATTCTTAACCACCCTTTCAGTGAAAAAGTCCTTCCTGATGCCCAGCCTGAACCTCCCCTGGTGCAGCTTGAGGCTATGTTCTCTTGTCCTGCCACTGGTTCCCTGGGAGAAGAGGCCAACCCCCACCTGGCTACAGCCTCCTTTCAGGGGGCTGTAGAGAGTGATGAGGTCTCCCCTGAGCCTCCTTTTCTTCAGGCTTAGCAATGCCAGCTCCCTCAGCCACTTCTCACAGGACTGACTCTCTAGACCCATCACCAGTTCTGTTCTTCTCCTCTGGAGTTGCTCCATCACCTCAATGTCTTTCTTTTGGTGAGGGGCCCAGAACTGGATGCCTGATTCTAGCTGTGGCTGAGTACAGGGGGACAATCCCTGCCCTGGCCCTGCTGGCTACAGTGTTTTTGTTACAGGTCAGGGTGCCACTGGCTTTCTTGCCCCCCTGGGCACATACTGGGTCGTGTTTAGCTGCTGACCACCACCCTTGGATCCTTTTCTGCCAGGAAACTTTTCAGCCACTCTGCCTCAAGTGCTGCATGGAGTTGTTGTGACTCAAGGCTAATGACCAACACTCTGTCTTGTCGAACCTCATAGAGCTGGCCTTGCCATATTGATCCAGCCTGTCCAGATCCCTCTGCAGAGCCTTCCTGCCCTCCAGCAGATCAACACTCCCACACAACTTGGTGTCACCTGCAGAACTGTTGGAATGTCTTAAATTGTGACACCCATTAAAACGTTCCACTGATTTTATTGACCTTTGAATCAAGCCCCTAGTGTTTTACTTGCTTTTAATTTTGATTGATTTCTACCATTTTAGAGAATTTTCACCAAACAAAAACAAACACCCGAACACACAGGAGAATCCCAGTAAATTCTCTAATAGGATATGAAATTTGTATGTAGTCTACCAGTTTAACTACTCCATGACTCATGGAATGATATGCATGGTGGGTTTATAAAATCAAGCTTGTACCAAAGAGGCCAAATGGGAGGTTTAATTAGTAAGACAAATAATTGTAATCCCTGCACATTGTTCTGTTTGTGCAAAGTATTTGTGTCATCTTTCCACTACATAATTGTTGCCTTAATGAATCCCCAAAGTATCTCACTGACTTCCAATGACTTGCACCACTATCCAAACACCCACAGAGCTGAATATTAAATAAATAATGCAAAAATCTAGATTTTTTTGCAGCTGCACCAGTAAAAACGTTTAGAGGCTAAAGTATTCTACAGGCTCAAACGCCTTTCTTTATGAAATAAACTCAGACAGCTGCTGGGACTGACTGGTGGTTTTGCTAAAAATCCACAAAATACTTTGGGACAGATTGTTTGGTCTTATTATCTATCAACTTCTAATATTACATTTTGTTATGAATAAAGGACTCCTGACAGGATGAGTTTAGGACCAGCACATCCTTTGAAGATGAGAGCTCAGTGTAATTCAATGTAATTAGTGTAAGCAATAGATCACATCTCTTACAATCTTAAGCAAACAGAAAATTTCCCATATATATATATATTATGTCTGTGGTTTTTATTCCTTTTAAAAAGAAATTATTTCCATTTTTAAAAAATAAATAAAACCCACAATAGACAAAAATTCAGTATTATATAAGCCTATGATTTGTAATTAAGTAGGAAAATTTCAGTGCCTCCTATCCTTTTCTCACATATGCATTGCAATCACATCACATCACATCCTCCCCTCATTTTCATGTCAAAATAGTTGGGGAGATGAAGCAAAAAAACCTCATCATGTCTTCCTTGTCAAGCATGACAAGTGGGAGGCTCTACAGGCTGTATAAATTATCTGCCATTTTCCTCTGGCCAGGAAATTAATTTACAACTGTTTTTAAATCTTATAGTGATCATCAAAATAAGTTAACATGCAGAAGTACTGAAGTACAACAACATAGAGAAAGAAACCCTACACTTATCTTTTAATGCACTATTTGCAGTCTTATCTCTGATAACAGTTCTAGGTAGAAGGAAAAATAGAGATTTTAGCTGATACTGATTGAGTGCTTAGTTTTTGAATAACAAGCTTGAAGCTACTTTTTTCAGTTTTCTAGTGATGCAAGAGAATTAAAATCTGAAGCCTGAACAAATTTTCTGCCTTGAGTCTTGTCTCACTGACTTGAGTCTCTGTCCATTACACAGTGCTGGCTGTTTACTGTGACCCTAAAATCAAATGCATATGTGCAATACATGTATTTCTCATGATGTCTGCAGTGTATGATTGGAGATTCCCTTGGACATTACAACAGCCACTGATACCAGACTCATTAGCCTTGCTTGGCTCAGCTGCTCACTGCTTGGCAATCTTTAGACATCAAAACCACATTGCTGTTTGTGTGACTTTGCTGGGGAGTGGGGACTGTTCTGGAGTTGCTCAAAAACTGCAGCAGATTTAAGGGCCACAGACCAGTTGTCTTACACCCCATCACTTGGTGTCCCTAAATCATGTCTGCATCAGCTGTATTTAGGGACTGTCAATGGGGAATGGGAGTGTTTCATTCCAAACCCTCACTTGATGCAAATCAGTATCACCCATGTGAGCAGAGCCGTAGCACTGTATGCTGGCCCATGCTGTGTTTTGCTCCTTGAAGTGTATTTTTATCTCCATTAAATGTTAGGGACTCTCACTGGCCAAAAGTATTACTTTGCATTACCAAAAGCATGTTTTATTCATGTGTTAATAATGCCCTAGATAATTTAATATAATGTATCCTTAACTTGCTATTTAATGCAAATAACACAACTATCATAAAGAAGCACACATAATTTTATGCAAAGAGTATTCTAGCTGTCTATTCCTGGTATCCACATGAAAAGCTGTTACTTTGATATATCTTCTGGGCTAAATATTTTTATGCATTTCAGACTGACTTGACTGAATTAAAAAAAACCCCAAGAAAATATATTAGGTACATTTAGCCCAATCACAAATCTTTTTCTTGAAACGGTTTCTTTCAGAACATACATAGAATCTGGGCTGTTTAGCATTTCAAAAAGAAAGAGTGTTCTCTAGAAAATTTTTTCTCCTTTTGTTGTTTTCATTTGTAAGCCTATTATCTTGTAAACATATGTAAGCCTATGTTTATCTTGAAAACATTGCTCTATTGTACAGGAAATTATTAATTTCCTCTGTCTGCTTCCATTTTTCATATGCTTGCTCTGTGATTTTCAGGCTCTGTTGCTTCCTCTTAGCTGCTTTACCATTTGCAGGGGAGAGAGGAAAAAAGCTGCCCATTTTTATTTTATACTTCTCTTCCATTTTCCCTTCACTGCTATATTTGTTCAATTACTGTCTTACCTTTCTCATGCTATTTTCTCTCTGAATTCCATTGATACAAATTTTAAGAGTATTTTAAATATTTTTTTCTTGACATCGCTTTATTACATTTTTCTAATTTCACTGGTGAAGAAACAGATTTAACCAATAGAATCTGATCACCAAACATATTTTGTAATGAAAGGATTAGACTGAAGCCTACACCCTCTGGGGAAAAACTGTAACATTGACTTACACTTGCATCTTACTACCAATACTATTTCAAACAAAAGGTAAAAGGGGGGGATAATATAATTATATATTTATCTATCTATCTATCTATCTGTCTATCTATCTATTTATCATCTATCTATCATCTATCTATCTATCTATCTATCTAATCTATCTATCTAATCTATCTATCATCTATCTATCTATCTATCTATCTATCTATCTATCTATCTATCTATCTATCTATCTACCTATCTATCAAGATATATTTCCACTTACACATTCCCAGTTTCTGCTATAGAGGTGCCGAGGAGCTGATTTTCAGAAAAGTGATGGGAATGGGAGATAAATTTAGTCAGGAATTCTAAATGAAGTGCACCAATGTGCAGAGCACTGGGTGACACTGAGCAGACATGGAAAGGTCTTTTACCAGGGTTCTGGTTGAACTTTAAATGACTGCACATGGGGAAATGTGTCAAGCCATTGAAGATGAGGTCAGCTTGTCTGTTTTCAGTTCAATCATGTTAATAGCCTTTGATAATGCTGACAGTCCTATGTGACTGTGAGTCACATTGATCTATGTTGCAGTTATGTGAATTATAACTCTTTATTTACCACAAAACCTTTTCAAGAAGCAGAAAAAAATTACCTTTCACGTTGTATCTGTCAGCAGAATAAAAAATAATGACTACACATGGGACGTTTTGCTTTGCTGGGTATTGCAAGGCAGGAGGCATTTTAGGGATATGGGCTCAAAAGAGCACATAGAAGATCCATGTCCCAAGGAAAACTGAGAACCTGTTTCAGAGGAATTCAGTAGCACATGTAAATATAGATAATTAGGTAAAGTGTGTTAACACTGACTTTGTATAGAAGAGTAAAGAGGGAACAAATGAGTAACATTTTCAAAAGTTGCACTCACAAACTCGAGGAAACCCCTTCAAAATCAGTTCCAATTCCACTTTTAAAGTTCAGAAATCACAAAAGAAATTTAATTTCTCTAAGTTTTCTTAGTGGCATTGAGTAATAGGCATGGGGGATGTCAGAGGTATTGCTCATAATTTGGGTATATCAAGATGACCCCTCCCAAAGAGCTTTATACTCCTTGTTCACATCTTTCTGAACATTTCCCTCCTGGTCCTGCAAGGCCTTAGCCAGACCTCCCTATAATGAAAGAAGTTCCAGTCTTTTTCTTATCATGCCTGGAATCTCTGAAATTTATATTCACCAAAGGCATCATAAAATGTAGTGGGAATTATGAAAATTTGGTAGATACAGGAAAGAGTCAGTAAATATATTGTAAGCAATCATAAGATAGCTAACCAAAATGTAGTCCTTCAGAAAAAGCTGGTATTTGGTTCATGTAATGCCTCTTATGGAAAAATTTCTTAGCTTGTGTGTGGCTTTTTTAACATTTCTACTTTATTTATATATTTATTTTATTTTTAAAAATGAAAATTCCTGAGGGAATACTGTCTGCATGCTACACATCTGCCCTTTGTTTTGCTGCAGGACATAGTGTTCTGTTATGGTGAGATACAAATATTCTCATCTGTGATATCAGTGATATCACATCAGTGATATCTTCTAAGAGTAAGTTCATGTTCAAGGCTGCTTTGTAATAAGAGATTAAGTTATTGTGGTGACCCAGCTGCATCTCTTTCCCTTCAAACAGTCACCTGGGAAAAAAAATCTCTGAGCTTGGGCAGAAGTGTTGTGGCAAGGTGAAAAACGAACAAACAAATAAAACCAAAATCTGAAGTTTCAGTTTACAACTAATTAAAAACCCCAACTTTAATGCTCAATCTTAAGAAGGACAGAGCTATTTCTGAATGCCCTGCTTACTGAGTTTACTGGAGCCAGTGGCAAACAGTGCTATTCCACATCAAAGTCACACTCAATACAGAACTTTGCCACAAAGCTGTCAGAACTCCAATAGATAAAAATATTGAGTCATCTTGTATTTCCTAATACATTTCTAGAACTATCATGTCATCAGATTGGTCAGACCTGTGGGTGTGATTGACCCCTGTCAGTTCTTGTCATCCTTGTGCTCTCATGGCACCAGAGAACAGCGACTATCAGGAGCAAAATTCTTCCAGCTTCTGTATCAAGGATGACACTTGCTTATCCTGTCTTGTATGTATGGAGCTGGAAGATGCAGTAACACTGCAGATCTCCCTGTCTTCTCATCAAAATCCACTCTTCTGCTGTACAACTTGTATAAATGTTTGACTATTAGGAGCAGTCAAGTTTTGTAATATTTGTAAGCAGTCATTAAGCACACTATGCTTTTTAAATCGGTTTGTAACTTGCATATTTATCTTGGCTCCTTTGTAATTGATATGAAATAGAGTTTCAGATTATTATTTACCTGCTGTGTTACAATTATCATGTTCCTAATAGCTTCAAAATGGGAAACTAAAGCTGAACCTCTGAATCTAATTAACAGTTCCTGTCACACTTTGCAGGAACTGATACTTGTTGCTTTTGGTAGAGTTAAGAGCCAATAAAATAGCACTCATAATGGTCATATTAGGGTGTAAAACTTTAAAATGTAATTAGTAAAAAATGAATGTAATATGTTTTCTGGAGAGACTGCTACCTGATGAAGAGGGGGATATTACGTTATGTTTAGGAGATTGATGGAAAGGAAGAAAATAAAACTGCTAAAACTTCACAATGCAAATTTGCACCCTGTAGAAGCTGGATTCATTTTCATCAACATTCTAATGTATAAAGATCACACACAAGGGGATGATGGTTTAAATGTCTCCTGCACAGAGTAGTTTGAGAATAGCAAGTGAAATCCAGTTATCATTGTCAGGAAGGCATGAAAATCCTGATTTGTACTTCTCTCAGCACTTCCTTGAAGGGTTAATCTGATGGTATCACTGAAGATCCTCTAAGTTCTGTCTGGGAATTGTCAGGCTTGTTCTAATTAAATAGGAGCCTTGGAAGAGAATTAGTCTTGAAATTTATTACAAAGAGTGAATTCTTCATTGCTTTTCAGAAACAGGTGTTCTTGTCCCTGGCAGAAATACTTCCTTCCTGTCCTTCCTCCGGTAAAAGGCCTATGGTTCCTCACATAAATCTGCCTGATTCTGACGCTGGTATTAACCTTCAGTCCTGCTCTTTATGTTCTTCCTCTTGTACGCATTTTTCAAGATGTTTTCTTTTATTTCCTACTTGCCAAATGAGATCCTTGAAAACTGGTCTCTGCTTCACTGACTTTTATTTTTTTTTTTTTTTTTTTTTGAGTGGAGTGCAGGCCTCGGGACTAACTAGTATTTTCTTTTTTACCTTTTTTACCTTTTTTACCTTTTTTACCTTTTTTTACCAGGGGGGAAAAACGTATTTACTTTTTTCCCCCCTGACATTCTTACAATAAAGGTTACAATTTAATTAGATACTGGCTAACTGTTCTCAGAGATTTAGGTGAGATTCAGTGATATTCTTTTGTTCCTAAACAGTGAAAGTGCTAAAGAATGGTCAGATGGTTTAAGTTACAGGAATATGAGGAGATTTTGGTCTTTTTAAATGAAATGTGTTCACAGTAGTAACTACCCCGGGGAAACGGAGACTGTGTGAGTATTGTAAGAATAGATTTTTAGATCTGACATGATTATAGGGGAGTTCTATTAAAGAAAGAGGTTGGGAAGTTGTGCTGGTGTCTGAGAAGAGGACAGTCAGTTATACAAGAAACTTAAATGTATGAAATACTAACAAACAGCAGGAAAACACACCAGAAAAACTGCAAATCTTCATGAGAATAATAGAAAATGACAAAAAGGTAATGACAAGACTTTTTCCATTGGGATTATAAAATGGACACTAATCAATAAAATGCAGCTGCAATGCTTCTAAAGTTACTTTACAAAACAAGACACCAAATTCTAGTTATCCAAAATAATGCTGCAAAATATGGTAACTGAATATTGTGAGACTTGAAAACCCAGCAATCTTCATGCCACTGAAGACAACAGAATATTTGTGTGTATTAGTCAATGAGTTTACATTGCAAAACACCAGGATGTGTTTAGTTTCCAAAGAGGTCCACCTTCATTTTGGATAGAGAGGCAAAATCTTAAAATGTTTTTAGGTGGAACTCAGTCCATTCACCAGAAAGATTATTGCCACAGCTGTTTCCAGGAACAATGTGGGACTTGTTCTATTTTTGTTGTTTCCCACAAATGTACAACAAATCCACAGTCATTAAAGCTAGCAGTTGGAAACCTTCAGATTTTTCACTTTTTCACCAGGAAATTCCAGGTTTATCACTTAGCACATATTTCATCTTGGTCTCAAGTCTAAACTCTCCAGTCATTCACACATTAGCACATATGACTGGAACAAACTTCAGTAGAGATTTTTTTCCTGGCTTGGCTTGCCACAGCTGAGGAGGTATAATAGCTGTTTATTTGGCATCTACCTCCTCATGAACACAGTGTGAACATTTTAATCCTGACCTACAGACAGGTCACCAGCATGAAACAGGACTTGAGGAAGGAGATTGTGACCTGACAGCTCTAGAGAGACTCATTTCCTTTAGAGTTTTTCTGACTTTCAGCTGCTGTTCCAGACTCTCTGTCTCCAATTCATACATTTGCCTCCTTGTTCACTCTACCTATCCTTTCACTTTTGCGGCTTGGCAGATGCATAAACCCACATGGCAAACATCTGACATAGCTTGCAGACTTACTGCAGAGATCTGCCCATTTATCTTCTGTATTATTTTAAGGAGCTCTATCTGCTTCGTCTCCTGAGCAAAAAGCAAAGTTCTGATGTGTTCATTGTGTTGCATCTCTGATCCTCATGGATACAGATGATTCTTGGATCTCAGTCATTAGCAGCTTTCATTATAGTACTATTTGTAGCTTTTTTCTCCCACTTCTCTCCAAGACGCCAACACTTGATAATTTTGACAAAAAAACTCAAACCAAACTAAAACAATCCTTTTTGAATGTTTAAACATTCATTGGTGCTTTGTGTAAGCTTACTTAGATTGGCAAAATGGATTAAAAGAGCACATTTTAGTTCAAATAACTCCTAGGGAAAAGTGGAGCTATTCCAAGTGTCTTAGCTTTCCTGCCACATATGGCACTCCTGCCTGAAAGCTTCTACTAACTTGTTTTTAATGGTACCTTAACTACTATTACAAACAGCAAAGACTGAATTTCTTCTTCTGGGTTACACTTGCACAATTTTTTAGCATAATTGCTTTGTCAAAAAATAGAGATTTAACATCTGCAGCAGTTTGTCTCTGTAATCAAGAGGTCATCTCCTGTACCAAACCAACCATGGCAACCTTTTGAAAAATGATTATTAACTGGTAACATCAACCAATTCATTTAGACAGAAACAACATTCGTCTGTTTTGGTACTGGCCATGAAATGCATGGAGGAAAATGCAGTGCCTTATGGTTCAGTTATAAATGGCACAGAGCTGGGATTTTGGTCCAGTTGTTGCAGAGGTGTACCAAGTAGCTGACCACTGGAGTGTTGCACCACCTACCATCTCCAAACAGAGAACCACTCTGAGACTGAAGAGACTGTGCTCTGGCTTTCTCTCTCTGCATAGATCCAGACTGGCACAAGTGGCTGCTGCAGACTTCTCTGGGTGAAAGAAGGACAGCTTTGTGACACTGTCAAAGAACCAGGGGTAGAGCCAGAGCATCCCAGCTGTGCCAAGGTGTGGCAGATTATTTGTCACACCTCTCCAGAGTTAAAGGCTCACTTGCACTGTGGGAGAGAAGGAGATGCATTCTGTTTTTATGAAACAAAAAAAAGGCCTATATTTTCCCCCAGTGTCTTTTATCATCATATTACCAAATCTCCCCTATGAGTTTTTTTCTCTGAGGGACCATTTTCAGCTCCAGAGGCCTTTGATGTCATGTTTTGCCTGCTATTCAGACAAAAATATAATGTTTACTCCTTCTCACACTTTAGAATTTAAAAGCAGCTGAGACACCACTGTAAAACTCATTCTTTACCTTTCAGTATATAGAATAATATATCAGTCCCTCTTTTCCTCAATGGAGTCCACTGAGGATTAACTTTCTTTTAAAAGATGGCTGCTTATGATGGCAGTTCCATTTGTATCCTGACATCTTTCTAGAGACAAAGGCATTATTTTTTGATCTTTCAAAAGTTCTTTGGCAATTCAGTATGCCCGCGTTAGTTCCATACCTTGCAACAATATATATTCTGTCTTTGCAGGTAGAAATTCCATTTAGAAAAATGATCCTAGTATAATGAGCAGCAGACCTGTGAACTTTACTAAGATGTCCTTTACATATATGGATGTATGATGCTTCCATTTTAAATGGAAGTAAGATGGAAATTTTGCTTGCATTAAAAGTAGATAAAAGTAAGATTTATTTATTTTCATGAATATTAAGTTTAAGATAATAAGATATTTATTCTTGGTCTGGCCTTGCTTTTGTGAAAAATCCAAATTTTATGTTGCCATTTTTATTTCTGAATGGCAATAATGCCTATAGTACAGGACCCTGTTCTGAGTGCATACAATTTTCAGAATTATTATTGTAGATGGAAAAAGGTCATAACCAACATATTTTCTTCTGTCATAAGTCCTTTCCAGATTTTATAATACTAAAAAAGCTTTTACTCATTCCAAAGTTTTTACTGAATGAGCCAAGACACCCAAGGAAAAAAATGAAGTGGGAAGATATAATTGAAAATTGTGTCCTAATACACACAAGGAAAAAATTAAGATTGCATAGATCATCTTGAAGTTTTGCAAGATATTGTTTGGTAAGATTAAATTTCTGTGCTAATTCTAGCAAAAGTTAATTTGAAAACATTCCTTGGAATGTGATTTTAGAGAGAGCTGAAGTTGTTCCACAGCAGTAGAAATCCAGCCATCCAGTCTCTCCACACATATGATTCCATTATTTGGATCCACATAACTCTAAGAATGAGAACTCTTGGTTCTGGGTTCACAGCTGAGACTAACTTCATTTTTAAATGGCTGTGTACCTCCTGCACCTCTCTTGCTTCCTGTACAATTTTCTTCTAGCACATGGCGCATCCTCAGGTCATAAAGCAGTTCTATACCTCATGCTGGAGAAAGAAATGAGATGTGTAAAAGCACAGGGCTGCAAAGACCAGCTCAGGTTTCTGGAAAAGCAAAAAGGTCTTTCTGGAAGAGAGAACAGTAGTTATGAACATGGCTGTGGCATTGAAAGGCATCATGATGAAGGTATATGTCTGTTAGGCAGAAATCACATCAGGAGAGAAGTTTGCCTCTCTCTTCTTGTATAGCATGGAACATGCAAATTTATATGCTTTAGGCTATATGCTGTGTACTTGCAGATTCCTAATCACGGTATAATGTGATAATGTATTAATAATAACAATAATAATAATAGTAAAGTATAATGTAAAAAAAAGGTGTACTGCACAAATGTATTTATGCTGTGTTCTGACCATGGATAGGTTAGGTGTTACTGAAGTGGATATCTACACCAGCATCCCCATTTACTGGGTGTATGAAAAGTCAAACCTGTTGTGTGTGTTTTCAAGCAGAGCCAATTTTTTTGTTGTTTTTCTTCATCATTTATTTAACTCTCTGAAAGAATCACATCATAATAATCCATGAGAATTAAACTCCTTTCATTTTTATTTTGATTTACTTCCATAAAAAGGACTTGTCTAGATTTTAAGCAGAGAGAATATTATCATTGCAAATGTCATCACAATTACACAGTCTTTCTTGAATATTTTATTTAACACATATACAATTGCTGATAGTGCATTTATTTTCATTTTATTGCAAGTGAGGCTCAGGATTTCCAGAGTGACCCAGAAAATTTAATGCAACAGCCAACTTTTATAGTTTTAAACCAATTGGATTTTTCTGCATCTAGGTATCTCAGTTTATTTTAAATAGGTATTAAGCAAATTCTACCTTCATATAGCAATTTACTTAAAAAATGAACTGCAAATAAATGCATCGTCCAACATCTCATTCCCAGCAGATTTGTTTATTTGGCCAACATCTGATTAAGAAGTTCCACTTCTGCTTAACAACTGTTAACTGTCTCTGATGAGTGTCTGCCTGGGAATATACTGAAAGAATAATCCTTGGCCCTGGTACAGCAAGAAACATCTGCTTAGGTTTTGACTAAAACAAACACAGCCAGAATTTTTGATGTCAAGATGATGTCTTTGGAACTTTAAAAGGCACAGTAAGGCAAACCTTGCAGCACTTTTCCACATTAGCTTTCAAGCTCTGAGCTTCACAGGTATAAATACACATCTATCTAAGCCATGGGCAGAAAATGGAAGGTGATATTTCATTGCAGAAATTCAATATTTGAAGTCTTTTCAGATTGCAATGGTTGCATAAAATACTGCTCCAATAAACCTAGGACATTATAAACATGACATTATAAATAATATGCCACTAGACATTGGTGAGGACACCGTTAGCTTTCAGTACATTCTATGTACATTTATTCCAATAAGTTCCTTATTTTTTTTCTTGAGTAACAACATTGCTGATTAATGAATAGCTAAATAATTGAAATCTTATGAACCTGAAATTGCTAAAGTTTTGTTCGTGTTGTATACCAATTCAGCTTTAAAAATTGTTAATTTCAATTAACTAGTACAGAAAATCTATCTTTGCACATTTAAAATATAATTCAATGAAAATATTTCAATAACAAAAGGAAAAATATTAAACTACACTAAAATAAAAATATCTATTTTACTTTCATAAAAGAATCAGACCATTTTGAAGTGGTTCATGTATATATAGGAAAACCAAAAAGCTTTGAGGTAAGAACCCTCAAGTACATAATTTTAGTAAAGAGGATTTTTATGATGAAAACTAAGGCTAAATAAATATCCTTTGCTATTTGAGCTGGTTAATAAAATTTTAAAAGGCCAATTTGTGTGATACTAATCTTTTGCTCTCTGAATGTCCAAAAAACCCCCTGTATTTCCATATTTTCTAGTTCACATTTTTCCCTTCACTGTGGTTCACAAGACAGGCAAGGAATATGAGTGTAAATAAAGATATATGACAAGTTAAATTGTGCCCTTTGGAATATGCATAAAATACTACAGCTGGATTTCTCTGCTGTATTTTATAGTATAGCCATTTAACAGCAGTTTTTCAGTGAGGTGGTGAAATCAAACGCTGTTCACAAAATTCCAGCTGAAACAGACAGTCCACACGTACTATTACAAAATGTGTGCACTGAAATATTAATACTGTATAGTGAATTGCCAGAATTACTGAAGCTGTTACTCTACTGCTCAATGCATTGAGATGCAGACCCCAGACACCAGCTTCACGACCGTATCAACCCAAAATTCTAAGTTGTTCAGACATAGCAGAAAGCTAAAATGTGTGAGCTCCTCCTCTTCAGTATTGGAAGTTTTTAAGGCAGAGTGCAAGACCAATGCAGATTTATGGTTTCCTGGATTCACACCCATGTGTCCATGTCTTCTGTGCTCCTCTCCTAACTGCACTGGGTTGGTTGTGTGATGTCAGCAAGCTTGCAGCTTGATGGATGACTCTTCTGTCATTGTGGAGTGGGTGCTGCACAGCTGCTACAACCACATCAAAATCACAGAACTGTAGAATCTCCTGAGCTGGAAAGGACTCGCAAGGATCACTAAAGTCCAACTCCTGGCCCTGCACAGGGTAGTCCTGAGAGTCACCCAAGAATCACCATGTGCCTGAGAGCATTGTTCAATTGCTTCTTGGGCTCTGTCCAGCTTGGCTCTGTGACCACTTCCCTAGGAATCTTGTTCCAGTGACAAACTACCTTCTGGGTGACAAATCTTTTCCTTATATCTACCCTAAACCTCCCCTGACATAGCTCCATTCC
>NC_031770.1:51376737-51433948 GCF_001522545.3 Parus major | reverse complement strand
ATAAAATAAAATAAAATAAAATAAAATAAAATAAAATAAAATAAAATAAAATAAAATAAAATAAAATAAAATAAAATAAAATAAAAAACAAAACACTGTGTTTTTGTTGCTACCTGAAAGACATGAAGGTTATTTGCTGTTCGCAGATTTTTTGATGACCACAAGAAATTATTCCACTAGCATGTATGTGCAAGAAGTCAAGAAATCTATTTAAGGAGAAAAAAAATCAACACTGCAGCGTGATGGGAAAATTTTAGTGTGGGAGATGGCTTCTGGCACCTTCTTCACTCCCTGGATTTAGAAGGAAGCAGTTCAACATCATGACCTGCTTGCACATTTTTGAGGGAGAGGTCTCCCAGACCTACAAGCAGCATCCAGAAATGAACAGTGGCAGGATAACAGGTACTATTTTAAAGTGAATCAGTGCTGGAGTTTATAACAATGGGTTACTAGTATTGTAATGGTCAGGCTAAAGAATTCAACTCAAAAGAAAAGGAGAAATGCATGTATAGGTTTTATCAAGTGTTCACCAACATTTACCATAGAGTAATAAAAGATTATCAGATGGTCCTGGGAAGGACAAATGTTTCAGTGCAAATGTTTTCAAGGACCAGTTCTTGTTTCAATGGAAAGCAAAATGGATTAGTTGATAGGGGCTTCAGCATCAGACCAGGCATTAAATCCTAAGCAAAACTAAATCAAACACTATTGAAGGGAAGACTCCACCCTATGCCATGTGTACTGGATAGAAGCAAGGATGAGATCTACCACAAAAATGGTAAAATTTCACAATGAAAGTAAAAGAAAAAGAAACACTGTTGTGCAGATTTACCTTAATTCAAATCTTAAGATGCTCATCTTTTATTGCAGAAGGTACAACTGAACTTCTGCTTTTTGAATGGGACTGACTCATTCCAAGTTACCCTCACGCTGAAGTGCATCCCCCTACATTTAGCTAGAGCTTTTTTCTTAAAAGACAGGCAGTCTTAGCTAAGTATAACAAGTCAGAAGCAGCAGTATAACCCTTGGTAATTGGTTTTCATTGTTTAATCACTGTAATGGAAAATTATGCCTAATCTTTTACTTTCAATTTCTTTTCTTCAGTTATTGGTTTTGTTATGCTTTTCTTCACAAAATTAAAGAGCTCTTTGATGACTGGTAGTTTCTACCTGTAAAGAAACATACTTTGTAAATAGATCATTTCATCATTCTTTTTAATTTTAAAGATGTAAGTGCTTTTGCAATTCTTCATGATTTTTTTTTATTCTGTTCTCAACATTGTCTCATTTCTCATTTCCTTTACTTCCAAACTTATGAAAGCCAGAAGTAGATGTAGTCTACTGTCATGTCATTACAGTTCGGATTTGGCAGAAGTTGTGCCACATTCTAACGGTATGATGCTGTTTAGCACACAGAATCACACAGAATCCTGTTATTCCCATAGATCTACTACTTTGCATTTGCTTAAGTGGAACACTGTGCTTAAGCAAATTTGGTTTGACAAACAATTCAGAGCAGTCTCTCTGATCACTCTCTCGTTATCAGTATTTGCCAGTTTGTCAGCTCTGTGTCATCTGCAAATATTGGATTGCTTTTATGTGCTTCTCATCACTGAGGTACTGAGAGCTTTCAGTCTGTTATAGCACTGTAAATGATAGAAATATATCTGTTTTATGATAATTCCCCCTTGAGAATGGCATTTTGTCATTAGTGCTTGTCTGTATTCAAATCTATTAAACTTATGCTTCATGGATGCTGTGTCTACTAATTTTTTTAATCAGGTTGTTGTTCAGGGCTCAAATGAATGCCTTGGTTCTGCCTGTATTGTGTCTGTCTCTATTATGTCTTTATGTGCTGTAAGTGAAATCCCCTCCAAGGATATCACATTTATTTTACAAGATCTTTTCCCATAAGGCTCCTTTGACTGATATTCATTATATACTTCCTCTTTAGTTCTCTATGAAATAATCTCAATTATTTATATTTTTACAGGTATACTTGCAAGACCAACAGGCCTGCAGACTGACTTCCTGATGCATGAAGAGAGCTAAGAAATATTGGCTGCCACAAGAGCTGGATCTGTGTTTTCTCAGTAGGGCCCCATATAGCAGTTGCCATCCCCCAGAACAAGCCCCCTTTGGATGGCAGCAGTTGTAGTTTGGTGTGCGTTTTTCGGGGTAGTGCTGGGGAGTCCAGGAACTTGAACACTCCTCCAGACTTTACTGAAAAAAAGCATCAGCAAAATAGTCATCTCCTGGGCCAACACTTTGTTTCTCTGGGCAAACTGTCTGGGCTTTCCTTAGCTTACATTATTTTACCACCATCTACAGTCTTGATTAACGCCTTAAGTAGTCATAGAATGGAAAGCACTTTGACATTCATATGTAATAAAATATTTCCTTGCTTCTTTTCAAGCAAAAATCAGAAATATTAGTTATACAGTTCACACCATTATATTTAATAGAATTTTGTTGTTCATTCCCTATTCAGGTATGCAGTCTCTTTTCTCCTTTGAAGCAGTAAATCTGCAGTGTACTGTAGGTTTATAAAAAGTCAGAGCTTGCCTGTATATTCATAGTATTGGTCTGAAACAGCTTATAATATTTTGTTTTGTGGTGTACACAAAAGGCATCTTCTGCTTGAAAAGAATATGTATAATAATAATAATAATAATAATAATAATAATAATAATAATAATAATAATAATAATATTGTTATACTTGTCTCATATTTAATTGCTGCTTTATTTTCCAAGTCTATAATAAAAATATAACAGATAAAAATTATTGTTTTAATTCTCCCTGGTTGAGGAGTGAGCACTTTAATTCTGAAACATTAAGGATATCAGTTTCAGAGAGTTTCTTTCTCGAAGCATACAAGCCTGATTTTCTACTTGCTCACATTGTGAGAAAAGGGAGAATCAGGTGTGTTATCCCTGCTCAATGTCTTCCCTTTGCAGCATGTATCCATGTGTGGTAAACTGCATTCCTGATAAGTTTTATACCTCTCAGGTTGGGGGGAGAAATCTCATTCATGGACACTTTTTGGATTTCATGAATAACCTGGATCTGAAAGCATGCACAGAGACGAGTGCCAGTGCCAGGCTGGTGTCTCATCTTAGCAAATCTTCTGGAGGCAAGAACTCTGGCAATCTCAAATTGGACCCAGAGCACACCTTGCAGGAGCAGAGTTCTTTTGTGTATCTTCATAGCTACAGTGATGTTTCTGCATAATGTGTTACTCTTGGCTTAGAAAAAAGGATATGATTTTATCTCTTTTTCTTCTTTACATATTTTTTGGAATTCTTCTAGATACAAATGTCTGTTACAAATGAAGGAAGTGTCCTTGGCAGGGAGGAGAGCATGGAGCTTGGTGTGTCTCAGACAGGATCAACTGGATCAAATAAGTTTGATAACAAAGAAATTGATGTTTTTTTGCAGCATTGAGAGCACTGCTACTACAGAGGAATATTATATTTTGTTTGTTTATTTTAGATGTATGAAGAATATCTAAAATAAATCCATCTTATGCTGGAGAAGTTGACTAAAAGTTTTAAAAGAAATGAAACTGTGAGATTTTCCGTAGAAATAAGGATCTTGCAGCGTATCCTTCCATGTTCTAAATTCTCAGGAAACTCATTCCACAGCTGTAGCTGGTTTATTTCCAGCACTTTCCATTTCCTGGGCTTTGTAAGGTGTATTGCCAAAGCATTAAAATCTAATCTGAAATAAAATGCAATAAGTGAGTCTAAGGAACAAAAAATGGGAAAAGGGACTTAACAGAAATGGCTTTCTTGAGCTTTGATTAAACTGAGGGATTTCAGTCTGTCTCCTTGAAAGCCTGTTCTTCAGATTTAGAACTATGCAGAGGAGAACAGTAATAATTTAAAAGTGCTTTATGTTTTATGCAGAAGTTCTTGTGTCTGAGGACAAAAGGAAAAGTGTATTATCTAAAAATACCTTAAATGGTTGTTTACACTGCATTGCTTATATTACTTTGGTAATGCATTTCTGTACTCTACACTTGGATCATTTCTATGTAATTTCAAAATGAACAGACACAGAGATGAAATAGCTTAAGATAAATATTATTCAAAGTTTGTGATGGTAATGAACATAGCAGTACAAGAGTTCTGAATAAATTCAGTGTGAAGCAAATCCTTTTTTCTTATTCATAAGATTCTGAATACCTGGAAGTGAGATAAAGTGTTCCCAATGCTTATTTTGAGGAAGTTTGTGAGTGGACACTGCATATTGTATTTTTCTTTTCAATAACCTTCTGAGGCATTGAGGGGATGTAGTTTTTGCTAGGAGTATCAGTAAAAATCCTTTAGGCTGTCCCTTGGATGACTTTCTGGGGGAGGCTTGCACGTATTTCTGTTTTACTTGTAGAACATCATAAATGGACATTGGATTACCGGTGCTCCAGAGCACAGAGTGATTATTGTGTGATTTCAAGTTTGTGCAAATACCTGTACTGTAGCTTAACTGAGACTGATGGTAACTTGTTTCTCCTGAAGTCAATTCCAGAGCACTGTGGAATCCACACTAATATCCTGGTGTTTTACCCTGTTTAAAGATACATTTGGTCCAAACTGCCCCCAGTTAATCCATCTGTGAGGGAATTTTGCCTATGTACTTCTACTGATCAAGTTATAACACTGCAAGTGTCAATGTGCTGCATTGTTTCCATGTTCCATGAGGTAGTAAAATACCTATAATCAAAGCCTGGCAAGTCTCACATATGCTTACCTGCATTTATGAGTCTGAAAAAAAGCTTTATGCCAGACCAGAATCAAATGAAAGGAAAATGCAAGTACTAAAGACTGTCATCGCTTTAAAGCTGTGGAAACAAGGAAAAGAAATTAAAGAGTTTGGCACTCACAGCCTATTGCAATTTAATGGTACTTAAACTTCTCAAACTCAGACAGAGATCTCACATTTGGGACCAGATTTTGAAAAGATTTTACATATTGAACAAAGACCTGCACACAGTCATGTCTTCAGGAGCATCTTGGCTGCTCAGCACAGGGACATCCCTATGTTACAGCTCTCTCCTACATTTTTCTTAGGTACTGTTTGCTGTCAATGACTCTTAATTTTCTGACCACTTAAGAGCACTTAATATTTATATTTAATATTTATATTTATTCTTAGTCAGGAGATAAAAGTAGCTAAGATTATACTTCTGTCCTATATTAATGATGAACAATCTTATCCCACTGCCGAAAAATCTATCATGGGAATTGTGTGAAGGCTTTCCTTCACAACACTTGCCAAGATTTAATTGAATTTTTCTTCATCAGTGAAAAAGATAAAAATACATCTATAATCCTTTATTGATTATTAAAAATACCTTTTAAAAAGCTTTTAGCATGTTTAATTTTGAAACCTTCACGTAAGTATTTTCAGAGGACATTGATAACAGAATTGTTTTTCTATTAAAATAGTTCCTCTAGAGGCTAAAATAAAATACTCTATGATTTTTATAATCCAGCTGATGTAGCTATGTTTGAAAACAGGACTTGAAATAAAACAGTAGAAATAGTTGTGGGTTGTGTGTATACAAGCTGCATTTAACAGTATGGGCTATTCATGACCCTGTCACTTTGTGAAAGAACTTGGTGTAATAAAAAGATTAATTTACCTACTTCTTCTGTTCCCAGAGGAGAGGAGAACAGTGAATTAATTATATAATAGTATAATATAATAGTATAATATAATAGTATAATGTAATATAAAATTTTGCAATTTAATATAACATAATATAATTGTATAACAAATCATAAAGTTTTATATATTAGTAGTCCAAGGGACGAGTTGCAAACCTGTATTAATCCCAATATGAAGACTCCCAGTTAAATCAGTTCCCACAAACTACTTTCCAGACACAACACTTTTCCAAAAATAATATTATAATCTTCTTGACTAACAAATTCCTTCAGTTCTTTTCTGTATTAGTCAAAAATTTATTCACTCTTTCGTCTTTCAATAGATGCAGTAAAGAGACAATGATCAGGGTAAAAAAAAATGACTTAATAACATTCTTGCCTCTTCCCAAAGACTGTCAAATGTCTCCTTACAACATGATCCCACTGTGTTAGAAACTGCCTAATTAAAATTCCATGCAGCTCTTTGAAAGTAGAGCATGTTTATCAAAAGATGATATACATTGCATTTTAATGTGCTGTCTCACTCTTATTAGCTAAATGTTGTATTTGTTTGATACTACAGTGCTATATATAATTACTAAAAGTCTCATGGTGCCTAATATATTCAGTTATCCATAATGTACAATTTTTTTCTTGTGATGCTTCATTGTTGCAGCTAGATCTAGCAACTGTGCGCTGGTATATAACTTCTCATTTGGAGAAAGCAGTGAGAGTGCTGTCTTGTCAGATGGGGTTTTGCACAAAGTATCCTGGGCAATTGCTCAGACATGAGGGAAAATGTTATGATGCTTCTATCACAGGAGCTTCTTGCTGCCAAATAAATGAGACAAGCGTGGCAAATTGATCTGTGCTCCCCTGTGTTAGCATTAATGGAAAACATCTGCAAAACTTATACTGGGATTTGCTCGTAAGTGTGAGCAGGGATCTGTGAGGGATTGTGCCTCTACTTAACACATAATGCCTTCCAATGCCAGAGATATTGATCATCATCTCTGCCCTTGTGCTCAGCTGACCTGTCATGAATAAAACATCTGGGAGTGGAACTTCAACCATTTATTGGTTTGAGTCTCATTTCCAGAAAATAAGATCACTGGTGTCTCTTGTGTGTTAATCAAGATGTCTAAGACAGGGATCTTCAATCATTTTTTTCCCCATCTCTGAAATTTCAGCATTCCACAGAGCTTTTTGTTACAAAATCTATATTTAAACAGAGCATACTTTGTTGCTTCTATACATAACATAGGACATAGGGTTAAACTGTCTTTAGGACAGCTATTTAATTTCATAGATGAATCTTATTTTCTCTCTGTTCCTTTTCCTTACCCATTGCACCATTAGTTATGACCATAAAATAGTCAGTTAATTAAGATTGAAAAATTTGGTTATATTCCAGACTTCTGGCAGCATGATTTCACTCACTTTATCCTTCTGTAATCTTTTTTAAAGCTAAAGCCACTGCTGAATATGAAGTAAAACATCACTGCAACTAAGTCCAAAAGAATTTCAAAGAAAACATAAAAACAGAGGTCCTGAATCTAATAGCTTGAAGACTGAGTAAATGCTTTTTAGATACTGCCTACTAAATTAAAAAAAAAAAAATCAGGAAAATGTTAATTAAAAAAAAAAAAGAAATAACATCTGTATGGGAAAGCAGCTACTCTCTTCCAGTAGATATCTGTCAGACTTTATACTCAGATATTAAAAGCTTGTATGAGAAGAGAATGACAGTGTTCTACACAAGCTAGTCTCAGTCTTTGCTGTGGAAGGATATCTACCTGTGATGTAAAGCATGAGCTTTATGGCAAATTTTGGATTGTTGAATTTTGTAATTTTTGAATCTCATTATTATATTCAGGAGGAACTAAACTTAGTATAACTTGCAGTTATAATTTAGTATAACTTAATATGACTTGTGCACGACTACATCTATATCTAATCTGACTAGAGGTGAAGCACAAAGTATTTCTGGGCACTCCCTTTCAAATAATCATCCATCAGGCAAGTTGTTTTTGTGACAGGCAGGGCTCACAGTGTTAGTGGTGTGCAAGTCTGATTTCACAGGCTAACTCTGCTTAGTAGGTTGTTTGACATAATGGTAATTAATGGCCTTCTGAGCAGGTGCAGACCAGGAACATTGTGATACAAGTCGTGTCAAAATGGACAGGGCTGTGTTTCCAATAAATATTTTCAGCTTCTGATCAGAGAACATGTCACTTGTATAGGTTCACAAGATGGTGTGAAGGATTGGAAGGGACCTCCTGAGGCCATCTAGTCCATCCCTCTGCTCAACACAGGTCCAATTAGAGCAGTCTGTACAGCACCTTATGTGAAGGATGGCCATAGTTTCTCCTGTAAATCCCCTTTTCAATTCATGCAGATGATGAGTGAAAAAAACCCAAACATACATTTCTTTTCCATGCAGACTTTTTTCTCAAGAAAAAGTCCAGTGCTGTATTCTGAACCACTCCAGTCTGAACAGCAGGCACTGTTCTTGATACTTGATCAGGCACTTGTAGAACTTGATTTCTCAGTTCTGTAACAGGCTCTAAATGCTGGAACATCACTTAAACTTTCAGTGTTGTTTTTCTTCCTACATTTTCATCAGGGCTTTCTCTTAACCCTGTGAGATATTTGGTGAAAGAGTTGCACTCTTCTATGCCAGTACAATGAGACAATGAGACTAGACAATCAGTGTCCTCATCTTGGCCTCGTGGATCCTAGCTTGGCATAATGAGATTGCAAAGAATTCACAAAGGCACACTGAAAAGCTCACTCTAATGAGGCATCAGGTCACTGCATGGAACAAAGCACAGGATTATTTTTAAGTGCTGCGTCCCTGTTCACATCAATTTAAATGACAGGCAGATATATCTTTAATAAAATATTTTTGCACTAATTAATTTCGTGTCAAAAAGCTAAACAATACTCAGAATAACTGAGAATAACTGAGAATAACTGGAAAGATGGACTTTATTTTAGTGGAAATAAGTGTTGGGATGAAGCAAAAGGAGAAGGCAGACAAAAGCAGTGAGGCAGTGAAAACCTTAAGCTTAAACCTTAAGAGGTGAGCTTGTTGGTGCTGTGATAATGTATAGTCAGTGCTGTGGTATTTGTACTGTAAAAACCCATCTTCCTGTGTGTTACACCTTCACATCCAAAGCAAGACTCATACCCAGGAAGTTCAATGGGTTGGGAGCTTCATAGCTAAGGTGCCTTTCCTTATGTGAAAAAGTGTCTCACTACCATGTGTTTCACAAGCATTATTATCCCACTGGCTAAGGAGGATGCTCCTCACTCTAGTTTTGTACAGTTGGGAAGTTACCTCTTCAGAAGAATTCTGTGTATCTTTTCTTAGAAGTAAAAAGTACCATGTATTGTTTAAAAAAAAATCTACTAAATTTATCAACAGTTAAGCCATGCTAAATTGCAAACTATACATAATAATAATTCACTTTGGAAGCCCCGAGTTATTTTCTTTTAAGATTTTTTTCAAATTCCTGATCAGAACATATTCATTAGTTCCCTTCCTATTCATAACACATGGCTGTGTTATTTATTTGGCTGCTTTCTATTCAGAACAGGTAATGTAATTTTAGTGAGAACAACACATTTCTAAAGCCACGTTAAATTCTGTCATTTTATGTGCTGAACTTTACCCACTTGTGATACTGTTTCATAAAGGCATTTTTCCTGTTTTTATTAAATGAAAATTAGAGTATATTTATGTTATTTATAGGTTGAACAGTGATAAAGTCGCAAGCATGAAGATAAGATATTCAAATGGTGTGTCTGCCCACAGATAAATGTCTTGCATTAAGGAGAGGGAAACTGCTTTACAGATTTTCAGAGGCATCTCCAATTTAAAAAATACTTGAGCTTAGGTATCCGTTTCTTAACTCCCATTGAGAGGATTACCTCTTGGCAGGCTTCTGAAAGCTTTTCAACAAGCTTCAAGGGCTACTGTGAGCTGCATATGAAAAAAAAAAAGCAACTGGAGATCCATTTAAACGGAACATTGTTAAAAACAAATTCTCATTACATCAGTTTTATGTATAAAACCATGAAATCTGTTGTTCCCCTTCTCTGGATCTGACAAAACTTCCTGCTGTGTCTAGACTCAACAAATGTAGCTTTTTTCCCCCCATAAATTATTAAAGATACTTGAAGCATCTCATCTCTGTTCATTTCTCCTACTCTTTTTCTTCTCATAGCTCCATGAGAATATAGACCAAAAGCATTTCTTTAGACTCTGTTCATATCTAAAAAACAGAGGTCAAGGAATAAAGAAAAAGATACCTGGCTTTGTCACTCAGGAGGTCAAACATGCTGAATGTAAACACAGACATGAAAATTTACCAGGAGGAATGTCTACTGGACCCCAAAGTTTCTCTAAGGGACACATGGAGTTGAACTCTTGAGTGAAGAATTCAGCTGACTCCCTCCCTACTGAGGCACACAAATGGTCTCACCTACCCTGTGTTGTGAAAGACCTACAATAAACTGCAGCCTCAGTGACTTAATAACAAATGTTAGTTAAACCTACTGCAAAAAAGAGCCCAAACCAAACCAATACCCACAAAGATTCTAAGATGTTTTGAACGTGCTTTCCAGCAATTTTATTTCTGAATATGTAGGTTGGCATATCTGTAAGAAATGGCTGGTTACAACAATGAAGAATGCTTTCCCTGCTTTTGTAGAATTTTCCCTTAAATGAAACACAACAGTTAAACTTTAAAGAGTTTCTTGTTTTTTGAATTCTGGAATGATACATTAAAATGTTTGGTTGGCGCAATGCATTATTGAAAAAGCATGTAATTATTTTGCTCTTTAATAAAACATACACTAAAATATGGTGGAACTGAATAAATAAAAGAAAGCACCCAGAGATTTCTACCGTAATTACAAAGCAAGCAGACATTTGATTTAGAAGTGAAGGGAATTGCAACTGCTGATATTTCTCAATAATTACAAGTCCTGAAGATATTTTGTTCCCCCTAAAAAGGAGGACTAAACAAATCCTGTGAATCATTACATTTACATAATGACTTTCAAAGTTTAGTGTTTGGAAACTCTTATGAAAAACTGTTGGTTAAGTGAGAATGAGTGATCAAATAAACTTCATTTTTAAGGACAATCCATTCTAGAATGTAATCTGAAAATTCATTTGATAATTTGAAAACAAAATTTAAAATTATTTCTTGAAATTCCTTTTTTTATTTTTTGGTCCTAAATCGAAAAAAATCCTGCTACTTGGATTTATATTTGTTCAGTCCTTGCTGGGTTGAAGAGCTCTGGCCCAACTATGATTTGGTTCCACTCTACGTAGTTGCTACAGCAGATAATTTAGGACATTGAAATTTTGCAAACTAAGTAGCATTGCTAGGTTTTAACACAGACAATAATTTTCAAGGAAGAAATAGTAAAATAGCATGGGTGAAAATGAAATTAACTTTAAGCCTTAAGAAATTTTTTATTAGGGGTTAATTTAAAATTAGTCAATTTCTAAATGAAATTGAAATTGTGTAGTAACTTAAGATATAGATTTTACAAACATTTAATAGTAATCATAATATGTACTATAAAAATTTTTGGATTCAGTTTCCACTGAATTTTCACTGAAATTTCATTTCAGTTTTCACCTGTTATTTGGATAATTTAATCTAATTAAATTTACTTAATTTAATCTTAAATTTCTAATTCTAATTTATTTTAAGAATAATTAATCACATTTAGCATCTAATATGCAATACTTATGCAGTGCTGAAGAGCTGGGACAAAATATTTAGAGGCTTTGGGACAAAAAATATATTTTATACACCTGAATGACCTTGAATTTCTGTAAGTAAAGGAAACGGTACAGAAAATGTTTGTAACTGTTTTCAGTTATTGGATTTTCTCTACTACAATTTTCCAATTTGTGGTAAAAAGCACTTTTCCAAGATTAAAAAAGCATACAATGTAATCCAAAATTCAGAGTAGGCAGCTGGAAAGATTCAAATACTGAACCCACAGGCAGGGGGATTGCAAAATTTAGCAGATTTGTTCAGGATGTGCAAGACAACATATATTTGCCAAAGAAGAAATATAAAAATCATAGGATTATATCACAGAATAAAGATTCTCTCTTTGAACTGAAGTAGAATTTACTAACATCTACCTGTCAAAAGGAGCAAACTGACTCACTTCTCATTGCTAACCTTTCCCTTTTGGATGAACTGACGTTAAAAGTCAACAATTTTACAACAGAATATTAAAAGTCAGTTGAAAGTAGCTTCCAAGTAAAATAAAAAGCAAATCTCATTGACATATACTATCAAAGTTAGGTTCTTCATCACTAGAAGTGAACTTTATAACAACTTCTAAAATAGCAGCAATTTATACTGCACATATCCTTTATATCTATGATGCATGTACACTGTGCATGTATGTACACACAAAAACATTTGCATATATATACACACACAGAGAAATGTGTGCCCATTTGTTCATTTACTTATGCTTATGCACTTATGTACACATGCAAAGCAATACTTTTTCCATCAGTAGTATCCAGGACCATATGGGTATGTATATGCCTATATATATTTGTATATGCTTACATATATACATGTATACAGAGATACACACATAAATACATGAACTATAGGCTATTACTCATACTTTATTAATACTTTGTTCCTATGCTAGTATAAACCTAGCTTTGTTACTGCTAAATCTGACTACTTCTAAGGCTTGACCTTAAGCTAGTCAGGTTGTTAATATACCCTAATTAATATACCCTAATAGAGCGTGTACTCTATAAGAATGTTTCTTGATTAGATATTAGTGAGCAAAACTAGCTGATCTCACAGCTTGATTTCTAGAAGATGTCAGTGGACATGGCAGTTTTAATTAGATTTTCTGCATTTGGTCAAGCTAACTAAATGCACAAGCATCTGATTTCCCAGGCTTTCATAGCTGTGAAAACACTCCCCAGTGTGCATAGGAGTCATCCACTTGTAACACCCAGAGAGCCTCAGGGAACACAGAGCAGGGAATAATTAAAAAATCCAGTGGTTTCTGACAGCCTTGCGACAGAATCCCAAAGAAACTCTTCTAAAGGCGAGAAAATTACATGGGGATGTTGGAAATGAAAATATGAGACAGTAAGCAAACATCTGGTTGCTTCACAGGTCAGGCTCCTGCTGTTCACGTGGTGCTTTGGAAGAGCAGAGTTATCCATTTGTGTCGTGGGCAGCAGCACGTGTGGACCTGCCCATGCTCAGCCCATCCAAACCATGAAAAGGTGTTAAGCTGAGCATGTCCATGCTCTCAACAGCAACCTGGCAGAATTTTCAGGGCATTTCTTAAATGTAAAGGAAGTGGGTTGGCTGTAGATGGTGACTTGCTAAATCAATTGACTTAAGAATTACAGAGAAAGTGTTTTGCTATATGGGTAGTTTTATTTTTTGTAAGAAAAACAGAGGGAAAAGAAGTGCAGCCTTGATGGACAGAGAAATGGAAGCCACTGTTTGTAAAAGGAAGGTTTGAAACAACATTTCCCAGTGATTCATAGTCTCAATATCCCATAGACCAAACCTTATGTTTGGCTTGGTTGGGTAACCTTGATGTTACCCCAAGAAAATATTTATACTTATTTCAAAACTTTCTCAGAGAATGATAAACAAAAATACCAGCTGTGTTCTGTTTCCCTTCTTTCTTTTTTTCTACCTATACTCTTTGTTGTTTTAACTGAACTGTTTAAAATGCCTCTTATCAAGCTTTAGAAATTTTCTTATTCTAATTTAAAGGCAGCCACAAGAATCTGGGTTTTTGCCTCTCAAATTCAACTTTCATTAGATTTGTGTGTATTATTTTGATGCTTAGGAAAAATATGAAATTATTTCCTCACTGTTTCTAGTCACAAGAAGATTTCTTGTGTTGTTCCTATAGTTACACACAGGCAACAAAATATTTAGAGATCACTGAGTCAAAAATTCATTAAAACCTCCCTGCATATTTTAAATTTGTCTTGAAAGTGTGGAATAATTAGTATTAAAACTATTTTAGAACAGCTAAACCTTTACTGGGGAGCACAAACTGTAGGTACAGACTAACCTAACCTATGTTACACAATAGGATTAGCAGTAAAGAAAAATACATTTTATATCCTAGGCATTACCCACTGAATCCTACAGTGTGACAAAACCAGAAGTCTTTACCCCAGTATAAATTGATAATTTTTTTATGTCCTGTAGGGTGTCAGAATAAGAGTGTAACGTGATAAAAAAACTGTAGCTTGAGAAAGTTTCTTGGCAGTCATCACATCAGTTCTTTTTCCAAGACACAGTAATTCTTTGGATTTTTGAAGTGAAGACCGAGATAGGCAGAGGACTTCTAGGTGTGCACTTTCTTCTTCTTTTGAGACAGAAGAAAGAGCTCAGTATGCCTTTATCTATGTTTCAGAACTAGGCCCATTTCTGATTTTTGCACAGGATATAAATTATTTTCGGAATCCATTGTCAATGTACATTCCTGAGATCAGCTCCTTAATCCGTATAAGAAGGAATCTAACACAACTAAGCACGCAGTCTTGTGTAAAGAATGTGGAACTACAAAGTAATGATACTCCTTTAGTTTCCGGCATAAGATTATGGCAGAAATTATTAAGAGAGGAAAAGAAATTTTCCCCCTGGGCAGGCTATTCCACGATGAGGTTTTCTGAATCTTTCTTTCACTTAAACATCTGCTGTACTAGATAATCATTTTTATGGCTCCCAGTGTGAATCTTTCATTACACACCGTGGCAGACATAATTTATAAAACACAGTCCATAATCACATTTTTCACATTATTCCTTTAAGGTCATACATACTTACATGTCAGGCCCAGTCCTAGTGAATGAACACCTTAAATGTAATTTCTCAGCTGCCACATCTAGCTTCCTGCTGGTACCCAGGCTGGTAAAAACCTCCTAAGTCACCCTTGTCACTGATACACATTTGCCAGAAAAACTACAAGGGCAAAAGGCCTTTCTGCTCCAACTTTATTTATTTACAGGGAGTGGAGAGATGCTTTCCCTCATTGAATGTGACATGGCCACCAGATTTCAGCTCATGAACTCTGTTGTGGCAGCACCCATTTCTACCAATCCTTACAGCTTTAAATTGTGCTTTATATAGTGAGCAAGAGGCAAGCAAGGTTTCCTGAAGGAGTTTCTCCTCTACCGTCTATTTATGAGAAAGTAATTGGGCACAGAGGGAACAGATCAGTATATCAAAGCAGTCAGTGTTCAGGCCCTTATACCAAAGCAGAATATTTTTTAGCAAGTTTGTCTTCTGAGTAAGTTTAGTGTGGCACCCTGGACTAAATATTCCTGTCAAGTGTGTGGTTTGAAGTCAGTCACACCATCACCATGAAGAGCTGGAGGAAAGTCTAGTGTCTTAAAATGCATTTGAGCTAAAAGCTAATATTGTTCTTAGTTCTGTGTACCTTGGATATTTTTCACTGCATACTGGGAGACTTACTCCATTTCCAAATAATGGTTTCACTAAACTAAAAATGACTCTGGTAACCAGAGGTAAATCAGAAACAGGAGCAGAAATAAGGTTGCCACCCATTTTTAAACTCTAGCTTAACTGTGTTACTTGATTCTGATGCAGAGAAATAATAGATCTTGCCTACATGTGTGAGCACTGGTTTAACTTTTCTCAGGAGGAACTTATGTTCCTGCAGCAGTGAGACATCAGGCTCTTTGGTGGGGATGAAATCAGGATACATGAGCAATCCCAGATTTCAAGAGTCTGCGTGTCATTCATCTACCAATAAAATATTTCCCAAGTTATTGTATTCCAAACTGGTATTGTCTTTTAGATCATAGTGTCTAACAAAACTGTTAACACAAGTGCAGAGACCAGACTGATGTTTTAATGCAGTTTGTCATCCAGTAGGTATAAAAGTCAAGGGACTGTTAAATCTCACAAGACTTTATTCTGACACACTGCAGCTAGGCCTGCTGGACCCACTCACACCTAAGAGGTATTTGGAAGAGGTAACCCCATGAAACTTGACAGCATCTTCATTGAGAAGTCAACTGGTAAAATTCATAACATCGTTAGTGTGAAAATCTTATCCCTTCCCTGCTTTTATGTAAAGTGATGTCACTGTCCTGAGTTCTGGCTGATTAAGGACATCCTCGGTGCAGGAAGTCTGGAGGCAAGCACAGATCTTTTGCAAAGGAACCTTGTAAGCTGAAATTTTAAGATATAGTGAGGCTAAAATCCATCAGCTTTGTTTCATCTCAGGCGTTATTATGGAGATGATCAGAGCATCTAGATCTCTTGATCTCTCATTACAGCCAGCTTACATGGATTACAGGTTGCCCAGAGAGAATTTGGAGTCTTCCTCACCGAAGATATTCAGGAACTGTCTGGGTGCAATCCTGTGAAATGTGCTCTTAGATGACTCTGCTTGAGCAGAGAGATTGGATCAACGACCCCACTGTGGTTCTGTTCAACCTTACACATCAGCCTTGATTTGGATTACGTATGGCATACTGGACTATATCAAGAGAGGGTATTCATTATAATTTCTATTATAAATTTATTATTATTATATGTTCTATTATTTCTATTGAAACCAGAACTTTGTGGTGATCTGTATTTTGAAAGTAATGCAGCCCAATATCCTCAGATTTGACTCATAATCTTTATTCCTGCATGATATAGAGACTCCAAGTCTAGAAACAAGAGTGGGAAAGAAAGTAGAGGTCTTTATGCTAAATCTCTACTAAACTGAAAGAACCTGTAAGGGAGGGACTCTGACCATCATGTGCATGGCTCATGAGATCAGCGTTTTCTTCATCACCTCTGTGAGATGTTTTCAAATAAAAGAGAATGTCTGCTGAGTACTGAAAAGCACCAGAAGTGATACCTGTGAGAAATCTGACTGAATCCATTCATGGCAGTGTATTTCCGCTGTTGTTTCAGTGCTTATGTAATAGATCACCCACTACTGACTCATTTCTGGTACATCAAACATATTTTGTCCTGGGTCTTAGTGCTTCTTTATGTGACTTCAGGACATCCCTGGAAGGTACTGTCATGCTGACTTCTCAAAATGTGATTTTTAATAGGAGAACTTGAATGTCATCCCAGCTCGAAGCTAGGTTTGTTGTCCTGAAAACAAAGCAGTCAACTAAGAACCCCCAATAGCCTATTAGTCAATTTATTCCTATTTGAGTAATCAAAATGTTTTTATGAATTAAAAATGTTCTTGCAACTATTATAGCTGAAAATGTGTAAAATATTTATTAGAAGCTTACATTGTCATACTCTCCATGTGTATACACATATTTTTACACATATTGGCATAGGAAATAAGTTTTGTTTAAATCACTTGTAGATCCCTTGTGTTTTAAAACTGGAAGAGCCTGCAGATTGTTTTGTTTCAGGATGTTGGAAAAAACTCTGTTGCTGTAATCTTATTAAGTGCATTTGATATCTTTAGTGGTATAGGGTGAATCTGAACTTCACAAAATTTGCCTCACTATCATCCATCACCACTCCACTCAAATCATACTGGAGGCAAGAGAACACAAGATGTATCTTACATGTGATTACACTGAAAAAAATGAGGCTATGGATTTCTGTGCAGCCTTTGTAAACAGTTTTTATGAAATACTTATTTTCCAGGCAGAAACATGATTTTTTTTTTTAGTCATGTTGCTTTTTACTATTAATGAAGTGGAACAGTGGAAATGAATCACCATATAAATTATTTGAGAGTAAAACTGAAACACAAGCAAATATTGGTTATGATTTTGCATGCAAATAATCCTGTATGGAGCTTTAACAATAATGCATTTTTTATCAATTCAATCTCTCTTATAAGACAATAGTGCCTCCATCATATCACTTAAAGACTAATAAGTACTTTGTCCCAAATATGTTTTACCAAAACAATATCCAATCATCAAGCACCTAATCTCTGTAAATCTCTATTTACATATACATTTGACATAAAATTTCATCTCCAAATTCTACCTGGATTCTTTGTCAAATGCACTATGTTTTTCCAACAGATTTATTGTATTGGTCATTTTCAAAACTGATTAAAACTCCTCTAAAAATATTTGGTTGTAAATTTCGTTATGCATCTCTCAGAGATGAGACAGTTTGTGTGTGAAGGTTTTGATACAGGGTATTGTGAGAAGGCTTTTGCTATCAAAGCAGTCTGCAACTGCTCACTTTGGGGTGTGTGATCTCGTTTTAGAACAGCCTCAATTTAGGTGGTAGGACATTGAACCAAACGTGGTTTTTCAACCAGTGCCAGGCTGCCATAGACAGTTGTGAGCTTTGGGTGGAGGTTTGAGAAGAAGGCAAAAGGTGAGGGGAGTAGAATGGTGAAAGTGTCCTCAAGCCTCCTGCTGGGACCTGTTATTTGCCAAATTGGGAACTAAGAAGGCATGCTGTGGGAAGTTTGCAGAGCAGATGAATTACTGAGTCTGAGACATACCCATCATTTCAAGCTGCACGAATATCTCTGGACAGTCTCTGAATTTCAGGTTGACCTGAGGCATGTGTCCTGAGGTGACTTTATGATACTGGTATCTCCAAATGGACTGGTTTATGTTATATATTAAGTTCTGCACCTCTAAGGCTGGCTTTGAGAGCTAGGGAAGTTGAAACTGCTGGAGACTGATAGGAGTTTTTTCTCCTAGCCAACAACCAACCATTTCTGAGAACTGACAGTGGTTTTGACCATTGAAAAGTGAGATCAACCTGTGAACACTTACCTTAAGATGTAAGCCTGGGCATTTCTGGTTCTCTTTGGTTTCCAGCTTCTGAAGAGGTAACAGGTGCCAGTTCAACCTCCTTGCCCCCACACCAGGCCGGACAAGGCCGCAGAAGGAGGAGGGGAGAAAAGCGGGGCCAGACGGGCTGACTTGGTTATAGTTTCTACCACTGAACTGAAACCTGACACCATGAACATCTGCAGCTTTTCCAAGACTTTCTTTTACTACCTGGATGAGACTTGCAGATTAATCCTTTTTTTTTTCCCAGAGAGAGGGGAAGAGAGAGAGAGGGATCAACATGTAAAGAGACACCATAAACTATCAGACACTGAAGAAAGGAATTAAGTTTTAGAAGGGGAAGAGAAAATAAGGAGATGCTTTAATAAACTGAAATATTTTTCTGTTAAAGCTATGGAGATGGACAGTAGTGTTCTGAAAAAAAACTCCTTTAATTCGTCATAGAGTATATTGGGAGTAATGGAGTGTTTCAAGGTGTGGATTTTGAGCAAATGGTGAAGTGGTTGTGATCCTGTGAGATGCTGGAACAGAGCGGGAGAAGTAATAGTTGAAGATTTGTGGCCTTTAAGAGACAAAGAGAAAACTTCTGTTTCCAGAGAGGCTCACAAATACAGATAAAGAGAACTTTTGCCTTTGAATAATTCATTCTTAAAAATGACATCCCTAGACTCATTTGACCCATAACACACCTCAGAGTGATGTGAAATGAGAGGAGACAACTGGTGGCAGATTTTCGGGCAGCTGGCATCAGAGAAATAGAAAGCTATAAAGGAAATAGTTTTCTTGTGAGAAACACCATAGATTAGCAGAAGAAGACTTCGTTTTCTCTACTAAGACTGATGAAAGGACTATAGCAAGAATTGGGACTGTTTTAACCACCAAAGTTTTTTTGTCTCTATGTTGTCATGTGAACAAGGGAATGGTTGGGTAGTTGGGGGAAAACAGGGTTTCTGGAGGTTTTATTCTGGTTTCTTATTCTTGTAGTTTTTGTTAATAAACTTTCTTTGTTCCGTTTAAGTTTTAGGCCTGTTTTCCTCTTGTTCTAATCCATATCTCATAGTATGGAATATTAAGATGGAAAGAAATAAGTAAGTTTTCTAGTGATTTTTTAGTTACTGCTTTAAAACCCTGACAGCATGGCACCTGGATTTCATTCTGTGGAGAGCTTAGTGATGTAGGAAGGACTCAAAACTCAAAAACTCAGAAATCTTATCTAACTTGTACTGGTCATGTGATGTTATAATAAATTGAATAAATGAAGGTTATGGACCAAGGACACTGCTGAGACCTACCTACACACTGGGTAAATAATTTTTCACCTTTAGAACTCCTAAAATTTGTGAGGTTCCCCCATTTCAGTATAATTAAGGCAGCACCATCACAAGTATCTGCAAATGCCTGTAAACAGCCAGTTCAATCATCAATTAGACTGGCATCAGGAGTACCTCCAGTCCCCACTATCACAGTGCTTGACATTCTGGACCTCCCTGTCTGGGAGGGAAAAACCATTTCTGTCACTACACCTGTTTGCAGCAGTAATGCCAAAATCACTGAACCCAAACCAGCCGCCTGTCATGCTGGGTGTTGTAAGTGAATGACAATAGAAGATAACCCTTGCTCTAAAGAGTATGTGCTCTGAAGAGAGGAAGTGGACAGAAAAGGGAGAGAAAAGACAGGATCCAAGTGTTATCATTCCCATTTTACAAAAGCAAAATTGCAATGTAAAAAGTTAGGTTAACAAAAAGCTGCTGTAGGCCTGGGACTGGGAGATGGATGGGATACTTCCATAAAATATTATTTTTTGATCCCTGCGTCCCACCAACTCCATTTTAAGTTACCCTCTCTAGAATTCTGTGAGATGAATTGCAAAACAAAAGACAACTCATGTTCTTTTGACTGCATATTCACTCTCTTGCTTTCCAGCTGCCCTTTTGTCTATTTTCTCTGTAGATGAATTCTTATCTGCTATCAAGTTTTTCCATGTTGTTTGATTTTTCTCAAGTTAACAAGTTGAGTTAACCCTATTTGCTCTAAAAAAATAACATAAATATAAAATATAATAAACAAATTTTAACCTTGGGAAGGACAGGAAAAAAAGACTACTTTCACCATCAACAGTGATGGTATTTGTGTCATATTTGTGGCACCAGACACAAAAAGCACATGGCTTGGAAATTCAGAAAATATCATTCTATGCAAGCTTTCACTGAGTTTCAGCTACAAAGGAAATGCAACTAAGGAAAAACAACATCACATCAGATTCAGCCCTCTTTTTTTAACCTGGCTATTTTAAACCTCTTCCTCCACTATACTTGATCCTTTCCTTTTTGTGTGCTGTTTTCCTTTGATGTTTGTGCTTTCAGGAAAGTGAAGAGGCTATGTTCCCACTAACCCCAAGGATCTTTGGATAATCAGGTAACCTGGAACATTTTTGGTGCAGAGGGTGTCTCTTGGAAATTCTGCTGTGGGTGAATCTCTGTGTTAGCACAGTTACTTTGGTGGTTCTTTATAGACCATCATAGTTTTCTTCTGTTTTGGGGGATGTATTCAAACCATTCCTGTCCATTTCTACTCAGATTAGTAATTGCCCATGAATACTGATTTACTGTACTGTGCAATTCTATGGATGCAGTAATACCCTACATTGAGAGCCCTACCTTTTCTTTTAAGTGTTTAATTCAATATTACTTTCTGACATCTTGTGTTATGCGTGTAACAAAGCTATTTTCAGAATTCTTGCAGTATTAACCTCAGTTTATTTACTTCCAATTGTCACATAATCTGTTTGTATCATCACCTCTAACATTTTATTGACACAAAGATGAAGTGCTTTAGGAAAATCTATTATTCCTTTGTGCAATAGGGGAACTTATCAAAAAATCATGCTAGGTACTAAATGACATGCTTAAGGCAATGCTTAACTTATTTCTAGCTCCCACAATGAATACTAAACTTCAAAATTATGGCTTACAATATCTTTAGTTAAGCCACCACAGTATTTCAGAGAACACTGAAATAGAAGAACTTAAGAAGTTATTCTTCCTAGTTTTCAGGATTAAAATGTCCCAAATCTATGAGGGTTTTCTGTTTGTTATGCCTGTAAGCCCCTTTTCCCAGACAGCACTGACTGACTGTCACTATTTCATTCTCAGCTCCACTAAGATCTGGATGAACTGACTCTCTATATTTAGTTGTTACAGCTTCCTAGATAGAGTAGAAATATGTCAGTTCTATTACTAAAGCACTTGATACTGATGCAGAATGTATTTTCTACAGCTTTCCTCAGTGTAAGTGCCTGGCTGTGGGAGACAATTTTAGGCTGGGGAATAGGTGCTGAGAACTGGTAAAGCCATCTTGATGTTTCATCACCTATTTTGCTTATCTTTTGGTGTCCTCATCTGGGAAAATGTCCTGAGATGGAAGTTCCAAGTGCTGCAGGAACTTAATTCTATTTCAATAGAAATATACATACAGCTGAAGTTGCTGTATGTACATTTCTACATATATGTTTACATGCACATATATATATATATGTGTGTATATATATATATACACACAGGTATGCACATATGTTTGTAAAAGGCAGGAAAATCAGAGAAAGAAAACAGATTGTAAGGGAAACAGATCTGTTAGGCTTTGTCTTCAGACAATTATTAAATAACCATTTGAAACAGGCCAAATACTAAAAGAGTTTTCACTTCCCTTACTTGCAGTAAGAGGAAAATAAAATTTTTACCAAGATAATTCTAATTTGGTCAGAATTTTTGCTTAGAAAAACTATCTACAACTGTCACAACTGTGTCTGAAAGGTTTAACATTTCTGATATTAAAAGTTCAAAAATTAGCCTGTTATTACCCACTTTAGATATTTATGTCATTCAGGGTGGTTGAAATATTCTCATGACTTCAAGGCTGCACAAACCAGCTTATATCACATGTATTCTGCTTCTAGTTTTCATTTTGATATTTCCCAATAAAGACAGGGATTTGTCACTTTTGAGTTCCCTCTCATGTTTTCCACTGTCAAGGAACAGAAGCACAACACAATATCCCTGTGCAGACCCTAGAATGCTAAAATTGATTTTACTTCTAGCTCAGATCTCTTCACAAAGAAATTATCTAGTCCCAACTTGGTTCCATTTTCAGCCATGCATGCCTGTTCATCAGTTGTCCATATGTATACAACTCTCTCATAAACCTTATCCTCTGAATCATGGTTGTGGGGATTATTACTGGCACAGTTCTTGGTTTCATTTTCATATGAAATTGCTCTATTATGTGTTATTTTGTTTGAAAGTCATTATTTTAATCAGCCTTGACAGAGGAACCCTGCCTTCAACTACATGCTGCACATAGTTAAGAGGGTGTCTGCTTCCAAATGCAACTTAATCTGATTACTAAACAGGCTGAGCTCCTGAAATGTCTACTATTCCTCTGAGACCTCATTTCTCTTTTTGAAATTACTAGCTAAGAGTCCTTCCTTGTGATGTGTCTGTTTTTTCACTTGTGCTTCCTTGACACAGAACGTTGTCCTTTGCATCTGTACCCTGAGAATGGTTTTGGTAGGTGTCTGTGCCAAGTCAGTCTGACAGAGTCAGTGAGTAATGATTTGACTCATTCAGTCACATCTTGGGAAAAAAAGCAAATATACATGAGCAGAGAGACCTGTTCTAGACAAAAGTTAATTGAGGCAAACCCTGACATCAGTGTAAAGAATTTTTGTGTTCGTATCTCCAGATGTCCCATTGTTTAACGTGCCCACACACTCTGATGACTGTGATGTTGAGCAGCATGAGACCAAATTACTAAAATCTTAGCAAGCTTTTAATTAACTGGCCATTTTCAAGGTAAATGGATTTTTCTTCCAGAAATATTTTAAATCATTTTATCATTAAAACTTGAAAAAAAAAAAATCTTGTAACATTTAGATTTGGGAAAACATGCCATGTTTACTTTTTTCTCACATGCAAATGATCAGACCAGCTCTCTGGCACAAAACCAGTGTTTGTACCTAGAGAATAATAACTCTGTTTCAGCCACTAATAATTGAGGTTTCCTTTCTCTGCTCATGCCTTTCCTTTGGGATGGCAGAATTTAAGCCTAGAAAATCCAGGGCTGCAAACCAGGACTCCCTTCTCCTCCAACAAAGGGCTCATCCCCAGCTCACACAGGGCCAGAAAATGATAAAAATTCATACTCTTGCTTGAATATTTGTTTCTGAATAGGGAAAAGACTCAGCTAAAGCAACAATTGCATGGGGAAGTTTGTTTTTTCCAACAATTCTTTATTCTGCAAACTGAAGTTAATGAATAGTGAACCAGTCATCTTGCTGGTCAGCTTTTCCAGAATGCTGGTTGATATGCCTACTGATACTATAAGAAACTGAAACATTTTCTTAGGACGATTATGCTGATAAAAGAAAATGGGATAACTTTTTCTTCAAATATATAAAAAACAACAGGTAATAAGCAGTATAAATTAGCATTGGGTTAATACCAGTTTTGGCCCTCTCTGCAATTTTGGCAAAGATATACTAATTGATTTTCAGATGAGTGGGTAGTGATGCTGGTTCATTCTAAGGGATATTATTTTCTTAGGTGTTCTTGTCAAGTAACAAATCTTTAAAAGTTCCCTTGGGAATGGGTGAAAAGTGGAAAAATTAGAAGCAAACTTCTGTTAATCTCATTAGAAACTCTTTACATTCTTTGCAATGAAATGACTTGCAGTTGCCTTGAAGAAAATTTATAACACTCTCCTAATTAAAATGATTTTTAAATTGCTTTTAACTTTCAAAATGACACAGAGGTTCCTTTTTAAATTTGGCTTTTGTTTAAAATTCAGTTTAATAATAGGAAGATCAGTCATACAAGGAAAAGAAGCAAGATGAGACATAACAAAAAGTTCAATTTCCAAACTTTTAATATATTTCCTCTTAGAAAAGGTATAGGCTGAAGAAATAACAAATTTGAGTAACCTCCATTAGGTAGATCTGAGATTAAATCAGGAAGCAAAATATATTTCCATGGTTGTGGGAATTTATTATCATTGTGGCAGACATTCTGGAGACTGAATTACATTTTGTTGTTTAATGTTTGCCATTACAAGATTTCACAAAAGAATTGTTTAAATACACAGAAAGAATTTTACTATTTTGCTGAATATCAGATACACTGTTTTGCTCAGTTTGCTCTTTGCAGAAATAGCAACACAGCATAAATCAGTCTACTTTTCCCTTTATTTTATTTTCTAGTGCATATATAGCTGACAAAATGCTGCAAGTGAAGCAAACATATGAGCTGCTTTAAATGATCACATTATGGTTCATGCCAGCTATTCAGCATACTTAGAATGACCAGAAATTGCAGCACTTCAAGCTAAAATAATGATGACATCACATTGCTGCAACATAACAAAGCATGCCGCTAATCCATCCAGGCAACTCACATTTTGAGATTATCAGAGGGAACTAAATAAATTGTTCCTTCATTTTGTCATTCATGACTCAAACCAGCTATGATTTGATGAAGTGCAGAACCTTTTAAAATCCCTATATCTGAAGAGCATTAGGATCACAAGAGTGAGCAGTCTGTCTCTGGCAGAGAGTGGGTGATTAGACAGAGGCCTGACCTACACACAGACACTGCACTGGGCTTTTTTGAACAATAGTATTAAGTCTACACATTTGGCCTGAAAGATAATTTGGGCACTAAGGGTATGATTTTTGCACCTGGAATTGGAAATCTGGATGCAATAACAATTACAGAAGATAAATTCTCTGCTCAAAGTCAAATAAAAGCCTCTGAATGCTGAATTGTACAAACATATTTGGGAGCATAAGTGATGATTATGTTTGGAAGATTATAATCCTTTAGATTAGTCCAGAAAAATGAAAAATGAATTGGATTATCAGGTGAGGTTTTTTCATAAGGATATGTTTGTGGGTGGACGCCAGCTGTTGATGTACATGTGAATGTATAATACAAATATTATCATTTTTTCAAAGAACAAGAACAAGAGGCTAAGAACTAGCCTCTTATATCATTCACAGATGCAAAGTAATCAAGTACACACATTAGGTTTTTTTGGTTTGTTTTTTTTATGTGTGTGTGTGTGTAAGTGGGACAGCATTTTAGAACATTAGGAAGATAGCAAGGAATTTGAATTTGTGCCCTTGGCATGGCAGTATCAGCAGCCATGGATACTTGAACATCTTACATGAATGTCAGATGATAAAAACAATCCTTTTGCAGAGGACTGAAAGCTACATTTCTTTTTTTCAGTTTTCAAAAATATCTTCTTAGGCTAATCCTATGAGAAAATGTGAGACTCAAGGACCAGAGAAACTGGTGAATTGAAGGCAAAGAGAGGGTTGGTCCACAAATTAAACCTCCTTGAGGTAGGAATATGCAGCACATCTTCCTGTTCCTTTCTGAAAGGATCAGCTTGCCTGGCTCATTCATACAAAAGCAGGTAAGCAGAGTCTGGTAGGGTTTTCATCACTGTGTCTATTTATACAGAATGAATTATATGAAGGTGAATGAAACACACCTGTTGCTTTGGGACCTGCTCTCCGTTATGCAATGTATTTTTTCCTTGTCTCACTGTATGATTTTAAATGGCATAAAACACATTTTATTAGAATATAAAGAAAATGCTGTGGGACAGTTTTTAAGTTTCTGAAGTGATAATGGTTAAGAATCACTGAAAGGTACAATCTGGATTTCTTCAAGTACAATCAATTACAATCAAATACATCTTGATTTGACCTAAGATATGTCTTAGGAAAGGCAGCTCTTACAAGCAATAAAGCACTTATACAAGAAGGCAATTTTTTTGCAAAAACCCTCCAATTCTGACCTTTCTAAATTTCTAAACCCTTTCGTTATGTGGTGATTCATTGGCAAGTTTTGTGTACATAAGACATCACTTCAATAATGATATTAGAGCATTAAGATGATAATGCAGTAATGTAAGGAAACAACTCTCTTGAAAAGATAAAAAAGCACTTTTACATTTTCTGTGGACAGTTCCATTATCCTTCTTTTTCCCACTTTGCACATACACATGAAAGATTTAGGAGAAAACTGTAGTTGAGTGGTTATAGAGATTTTTCTCTTTCCTGGAAATTTTTATTTGTGAATAAGAGTGGTGAAATCTTAGTTCAGAATTCTAAAGATTTCCTTGGATCTCCTGAAAAAAAGTGACTCAGCTCCATAATTCTAGGCTTGATGAAGATGAAAAATCTTTAAAGATTCTAACTTTAAAATCCCATATGGCCACAGGCAGGTACAAGCTGTAAAGAAAATGATTTCAATCTTTAGGCACAATGTCCCCTATTTTAAGATTAGCAAAATAGTCTGATTTTTTTTTCCTTTTTTTCCCCCACTGATTTAATGTTCTTGGACCCTAGAACTACTTCAGTGTAGAAGCAGAGATTTCAGCACTTTGGCAACAAACACAATTACCTTGTTTTATTTCTGGGGAGATGAAGAGAACACTTTCTCTGGTTTCAGTTTTCTTCTGTGGTAGGGCAAATCACAGGTCAAATTATTCTTGAGAAGACATGCTGTTATTTCATTTTGATGCATTGAGCTGTTGAGAAACTGCTGCTAACCACAGTATTCACTGACAAATCCATATCAGCTATATTGTAGTTTAACACTGACATTTTGAAATTATAAACCCCAGAGATGAGAAGTCAATTCCAAACCAATCCAGACAAAAATCATATTAAAGCAAAAGCAGAACTTCTCACAGGTCAGTAATTTTGCATTTTGACAACCTCCTGCAATGGTTGGAGCTTCAGTTAAGAAGTCAAAGGAAAAAGTCATGCAAAAGGGTAGACTGTAAGAATGGATAGGGTGTGAAGAATATGAGATGCATGTTGATTTTAACAAGGGCTTACACTTGCTATCAAACTTCCCTGCTATCACAATGCAGCCAATGAAATTAGAGACGTCTTCTTAAGTTCAGTTACTTTACATATAGAACCTTGGCCGAAATGAGAGGAGACACATGGATAAGAATGAAAGTGTTTTGCTTTGGGGGAATAGAAAAGGAAATCTTACCACTGTATTATGGTCTGTTTAAATTGATCAAAGTATTTTTCTTATGCATTGAATTTTTGCAGTAACTATATCTGACAGTTTCTTACTGCCCATAAGGGCAAAACCTGTTTTATTCATGTTTGGTGTTTCAATTTAATCTGAAGTAATACATGACATTGAATTCAAATACTGTGTGTAGTTTGACATTTCTTCATTTGAAGTATAAGGAGGAATTACAACCAGCTTTTTTATATAATGGGTGAACTTTTCTCTCCTGTTAGCTTTGCAATGGAACATCTCTGTAAGGCAGTAAAACTATTACCCTTCTCTCAGATTCATTATTTATAACTGTAAAAGTGTGCTTTGTTTTTCTTACCATGAATTCATGCAGAGTTCCTAAAGATGAATATATATTTTTGCTGTTGCTAACTTATGCAAGTTCTTATGATGGAGGTGAACACTCAGGTGCTCTTTATTTCTGGAAGCAGTGCCTGGAAGGTTTGAACCTTAATTACTTCTGTGTGACCTACCAATTAAGGAAAGTGGAACACTCGTGCTCCAACCAAGAGTGAACTGATGAAGTGATGATCAGTAACTGATCTGAAGGAGATACACAAGACTAATGCCTTATTATTAATATTGATGAAAGAGGAATTGTTTTGCTGTGCAAAACTGAGACAAAAGTTCTTTAAAGCTTTACAATTATATTTAATCTACCTCATGACTCATCACTTAATGCCTGGTATTGAATACCATAGAGTTGTTTTTCCACTGATTTCTTTGAAGATATTCTTAATACATTACTATTCAGCCCACTTAAATAAACTGAGATAAGCTAATAAACTGCTTAATATTTGCAACAAAAGTTTTAGTAGACTCTTACATTCTAAGCATATTTAGATTGATAGCCTCAGTAGAATACTGTAAAGGAAACTATCTCATGTATTATTTGAAATAATAAAATTAAAAAAATTATCATCAAGAATATCACCCTGGAAATAGTTTTCTTTCAGATGATTAAATACTTCTGAATCAAAATCGTAACTGTTGTCTCTTGCTCTATAAGATCTCAGCCATCTGATCAAAGTGGACCAATTTCTCCATTTCTGGAGTGTTTATTTAACAGCTTCTTGTAAAAGTTTTGGGTTTTCTTTTTCTCTGTATGCATGTCCTCTTTTTTCATACTCTTGTATTTCAGATTTGATAATTAGCCGTGAACAAGTTTAGGTCATGTGTAAATATATACTGTTTGTTTTTCTTTTGTCACAGTACAAGAGAACAACATGATTATAAAATAACCAACAATGATCTTCAGTCCCCAAATCAGTCAGAACAAATGACAATATTTGTACTCTAGCTTTGAAAAAATGAAGACATTCCAGAGGATTAATGATATGAAATGGCCTTGGAAAAACAGCATCACAAGGTTTATTTTAAGTAAAGCAGCAAGCATAACTAGATTTTTAACTAAAGTTTAAATTTTGCAAGAACAACCTGAATAAATTTAAGTAACAGGCTTGTGAAAAAATCTGGATCAAGCAAGGTACTTTGATACTTGAGTATATAAAACGTTTGGAAATAGTCAAAAACAAAGATCGAAAACATGCCAGAATAAGGAAAGGGAAATTGTAAGAAACACTGTCAGTTCTAACATCTCAACTGTTTTAGAAAGAATAATTAACAGAATTTTAAAGACTAGAGCAAGAGGAAAACCATTTACAGGAATATCAATCACAGGGGAAGTCAAAATCTTCTGAAGAGGTTTAGACTATGGTTTAAGATATTCACCCAGACAAAGTAAAAATAAGTAACCAATTAAAGTGCTTAAAAGTTAAAATGGTGGAGAGAAGCAGCCTCAGCATGGTCTTCAAACTTCACCTTTTAGAGTGGGAAGATTTTAGCAGAGTAGCTCCCTATCTCTTCTAACCAATTCTTAGTAAACTAGTCAGTAAAAGGAGCTCAGTCTTTAAAACGGGCTTGGGGCATCCCCCTCCCTTAAAGACCACACTCCTTGGAGCAGTATCATCATCTGTCTTCCCATGAAGCTTTATACCTTCTCTCCAATTCTCTAAGTCTTCTGTTGGTTTTGAAACTGAGCTAATCTGCTAAGGGAGCCCTGTGCAATTGTATACCCCATCATCTAGATTTTACTCACCCGTGCCTTCTCCTTTGGATTTACAGCCTAAAAACTTGGCCTTTTAATGTGTCAACATTTGATCTTATGAGATACCACTAGCTTGTATAAAAATAGATGCACCACTAACCGCCTGTTGTTTTGCTGCTTGGTATCATAACACAGGGAATGAAAAATTCAAAGTGAAGTACTAGAATTTCTTTCTGATGAAGACCCACCTAGTCTGATCTTGCACTGTTATCTAAGTAGGATTAGAAAAGGTTGTGATTTGCATGTCCCTTTGTTGTTCCTCTCGTATGAATACTTGTTTTCAGTGTTGCCTGTTTTGCATGTTATGACTAAATGTCTTCATCTGTATTTTGTACTTCACTTGGTGCAAATTAGGCATACATTCAGATAAATAGACAACAGCTAGACATTTATTATCTAAAACCATAGGCAATGAGACAAAACTCCCACATGGTGCACTCACTGGCATATTATTGAATAAAACAGGGTAGGTGGATTGACTCAAAAATCCCAGGAGTCACAGGAAACCTGTCATAGCCTTGTAAATTAGGTGTAATTTATCACATAAGCTCTTCTTGTTTTTATGTCTGGTTCTGAAGCTGGAAGAGGTATGACAGCCTTAGGGTCTGGCTGCAGTTTTCACAGAAATGCTGATGGCTGGTAAGTTATCTAAGCAGGTATGAAAGAGACACTGCAGCAAGCTGATCCACCTCTTATATTGCTCTGCTTTAAAATGCTGCCCCTTTCACTGTGGTTTGTTGGCCAAAACAGGAGCCTGATGCTTTGAGGTGCTACCTGCTTCTGCCTATAGCTGCTACTTCTCTGAGGACACCTGCTTAATTATTGCCCAGTGCCCCTCTTTTGCTATCAACTGCAGTGCTAATTGTTTTCAATTCTCTTAATCCCTTTACTCAAAATGCTTGCTGCTAGAATCAGTGAATATCCGATGGGGTCAACCAGCTAATTTTTGTTTGTTTAATTATTTATTGATTGAAAATAGATGGGAAAGGACGATTTACTCTCAGTGTAATCACACACACACAAACACACAAATTGTGGCCTAGTGATTTCTCCCATGCCATCCAAAAGGCATCTAGGTTTCTGCTGTCACTCACAGTTCCTTTCCTGTCATGGGGCACTGACAGCAGTGCAGGAGCACAGATGGCCAGAGGGTCATAGTAGCAGCATGGTGTCTGGAGTGGCAGGCAAAGCTGGGAAAACAGAGGGACCACATGGTTCTTTCTTCCAGCAGTACTGGAAGGATGTTGTGAACTTTTTCAGGACAAACCACAGAGCACTGGGAAAGGTGAGTCCCTGCTGGTCAGCAAAACATATTGCACAGCCCCTCTTGTAGCATGAATGGAAACATTGAGAGAGATACAGATTTTTAAGCATTTTTTTCTAAGCATGTTATCACTTTCTTAGGAAAAAAAAAAAAGGAATTAAGTAATTTATGTTGTGAGTGGAATTTAGGATTTACAGAGTAATTACGTGGCACCGAAAGTTGAGTGTGGAACTGGTTGGAAAAAACCACAGATATGCCTACTTCACTTTAGATTAGAGGTAGCCCCTCATGTGTTACTGGACCACTAGGATATGGAATCAGAGCTCTTTTATAAGGAGTGTTTTTCTGTCTTCCCTGTGACGTAAAAATTATCCCTTCATTGTACATCTGAGTTAGGCTTTGTGGAGGGGTGTACTAGAAGAATCCACATGCTGCTTCTCTTCTTAAATTCTTTGAAGGTCTTCAGAAATAGATGCCACTCAATCCCTACGTGCAGTGAGAACACATCTTTATGGTAGTAGTAAAAACCCCAAGATGTAAACAATTTCTTATTCATTTATCACTCTCATGTTTATAAATGCTATTATTCAAGTTAATTTTTATGGAATTTTTATGGATAAAGGCTACAATTACAATATGCCACTTAAAGTCATGCTAATCTGGTTGTTTTTTCAAAGAATCCCTTCTTCTCTACAACTTCCAGCTAAGAGGTCTATATTGACCTTCTGTTTGTAAAGTCTTTTGTGATGACATCGTCATGCACTTTCTATTTCTTGCTTTGGAATGAAAGTGGTGGTTAACTGAGAAAAAAAAGAGCTGTTCTGAAAAAATGAGACAAACCCAAAATAATTGAGAGCAAACTTTTAGTTTCCTCAGAAAGCCAATGAGGATGACTAAATGATGGCATGAAAATTAGCAGTGACACCCATGAATGCAGTCACTTAAAAAGAGGGAAATTAGTAACTGACTGCATCCTTATTGTTAAACTGCTTTTGTAGTAAAAAATGCATATTTTGCCAAGCTCTTGAATTGAAAATTAGTGACAAAAATATTTTTAAACATTTTTTTCCTCCCCATTGCATTCTTTACCAAGAAGCAAGTCTACATTTGAAGTATAGATAATTTTTGAAATTATTTTTTTTTGTGCCTTATGGTTTTATTCCTATAATATATTTTGGGATGTGATAGTGTTATTTTATTTGCAGAGAAACATGAGGAGAATTAGACACAGCAAGTGCATCTTCTCTAACCAAAAAATATTTTCAAAAGCTATTTCAGTTGCCAATATTATCAAAGAGTGTGAAAGTGTTTATTCCTCCCAACCTTTTCTCTCTCTAACTTTCTCAGAAAATTGTGTGTATAATTAAAATTCAGTTTAGTGTGGGAGATTTAACAATTGAGATTTTGTAGTAAATATACACAGAGGTAGACCAAGACCACTGAGAATTTCTCAGGTGGCTTTTCAGCTTTTCAAAAAGACTTTTTTACAGTCAATGTTATTTTAGCTAGCATTTTTTAGACTTTGAAATGTATTTTTTTAGTTTGGTTTATATTTTATAGAATGACTCATAAATCCCCCTTCACACTGGAGCCTTAATCAATCACCTTGTTATAGTGAAAATTCCAGTTCAGAATTAACATGTATGTATGCACAGATCAGAGGGAGAAACGTTTTAGACAAAACAGGATTTCCAACTAGCATGGTTTCTCTTGGCTGAGGACTGGAGTACAGAATGCCATTTTGTTTATCCTCTTTTTCCAAGGAGAGAATGCTGTCCTTGTGCTTTGGGTGACAGTGCTAAAACAAAAAACAATACAACAACTCTCCACCTCCCTTCCTGGCCAGAATGGCAGATGCCACTGAATTTTGCAGTGCTGCTGAACTTTACAGTGCTAAGTGCTTGTCTTCCAGATAAATTTTAAGTTGTCAGTAGTAAAGTTACACCTAAGAATGGCTGTTTTTGCAAGAGTGGAGAAGAAAACTTTATATTTATTATTAGTCTGGAGAGTTATGAACCCATTCCATTATTTCCACTGTGTAACTCAAAGACTGTTGCTGAGTTTGAAGTACACTTGTTCTGCTCCTGCTTGACTGAAAGAGATAGCTTGATGTGGAGTATATGTCAGGGTATAAAACTTGGGTTAAAAACAGATTCCATTTGATATAACCCAGCCTTCAATTCAGAAAACCATTTCCATATGGTAGGCCTGAGTTCCCCTCATGTCAAGATAATTGCACTTCATGAATAACTTTTCAGAGTAACCATCCTGATAATGCTGTAGAAAAACATTACTCTACAAAAATATTTTTTCCTCTCAAATTGAGGTGACAGAAGAGAATTCCAGCAGAGAAATTATTTGTTTGGCTGGAGTAATCCCAGCATGGAGAGAAATTGAATGGAATTGTTGTGTCTGGTTGAATGGCTGAGTCTTGGGAATTTGTACAAGGCCTGCATTTACTTATTTCTTTTAAACTTTGGTTCAATGCAGGCCATTTCATGGGGAGACTGTGAAAATATAAAGCCCAGTTTCAGTGACAAAAAATGTGTGTCAGAAATCCTTAAACTGTACCTATAACTCTTGTTCTTATTCTACTAAGCATAACTGTAAATTTCCTTTTAATAACTATTCTATTGGAATTTAATATTATATGAATCCAAAGTGATGCTGCTTTTGATAAATGTTCATTATAAAACATTTTATAGATAGAAAGATCTGTGCTGTAACTATTTTCTTTTTGTAAAGTAGCCAAGAATGTCTAGAATAAATATCTGTCTTTAGCTGTGTTTTTAAATACTAGTTTATAATATTTTAAATTCGTTTCTGAAGGTGAAAATTTTTTTCTTGGTCTCATAATATCATACCTCAAAGACAGCCTGGTCAGAAAAATTAAACCTTATTTTAATCTTAATTTAGACCCTTTAAAATAGATCCATAAACTTTCACCCTTTCATTGAGATAAAGTAGCAAATTAAATAATTATGCTGGAACCATTCCTAGCTTTAAATACAGAATATTGATTTACATTGTCTTACTTTGCAATCAATCTTTAGCTAACCTTTTCTCAATATTTGAAGGAACTCCCAAAAGAAATAATTTCCTTTATCTCTGTGTAGAGATATTAAATTATATGCCATATACCACCTAGATTGCAAAGAAAAATGAAAGCCTATAGACAATACACAGAGGTATTCCTAGGCTTTTGATCCATGTGCTTTCTTGTAAATCCACAGAATCGTAGTTAGGAGAAACTGAAAGGTTTTGGAAGCTATTATTCTCAATGATTCAGTGGAGCCAGAATCTTGTGGCGCAGAAGAAATTAAATGACAATTTGAAATAGAGAATAGGGAAGTTGTTCAATAATTCCACTTAATCTGATTAAATTCTACCAGAAAATAAGGTAGAGTGCAGGGTTTTCTGTATTAAAGAAACATACATTATTATTTAATTAAGAAAAGCCTATACAAAGGTAGACTGATGTTATTTTAGAATATTAGATTAGATATAAAAAAAGCAGATGTAAACCTTATTTTTATAATTTCATTCCAACCATTCTTTTGTTGTTTGGTTTGGTTTTATTGGGGGGTGCAAATGACATCTTTCAAAGACTTTTTTATAAAGAAAAGTTGAATTCCGTATTTTGTGACAGCCTTACAGAAGTTTTGTTCTTATTTTCTGCTGGTTCAGAATTGACAGCAAATCAGAAGAGAAAGTGGGGTACACTGCTCTGACACAATAAGGCATTTTTGTTTGCTATCTGCTTTGGAATTATGATTTCTAACATAAGTTCACCATAGAAATATTGACTAGAGAGATGGAACAACCAGAAGCTAAAAATAAAGTAAGAATGTGGCCCAAAATAAATGAAATGCAAAAAGAGGGATCATTTTATAGTCTAAAAATTAAAGTTAGTATTTTTTAGATTACTGCTATGAATATTAACATAAAAATATATACAATTTTTACAGCTAAAGGTTTTGTAGTCTGCAGAACTACAGAGTATGCTGTTTCTATTTCTCTTAATGTCTCTAATGGGAATACTTGCCTCTTTTCTTATCCAGACACTCTATGCACCTAGTGCCAGCTCTCCTTGCTGATGGGGACACAGTAACCACTCAAGATGTGTAACCAAGTAAAGATGTAGCCTCATCATGGGGAAAATGGGGAATTATATGACTCAGAGCCCTAGTAAATTCATACTGATTTATGCTCAGATATTAGTTTTTATTTTTTTTTTCCTGAGGTAGTATTCTTTTGAGGCTGGAAAAGAAACTCAGAGTCCTGGTGGACAAATTAATGTAGTACCTTCACATGTTAAATGATGAAAGGAGGTTTGTTTTTCTATCTCAACAACTCAGATTGGTAGAATTTTATGGCTGCTATCTTTTTTCTTTACTAGAGAACTAGGAGTAAAACCATTGATTTCACACATAGGAAGATAGAAGCACAAGTTGATTTAAATAAAGGTATATAGAATGAGACTTTTGTAATTTTTAAGTCTGCATATAATTGTCTTTGCTATAACTACCAGCATGAAAAGCTGAAAAATAAGACAATAACAAATCAAGAAAAGAGCATGTCTTACAGTGTTTGCCTTGAATATAACATCTCCTGAGCATGCAGGCTTAAAAATGTCTTGACTTTTTGCAATAATCTGTGGGCTGTAAAGTGATTAACTCTAGCATGTGGGCATCATGAATTTAGAATTACCTCATGGGAAGTCAATAAACTTCTTTATTTGTTTTGATGTTTGAACATAACATAGAAGACCAAAGTCATATACCAAGGATAAAAACTTCATCCAGCAGGAGAAAAATGTCTGCTGTAAATGTTCAATATGTTGTCCCAGCTGTGCTGCCACAAACTCCACTACAGCTGAAGGCAGGAAGAAATCTTAATTCCTGTGGTCTCTAATGACTCTCCTGAAGACAAGAACAGCATCTGAATTTCAAAATCTGGTGACAAGCATAAAGGCTGTTTGGGGAATGAAGTGATTGCATCCTGGGAAGATAATAAAATTTGCTTTTCCCTCTGGTTATCATAACAACAAAACACAGTGAATAGACTGAACTTCTGAATGGACTAATTCTTAAGGCTAGATTTTCACCAGATTATCCCTGGTGAAAAATGGGACTTATTTTCATGGTGCAGATAGGCCTGGAGTAGGAATAATTATATGTCTTTATATAACTAAAAGGTTTCTGATATTTACCTGCATTGAATTTCAGAATTCATGCACAAGTGTAAATTCAAGAAAAGAAGGTAAGTTCCTCTGCATAAATTCCTCAAAATTATGTTTTCTGCTCTTATCACAACACTAAAATGTCTTGTAAAACTGGTAAAATATGGGTGGGAAAGAGGAGAAGGGAAAAAAATGAAGGTATAATTGCATTCCCCTACTTTTGACATGTAAGTTTATTTAATGAAACAGGTAAAGCATGGGCACAGTCTGAATGAATTAGTAGGAAATAATTTGAGATTTGAATTTTCATAGGCCAGGAACGTTTTTCTGATGCTAAGTGTCTTAGAAATGACAAGTCATGTCTGTCTAATCCCAGGTAGGTTTGAACCAACCTTGAACCACCTTAATTTTGACAGCCTGTTTGGAAATTTAATTTCTCCTGTTTGGAAAAAAATATGAGGATAAGGAGGATGAAAAGAAAGATTATACTGACCACACAGATAGCAAGTGTTCTGTATGTTAAACCTGCTGCACCTTCAAGGCATTTGCTTTTACCCTAGCCCAGACAGCAGGATTATTTGAAGCTTCACTGCTGTGCAGGGCTACAATAACATTTCCACACCAGAATCCTCTGCCACTGGCCCTAAAGAATGACCTTCCTTGTGGTGAAGTGCCTCATCCACAAAGAGAAGCAGCTCCTGATTCCTTTCCACAGCGAACAGTAATATATATCCCAAGCTCAGTCTGCTGTTATTTCTGCAGCTCCCTTCATGCTTTCAAACATCTTTACGTGGTAATTCTCAAAGCTTCTTGGATTTACAGATAGTTTGCTTTTTGAAAATAAATCAGCAATAAACCAGAAAGGGAGTCCTGGTGTTCCAGCACTTGCCATGCTTTTTCCCAGTCTCTGGACCAAATTCCACGATGCAGACATCAGGATGTGAAATAAAACTGAAGAGCTGTAGAAGTTCCTTAGCTGTACTGGCAGCCTGCATGGGGCTACGTTTTTGTGAATCTTTCAAAGACTTGCACTTCATCTCAGCTACCTGAAGGGCTTTCTCTTTACCTCTCATTGTTATTGTCAGATAGAAAGACCCCATGAAGACAAAAATATGGTTGTAAATTTCTACTGCCTCTAAAATCCCAGATTCAGAGGAAACATTTGTCTGTATGTCATATTTGTCTGTAGGCAATTCTCTTTACACAGAAGTAGCCCATGGGCATGTACCACAAACACACATGATGCCCTGCCTCCTTTCATTCATTAATTGATTGTGAAATTTGCAGCCAGGTGATTCAATGCTGATTGCTTGTTCTCAGTGGTGATTTTAGTGTGCTGAGTTTAACACAGATTATCTAAATTGCCTCATCTCTCCTCCTTTTTCAGATGCAGACAACTCTGAAGGGTTAAGCTGTCTCCACCCACAGAGGGATTCACCTCATCAAAATGGGTGTGGGATTCAAGGCATTATGTAAATATCGAATTCCTCCAAGTGGGACCCCAAAGTATGTATTTCTGAATGACAGTGGGGTTTTGTTTAAACTTGAATTATATCAACAGTATGACTGCATGTTCCAATTTTTCAGTGCTAAGGTATCCCTCCACTTAAAAAGTTTTCCTTGTTTTCAGCTCTGCTGCACTGTAATCCCATTGGTTCCTGTTGTATCCAGAGTAGATAAGACAGAAAGTGTTATCCGAGCCTTTTTCTAGTTACTTTTTATGTACTTGTCCTTTGCGGGTCATGCTGCCACTTAATGCCTTCAGTGGTGCCCTTAAGTTCGTGTCCTTTGACCAGATGCACTGATTTCCAGACTTATTTTTCCTGCTGTCTCATACCTTGTCTTGAAATGCAGGGTCTGAAACTGCCCTAATGTGGTGGCATGGAAAGATCACTTTAGAAGTGTCTCGTACAATACATCACTTTTTCAGCACTGCAATCCTTATGATTCAAACTCTGTCTATGATGCTCTGACAGCTCTAGGAACGATGCAGGAGGAGAGAGAGGTCACCAAACAGGGAGCCAAGAATACAGCACTAAGAGAAATATGCTCTTTTGAGAGTGGGAGCACAGACAGGGTGTAACAAATGGATACATTAGGCTATGATGAAAGTCCAGCAGGTATTTAAAAGCATTTTGCTGCCATCTAGTACTTTGTGTTAGTAGAAGCACTAATCTTTTGAAAAGCACTAGGAAAAGAAAAGAATAATAGACAAAAAAAAAAGGCCCCAGCCCTAAGTGTGTGGCATCTAGTATGAGCTTCACATGTCAGAATAGAGGAACATACTCTGTAAGCCAATGCTTCTCTGTGGGATACCGCTGTCTATAGGGAAATTAAATCCATAATGTAGCAGTATTTCTGTGTATGGTAATATGGCTCTTCTCACTTGCCCTAATACTGTGAGCATAAGGAACAACCTGATTTCTTACTACAGGATCTTTGAGATGTGTTCTTCACAGTGCATGTGTCGTCCTGGTCTGTGCACTTTTCTCAGGTCACTGGTTTAGAGTGCTGTCTGATAGTCTGGACCTATGAAGCTCAGCTTCACAATGTATCTGTGAAATATGTCAGTCAAAACATTGTCCCTAGCACAACCCAAGCACTTGTTGGATGATATTTTACCTATACTCCTCCTTCATTGGAAATATATGCAAAATATATGCTATTTAAGTACTATTCAGCAGATTCATGAATTACTTCTTACCTGGATTTCCTGAAATGGGCTGTTTGTGTCAAAATTACTGTCTCTCAAGTCACACTGTTGAGATATCCTTGACACTTAAACATGGAACTGACAAGCCTAAAAAATCACTTTTAGGATCCTAAAAATCAATTTTCGCTTTTAACCCTCTAAATCTTCAGTAGAGAGAATTTGTACTCTTTCTTACACCTTTCCAAATAACAAGAAAAAAACCCTTCACACAGAGCTGAGGGACATGATGAGAAAATGTAGGAGTGCTGTAAACTGTACAAATGTCTTCCTTAAAAACTATCATTTATGACATAAAAACAAAATGTTCTTTTCCACAGCAGCTACATATACAGGTGGGAATGACTCTAGTCTATTGCCCTTTGAGAAAAAGTAGTTCTTGTTGCTGTATTGTAGCTACAGATCCAAAAAGAAATTTCTGTCAGCCTGCCAAATAAAAGTCTTTCATCCTGATATTCTTTATAAATGCTGTCCTCTTAACCTTAGTTACCCATATACAGCCCCAAGATAGAGTGAGATGTACATAAGTGGGTGCACACACACAAATATTAGTAAGAAACGGTGGGTTTTGCCACTTTCTCTCATGAGGACTAAGTTGCAGGATTTTGCAGTGATGAAGAGTGATGTAAATTCAGGGATTAACACCCAATATTTTTATCATACAAGCACTTTTAATGCATTGAGATATTTTGACGTTCCAGATAACTTGCCCTTAGCACAGTAATATCAAATAAGGATGTTCAATTTAGTTTCACACTGTGATTCTGTTCCTGAAATCTGTCGTGCTTGGAAAAGGCTCTGTAACCTGCCTGCATCTGCAGACAACAGAATATAAAGGGACTGTTTAGTCTGCATGACCATGAGCCTTGGATTTATATTTTATGTATAATTTAAATCCTCCAAAGTGTTTTGATTGCCTTTATTTTTAGTTCTCATTTGGAAGTTTAAACATTTGCTGCAGGGTTTTAAAACATCTGTTGTTTTTTAGCACAACAAATGGTGGATATTGAATGCTTTGTGTGAGAGTTATTGGATAAAAAGATATATTAAAATTGACTGGCCTACAGATTAGAACTAGGTTTGGAATTCAAATGACTCCCTATATTTCACATAAGCTTTTAAAGAAAAGGAGTGCAGCATTACAGACACTGAAAAGTGCTATTCAATATTAGTTTTAACTTGACAGAAAATATTTATCAAATTCCTCACTATTCAAAAATATGTTCTGGAAATTGTATATGAACACAGAATGTGATTTTGAAAGAAACGACTGGCTAGTAATTAAGCTGCTTTCTAGTTCCCTTCTTTTCATAGTATCTTGCTGGTTGTGCTTACTAGGCTATGAAATTCACTTTTTTCTAAATACAACATTGCAAACTAATATAAACTAAACCTATTTTTAGTATATGATGACTCATTACACTCTGGCATATGAATATTTTTAGTAGCTTTATGTTGCTTATATTTCAGTTTACCTTCGAGAAGAACATTAAAGATAGATGGTATTTAATACAGATTTAACTCTCTTGTCATCATTATTTATTTTTTTTTCCTATTTGTATTGTAAGTGAAAGAGTGTGGCACTGAACAGAAGCACAGGACTGTTGTATCTTCCATTACATGAGATTCTGTGTTGCCAGTTGCTAAAAGCCTGTGGGCTCCATTATGTGCAAAAGAATGTTGTTGGGCCTGCAGAGAGCACAGGGACAACTGCTCCTGTGGACAGAACCCATTCTGTAACATAGCTGCACTTGTTGGACCCACATGAAGAAACAAAAGGGTAAAAGCAGCTCCAGCCATGCACAACAAGGAAGTATCAGTACATAATTTCCCAGGGCTGTGTATACACTTGGTCTGCCACTGCAGAGGAAATGACAGCTTTTAGCAAGGAACTAAAGAGTAGGTCACTTTTGCCTTGATTGCCTGACACATTCTGTGCTTCAGAGCACAGGTGGAAGGATGGCTGTACAACAAATGTCTTCCCCCTTTTACTTTAAGGGTTGCTCCACAAGTGCTGTTCTACTATGGTTTTGTTTGACTGAGACCACAGGAACTTTGTTGGATTAATTCAAACCAAATCCTTGACAGTTTTGCTAGCTTGAAATTATGGTGAGGTAAAAATTTGGCATTTTGCAATGAGGCAGTGGACAAAAGTTGAAGGAATTGATATAAACATTAATATCCACCCAAATTTTCAATGTTTTCTCTGCATGACTTTGTGAGCTTAGGAGTATATTTAAATACATACTAATAATGTATGCAGAGTCTATTACTGAATTTTAAGAAGAGATTCCATTAAATCATCTGTAGGAAGTTTCTGTGGGTGATGAATTGTGTCAGATCTAGCAAGAAATAATTTCATTTAATAAATTAAAACGTCCCAGGGAAATTTCTGACAAATGTAAGGAAGAAGAACAGAATACAGCTAGTCTTAAAATGTCTTAACCCATTTAAAGCAAAGTAAAGCCAGATGTTGCTGAAATATGTGATAATTTATGCATAAAAATAGGAAATTTGTGTTTCAGTCTAAAAAATGTGGTACATATTTGTACCTCCTCAAAACAAACCTGAGGAGAAAACAATCCTACCTTATCTTGTTTGAAAGCATGCAACCTTTTCACTGGAATTAAACTCAATGTGCCACTTTATTGGAGAAAATAACAGGGAATTCTTTTAGTGATGGTCAAAATTATTAGGATGTGGCATTTACCTCTGTTACATCTTACCTTTTCTGCTCTGTTTTGGACAAATCTCTATAGTCTTTGGAGCCTGTATTATTTTATTTTCCTAGTTCATCTCTTATATGGAAAATCTTCTGAAATCCTTAGGTGTATAGGAGATGAGCAGATTCTGAACAGCTATTTAATAACATAAACCTCTAACCTTAGTCAGAAGGGATAGGATCTACTTACCAGCTACCCTGAAATAAGAGATGGAAATAAACCACAAGAACTAGTTTTAATGGTAGCACCGATAATGCGCAATGCATTAAATAAGCTACACATATTTATTGTCAAAATTAATCACTTAACTACAGATATGTTTGTCACGTGAACTTTTAAGTGTAATAGATGCTAATCACAAATTTCACAGTAGGGTCTAGTTGCAGCAATACATAATTTATGTTACATTATTGGTAGTACCAGGCTCCAGCCAGGTGCCTCGGGAGAAATCAGGAGCAAGCAAATCCATAACGTGGATAATCCACTCATGGTTAATGGAGAATTAACAGCTTTTCATGGTGTAAACATGCAGCACTTTAATATTCCAGGACTTGACTTTTCAATGACAACTGCCTCCTTCTAGCTATCTGCTTCCAGTATTTGGGCACTAGGAAATTTAAAGTTGCTGCCCAGCTGCTACTTAGCCATATAAATGACTAAATTTCAAACTGTGAATATTGCTAAATATTTTAAAAATAAAGTATTTTTCAAGCACAATAAATCTTAAACTTTAAAAGACCCCCTTCAAATCAGTCCTTTTCACTGTGCTCATTTGTGGGATTTGATCTTCTGTGTGTGCCTGAGTGGATGAGCAGAAAGAGAATTTCCAATCTCAGAATACTCCCTTGATTGTAGAGGAATGAAAAAATAAGTAAAAAATATTGTGCCTTATTCAGAAAAGTGTTCTGGAAAAAAAAGAGCTACTGCTGATAACTCATTTTGTGTGTTTACTAACCCCTCTCAGCCATGGAAGTGATCTTTTGCCATCTGCCTCCTATACACCCAAGGAAAGCAATATATGTTTTGCAGGGAATCTGAGTACCAGCTCCCAAGGACACTGTTAATGGTGCTGAAGTGTGCCAGTGCTCTGATTTGAAACATTTTCTTCTGTGAAATCTGGCCACACATGAGAATTCCAGCTTGATGGTGTGTTGAGACAGCAATTCCCAGGCATGGTGAACTCCAGCTTCCTAAAAGGAGAGTGAAACTGTACCTGGTGGTGCTTACAAACTATTACCCTCAGGGAGTACCACTGGAAAACACCACTCATTCTTATGAGATTCACACCTAATTTTGAGAGCAAAATATCCCAGCAGATTGGATTCTTCAGTGTGGAAAGAAATAATCAACCTTATATCAGCCATCCTTACCAGGAAAAAAACCCCAACAATGCACCACATTATTATGAAAACATCTGTATCACCTAATTTTATTTTTCAACATCTTTGTTTGAAATGGCAGAGTTGTTTTTTCCTTAAGGAGGAAAAAATTGAGCAGATGACTATTAGAAAGAGAAGTTGATCTTAATGTGTCAAGAAAACCTTTTATCCAATTTCCAGTAGTTATATGCATCCATTAAAAATCAAAATACCCACCAGCTCAGAAAGAACTAGAGTGAGATGCAATGGGAATCAAACACAGAAACACAACAGATCAAAACATGGTAGAGAATATATACAATTTATAAATGGCAATAAAAATTAATGAATACTGTGAAAGTTAATGCCTGTATAAAAATAGTTGCAAAAGTACTTAAACAGAAAATCTCTTTATGATGCAAGTTAAAACTCATCTGACAGACACAAATACTTAATTTTTAAAATACCTTCATGAATTTTTCTATGGCATTGGAAATCTGGGAAAATTGGAAATGCTTTGGTAGGTTCTCCTATTACTTGGAAAGATGACCTGAAAGGCATGTCGTCCTGTTCAAAATTAACAAGGCATAGTTTTGTCATATGCTACGAAGTATAATAATATAATTAATATGATACATATGAAATATAAAGTACATAAGCAATACTGGATTTCTGCCTTCATTGATGACTTTTTAAAAGATATATATTTGTCTTTTATATAGATAAAATAGGGTTATTATCTAGCACAGATGTGATTCTCTGCAATAACAATTTAAAGTTTATGTTGCTGGGCTTACAATTAACTGGGTACAGTTGTGAAGACCTCATAGGCCTGCAAATCTAAGAATAGCAAAACTTTTCAGTGTTAACAGAAATTTGAAAAGAGTTTTGGGAGACACTGGTTTCCAGAAATGTCTCTAGTTCCACTTTCAGAGCAAGCCAACTTAAACCTGCAATAGTATAAAAGTAGAATTTGTCACTGTCTCCTGGCTGAATGGTCCTCTTTGCTCAGGTACTTCCATACTGACAATTGTTTTTAATTTAGGGTTTTGACTGAGTTGACCTGATTCAATAAAAAATTAAGCACATTATATTGAAATTGTATATATAATATATAATACAAATATAATACATATAATATATATAAAAGTGCTTCATCCTTTTGCAATTCCATATTGCAGAAATGTTAAAACTAAGGTAAACAAGAACACAGCTTGTTTTCCTAAAAATCAGCTTTTACTTACACAATACAAAGAAGGATATACGTGAATATATATAAAATATATATATATATATATATGAATATATATAATCAGACAATTTTATTTTGTCAGTATGACATTTGTCAGAGAGACATAAGAGGAGCTAGAAATACATAAAGATTCAGATAGTGCTTGGACAAGATTGGTATGGAAAATAATAAATTATTGGAATTATATGTCTGTTGGAAAAATCCTTGGATGAGTAAGTATTTTTGTTTGAATCTAGAGAAGATAAAATTTCTATGGAGTTTTTAAACCTCAAACCAACCAACCAACCAACTAAAACATCTGGATGCACTTTTTCTTTTTTAAACTGGGGTAATTTATAAGATGCTGTGTTGTATATCTGTTTATAGGGAGAGCTGAAGATAGTCCTCACCACTTTACACCCTATTTGAATGGTCATACTTACCCTTTTATATTTCTAACTTTTAGGTTTTACCTAACCTGGAAGAGAAAATTGTGAAGATTTTTCTGATTTGTGCAGAAGTATATAAGTTTTCATACTTTTGATATATGTTCTCATACTGTTTGACTATTGGGTTTCTTTCTTTCTTTCTTTCTTTCTTTCTTATTGTTGGATTATATGTTTTTGGTTTCTATCTGCTTTTTCCAGACTCACAGTTGAAATGGTTTCAGTGTACTTTTTACAGTCAGCATGAGTCCAGGTGAAAAAGATTTGCTATCTGTTTTTAGATAGTTATATTATTTCATATTATTTTTCCAGGAATCATTCTTCCAAGTCAGTGTTTTTTGTCTTCTGATATACTTGAAAATATTTTCTTCATATACTTTTTTTTCCCTCTCTACATTAAATTGTGTTAGAAACTAATTCCTTCATTTATCACCAAGCTACAAATATCTGTTCTAATTTATTTTCAACTCGCTTATTTCTTTCATATTGATTTTAGTATTTCTTTTTCAATAAAAACTTTCCCTTTGTGTCAAAAGGAATTGCTATAGCTTCAAATGTCCCATTAAATTACTTCATACTAACAATGCATATGAAACCCTTAAAACTGTTGGTTTGACCCTTAAGAGGAAAAGGGGACAGGAGACATGAAGCAAACCTTTAAGCTCCTTCATTTTTTCAAGAAGGCCAAGGCAAGAGATTTTAAATAATATCTGTATTTGGTTAAAAAGCAAGCTTTAATAATGTTCATTGCCTTTTAATTCAGTATTATTATAAAATTTGAAATAATCAGTCTTCCTTTAATAAAAATATTTTGCAAACTAAATTGAATGAAGTACTATAAGAAAACAAGTGAAGCATTTTTGTTCCTGGGCAAATTACCTCAGGAGGATAACAGGATGACCACATTTTTCAGCAGTCTACATTTCCACCCCACTTTGTGGTAAGATGCCAAACTTCCTTCTTATTGGCATAAACAAAGGGAATTCCACAGAGATGGCAACTTTCTTGGTTTTGGACTTCTGCTATGAAAGACAGCGATGGCCATTGTGTTGATAATGTGGCAATACAAATTTTTTCTTAATTGATTCCTCCAGGTGAAATGCTTACATTTTTCTTTTTTTTTAGAGACATGAAGGTCTGGAACTTCATTTTTTTGCAAAGTTTTCTTTTACACAAAAGCTGTGCCCTGTAGGGCTTGTGATATCACAGAGAGGAGGAAGCGCCTCCTTATGAGCACATACACACATGGGTGAGACATTCTTTCCCAGATCGTTTGAGAATCCAGTAATATTCCCAAGGAAATGTTTTTGTTAATTGATTTGCATCCATAAGTTCTGGATGGAAATTTGATGGAAAAATAAACAGCAAATAAAGAAACAACAGGATAATATATCACAAAGTAAAATCTTGTCTCTTTCTCTTAAAACATTTCAGAAAGTCAGCACAGAAAATTAATCTTGGTCAGTTTTCTGAGTAATTTGCTCTGCATATAACTGTGATGGAAAACCCATGAGTAAGGTCGCCTTTTCCAGGGGTTTATTGGTAAGATCACAAAAATAAACCAAGCTCAGTTATCCAAGTGGGCATCTTCAGAGGACACGGCCAGAGCAACACTCTCAGAATCTCAGCACAAGCATGAACTTATAAATATTTGGGGTTTTGTTAAATTTTTCCATAACAAAAATGAGCTTAATATATTACTAGGCTAAGCACATACCACTATAAAGCAGAAAAAAGAGAGTCATTTTTATTGACCAGATAATTTTTTCACAACCCACTTATTTGTAAGATCATGATGGTAGAGAAAGTAATATATTTTATTCTTAAAATAAAACATTTTCATTAACACTGAATATGAATTTCTAATGGAAAATCCATTTTTTTTCTGCTCTTACTATCACATATTTATGTAAAGAATTAATTTAACCAGAAATAAAATCTTTTTTTAGAAAAAAAATTAAATAGAGCAAAGAAAATCTAATTAACTAAATTACTGCAACAACTAAATGAATAATTTTCCTTGACTTCCTGGCTTTTCAGAGTCTTTCTACAATGCCCTATTAATCTTCTCAATTATTAATGTTATTACTTAAAAAGCAGTGACTTTTAAAGACAGGTTTATTACACTACAGATTTTTTTTCGTAGCCAGCTATAAACTATTCTGGATGCATACTAAATAATAAAAAGATCACAAGTATCCCAGCTGTAGTGAGCTCTTCTTTGCACTGGTCCATTTGACAAAGTATCTCAATAATAATATATATTTAGCTGTAATTCAACATGGAAAAAACCCAAAATAAACAGCTGAACTAATATATTCCAGTGCAGAAAACTTACTCTGAACTCAGACAAAGCAAATTTAACAGTCTAGGTGATGAAGTTTGAGTGCCAATTTAAAAAAGCTGTGTTTTCATCACTCTGATTTGTAAGTGTGCTTATTCAAAAATTCCAGCTTGGAAATTCTGCTTCAGATCTACACAACATTTGCTTTTGGAACAAGCCCAGATGCGGGCCACAAAGATGCTCAGAAGGCTGGAGCAGCTCTCCTGTGGAGACAGGCTGTGAGAGCTGGTGTTGTTCAGCCTGGAGAAGAGAAGGCTGTGGGGAGCACTGCTGGGGGCAGAGGCACAGAGAGTGTGCCCATATCTCTGATACCTGGCTCTGACATCAAAGGAAACATTGAATTTTATATAACACCCTGGAAACAACTTTTAAATAGAAAAACTAAAAGTGTAAGTGTGTAGATTAGAGAGTTTTCTTACGTCACTGGGTGAAAAAGTTAAAGTTTAGAGTTTAAACTAGTTTAGAGAACAGAAGACAAGATGAAGGACTTAGGGTGTTGTCTTTTTTCCTTCTTTCTTCATCTTCTTCTTGTAGAGGTTTTTGGGTAGTAGTAGGTGATTGGATAGAGATCGGCCGCAGTGCAGCACACAGGTGTTGGGTCATCGGGTCACTAAGAAAAATAATTGACATGTCTATAGTTAATTAGGTGAGAATAAGCATAAAGATAAAAAATCTGCATAGTTCAAAGCCATTTTGTGTCTTTTGAGCCAACTTGAGCCACGCTATGGTGGGTTGAACTTAAGCAGAAAGTCTGGGGAAGACCTGCCAATTCTTTTGATAATATATTAATAAACACTAGAAACAAGAGCCTAACGAGCCTTTGGAGTATCCTTCCCGAAACAGAACTGAGATAAGGGAAACTCCCTGTGAAGGAGTATCCCAAGGGAACTCAGCCCTGAAGAGACCAGAATCTCTGGTAACAAGCACCTTTCACTAATTAAAGCGGGGGTAACAGAAGAGCTGGAGATGGACTTTTTACAAGGGCATGTAGTAATGGGACAAGAGGGAATGTCTTTACTCTGAAAATGAGTAGGTTTAGACGAGATATTTGGTAGAAATTCTTGACTATGAGGGTGGTGAGGCACTGGAACAAGTTGCCCAGAGAAGCTGTGGGTGTCACATCCCTGGAAATGTTCAAGGCCAGATTGGATGGGGCTCTAGCAACCTGGCCTAGGGGAAAGTGTCCCTGTGGCAGTGGGAGTGGAACTAGATGGTATTTAAGGTCCCTTCCAACCCAAACCATTATATGATACTACAATATAATTAGTCAATGTAAAATTTACTCATATATATACAATCTAGATGTAATTTAAGCCTGTGGACAGTAGGATGCTTTGTCTCTCAACAACAGGCATCTGTAACTGTAAAGCTACAGTTTCAGATGACTTTGAGAGTTTCTGTTTGAATTTAAGTGTTTCATCTTCTGAAATGTTTGTGTACATACAATAGGTCAGAACCATCAGCAACTTCCAGTGTTACCCAAAGAGTAAGATCTCCAAAGAGAGATCTGTTCTTACATCACTAGTCTGATATGGAAGTGGTCTGCAGGCCATCACTGCACTTCATCCCATTCTACTCTATTTTTCTCTTGTCTGGCTACACTTGTGTTTTTCTGTAAGGGTCTGCTTCTTGGTGTGAGACCTTAAGGGACACTCAGAACACAAGAAAGCTGCCACACCATCAATACAGTACTACTGTCTTGTGCAAGGTCAAGAACTAATTTCTGAGCTGGTTCCTGATCTGACATTCATGGAGAAGAATATTACTCTTTGACCAAAATAATCTCTTCGGTAGAAAATAAGGAAGAAATAAACTCACAATCTCTCATCTGCTCCTTTGTTAAAGCAACAGGGAGTACAGCAATTCTAGAACCAACTTTGAAATGCATATTTGAATGGGCTCAGCAAAAGTCTGCTTTTTAATGAGACATGTGTTTTATATGTAATGAGACAGCTGTTCCAAACAGACATATTTTGGCAGAACCTATTTCTATGACAGTGAGACACAAAATCAATGTGAATGGGAGCTCATTTTAAAATGACTCATTAACTTACAAGTTTCACTTCCATCTGAAGATATTTAATCTGTTCCTGTTGCAAGATTGATTGTTGAAATTTATATTTGTGAACTATTGTAATTAGGTAATTTAAGAGCAGTGACAAAAGAGAAATGGACTCTAATAGACTTCTATTCAGAAAAGACTCTGTTATACTTAAGCAGTCCCATTGGCTTCATACTTTGCTCTCAAAAAGAGCAGGTGTATGGAATCTGATTCAATAGGCAAGTGCCTAATAGGAAATAAATGTGTCAGACAAATTGCATCCTCCTTTCTAGTTTGGTTAAATATATAGGCTATGGATCACACACTCATCTACAATATTGTACTTAACTTTAATTCCTCTAGAGGAAGTAAAATTAATTCATATTCTTGGAAAAGGGGAATAGTTAAGAAGTCAGATGCTCTGAGATATTATTCCATAGAATAAGAAACAGAGAAGTTGGCAAATTTTGCAGACATTCATTTTTAGACCTGTATTCCTAGTCATGGTCTTAAAGAGTATGTTCATTAACAAGATGAAATGTGTGTAATTTTATATGGGATTGGTTCAAGTTCAAAGCAGTGGTGCTCACTGCAAACTGTTAAGAACTATTATAGAAAGACAATGATAAATTATTAATTTCAATTAAAGAAACTCTGTTTGCAAGGTGAAATAACATATTTTATATTTTAAGTGAGAAGTAAGATATTTAGCTGACATAATTTCCTTTTTCCAACTGTTTGTTCCAGTAGGTAACCCTTCTTGCTTTTATCTGTAAGTCTGACTGGATCTGACAGCTGTTTCTGTGTCACAGAGATCAGAACACTCTGATATACATTATAAGGCTGAATTGCAGAGTGTTGTGATATTACATAGTGTTTTCCTGTTCTTAAAACTTACTGCAAGCCATTCATAAATTCTTTTTCCTTTATGTATGCGTTGATTTAATTTATTTTTATTTGCCTTTCATTTGTATTCTTCCTGAAGGAATTAAAAATTAGGTTGAAATTTAAAATTTCCCTGTTACAAAGGAAAAGAACATTTTTAAAAATTTATTTTCCATTATGAATTTATTCTAGTATGCCATTGTCACCTCTATTTCTCTCTCTCTCTCTCTCTATCTGGACACTTATCTAAGACTTGTCTTACAAGATCACACCAGCAGAAAAAGAGAGGGAAAATTTACACTACTTAGCTTCCTAGGAGATGCATGCAGAAGAAAAGGTGGAGGTTGAATGAAGAAAATGTAAACTTTTTTTAAGTTTAAAACCTAATTGGAATGCAGAACTTAATGTCTTTATGGGCTTGAGCTATCTCAAAGATCAACCATTTTCCATTGGTTACTTATTCATGCCCTGTTTCATAGTTTGGAGTCATCTGTCAGTGTGAAAACATTCATCGACCCATTAGTGGAGCCTTTGGTATTCTTCAGGCTGTGATGAATAATTATCCATGTAACTGCTGCTCTGTGTTCACTTTCAGCTGCATCTCTGTTCCTGGACATTTTTCTAGGATGAAGAAAGCAATAGTGACTGTTCAGTGTTGAAAAAATGGGCTGAAAAAACAGTCAGAACAAATTTTCCTACCATCATTTTTTAACTCTGTTTTAATACTCAAATCAGAAAGTATTCAGAAAAGGCTAACACTCTTATTTGTGGACTGGTAAGGATAAAAGTATGATAGAAGAATGTAGCATAACAGTATTTGTGCTGCACTTACTGACTGTCCAGCATAATTTACTGTAGAGAGCTTTGAACTAGCTAACACAGCTAACATCTAGTAAATTAGCTAGTGGCACTACACAGCAAAATGCAGTTTTGCATGCCAGGCAGCCAAAACATTAAGTTTAAAATAACATTTTTATCTTTTCAGTGTGCTGAAATACATTTCAAACATGACAGAGACAAAATACTTCCCCTTTTCATGAACACTTCAAATATGTGAACTTTTGTCTGAGAGCGCAACTGCTGGGACAAACTGAGCAGAGAGCTGTGGCAGTATTGATTCAGCTTCTCCTTGCTTGCTGTGTCTCCTTCAGGACACAGTGTGGCACAGGCACTGGCCTAAAATAACTGTCAGGTGAAGTGTGAAAAAGCTCCTCCATGGTGTCAACACAACAGAAGACAAATACGGTACAAAGAATCGGCAGCAGAAGGTACCGCATGATGCAGTGTTTCAGCACTTCATACTCAGCCCTACCTCCTTCCACTTCTGATATAACTCCTTCTTTTTATCTTTACAGCACCCTGCCACTCTAACATCAGAGTAAAGAATTTACTGGCTCTTTCCATTAGACCCTGCTTCCTCCAAGACATACAAGAGAAAACCAGTCTGTAAATTCTGGGCAATCCTAAGCAATGTGAGTATCTGCTCTTCAGACTCAAGCCATGCTGTTTCTGCTTGGAATTTTCCTGTATTCCCATACTTCTCTCCAGCCTTCTGGTTTTTTGTAGAGTGATGACTGATGAGTTACTGAGGCCTGATTTTGATGTCAGTGGTTGTTTTCTACTGAAGGTCTCTTTGATTTGCCTTGTCCTTTACCATCCTGTTCAGGTAAATTTATTTCACACTGCTCTCAATCTCACCTCCAGCACATGAAAGTGACTGAAAGATGTCCCAAATCTTCATCTTCACCTTCCTTCTGAAGCAGGAAGAAAGCTCAATGTGCTTCTACCATTAGCTATAGCAATAAGTTGACATCAAGATACTTCAAGTGGGTGTATACTGGCAAGTTCTTTGGGACTTGCATTATGAAAACTTTTTCTCCATTTCTTTCCTGTTAGTCCACTGGCATCAGTTGTGGACTGACTGCAGAGTTTCCAGAGAAGAATAGAAAATATTTCTGACTGAAACAGTAGAAGATCTGATGATCGCTTATAGAGGAGTTAGTTTTCAATTCCTTTCAAGTTCCTACAGACAAAAAAAGCAAAAACAAGCCCCTGAACCAAACCAAACTACCCCAACATTGGGAGCTAATGGCACTTTTTCAATTAATTTTATTCAGTTATTTGTCGTATATGAGTTCAGGGTGGAGGATTCCACTGCTTGTCAAGAGCACTTTTCAGAAACCTCAGGAAGACCAGAGGCTTTCATGAAACCTGACCAGTAGCAGTTGCAGGAAGCTTAGAGCTTGAACACAAGTGTGATGCACCTTAATAAAAAGAATTAGCAAGACTTCAAAAGGCTTTAGTGATTTTAATTTATACAGGAGTCTTCATAAACAACTTTGATTAAAGTGTGACAGTTAATAAATCTGTGGGTATGATGCAAGCAGAGTGTGAACAGTCTTCACTATGAATGCAGAAAAAATTACAAATTTCATGGTATTCAGGAAATTAAGATGATTGCAGCACAAGACTCTGGATATGAAAAAAAAAACCAGCTCAATAAAATCTGCTCTTAGGTACATATCCTACTGGATTGAATATTAAAATAAATGAAAAAAACTCCAACCCAGTTTTAATTCATAAATTGGAAAAGTCCCTGAAAATTTCATGCGTATAATTGCATACAATTTTAAAACTCACTGATAAGGTTCAAGCTGACTTAAGTACAATTAAACATATTTTAAAAAGTCTTTTTGAAATGAAGTTAGTGGAAGAAATTGTATTCTTCTCTGAGGATTACTTATGAAGAAGACAAAAACCCATTAGGGCAATTAGAGACAGCATAAAGCTCTATTAGAGATGCAAGATTTTAACCAAAATTGGTATTAAAAGGATTTGCACAAACGTTAAAAATCTATCAAACTATTTTTTTTAATTGGAAAAAAATAATTTTTTAGAGTAAAGAAAGTCTATCTATTTATATATTGATTACTAGGAATGATTTCCATATACATGGGACTGAAAATCAGTCTGGATAGATTGAGTTAATTGAGGTAAATTGATAGCTGCTACCAAAATAAAGGACTGGGAATACTCTGAGTTAATTTCACCAGGATTAAAATGTATTGTTTCAGGGAGTATCATTTATTCTGATTTAAAATCTGGCTGGTGGAAATGTCCTGTTTGGCTTTCACTCAGGAAAATGATAAAAACTAAGGTGGAGGTCTAGTCTTCCACAAAACAATATTAAGTAATCTTATATCTCAGTGCAATATAACAAAACCTGTATACCTAAACTATATCTGGAATTCAAATCAGAATATTTGGTTTAGAATGTTTTGATGTTATTGATCCTGAATGCTTGCCAGCCTTAAAGGAAGTTCAGCCTTGCTGTGGTGGGGACAACTTTGCAACTGGCAATGTTTTCTTTAAAATCCCCCAAAAACAGAACTAATAAAATGTTCATAAAAATTTCTGCATACTTTAAGTAACTATTCTGGAGATTGACTTCCTTTAGAATGAGAACATTTTTTGAGAAAAAAAAAGAGAAAGGGCAAAACCAAACTCCATATGTCTTTCTTGAGTCTGCTGGTGTCCTCAGCTGAAAACAGCTGCTACATGGCTTCAACAAACTTTACTGAAACAGCTAGAGAGAAGATATCAGTACTTATTGGCCAGCAAGCTCATCTTCTTAATGTGTTTGCAGAAGAAAAAAGTTTTTCAGCAGTATCATAGCATTTGAAACTAATTAAATAAATGATGAATTGTGGGTTTGGACTCTTATTTGGATCCTAGATTGAATGTACTAGAGCTGCAACCTGAAAGGTATTCTGTTTACAAAGTAAAACTTGAATTATGATTAATTTTCTGCTAATGTTTTTAGTTCAAGTACTCTCAACTGAGAGGTACCTCAGACAAAAAAAAAAAAGTCTGATATATTTAAAATAAAAATCTGTAAACCAATAAAATGCATCCAGAAGAATTTATGAATGTATCCATCTAATTTTATCTCGTATTGCAGTATCAGAGATTAATTTATCTATTCAGATAGATGCTCACATTTCTTGAGAGTGTAAATTGCTATTTATTTACTTTGTTAAGGGAATTTCAACACCACACTGTAGACTCAGAGTGTCTAATACCAAAGGGAAAGCTGCAATGCAGGATTTGTAGCACAAAGAAATAGAGAGAGATATGTTTTTAGGTTCACCACTTTCCTTTAATTTCAAAAACATATTGCTGGTTTAGTTATGACATCTAATTACTCAATATGATACTTTCTGAATTGTGGAGCTAAGCTTCAGGGACGTCGTGCCCTTCATGTCACCTGGAGTATTTCAGGAGGGGAAAGTATGATTTTTGGCACACTATTTTGGATGCTTGTAATTGCAGCTGAGATGTACTGATGCCATAGAGGCCCCAAGAGATCCAAACCAAGGCTGAATAGCTTGGAAACTGTAAAAGAGAGTTTCCATCTGGAAACTTTTTTACAAATTTAAAGGACTTGGTTGATAGATTTGGAAATTTACTGAAGTGTTGGTCCAAAGGGACGAAAGCGTGCTGCATATCTTTCTCAAAGGATTAATGTGGGGTTTTTTTCATTAAGTTCATGACATAGAGAACAGCTATCTGTCAGCAGGTGCTTGTGAGCTGCTGTCAGGTTGCTCTAAGGCAACTACATAGGATTATTATACAAACAAAAATAAAGACAGACTTTCAGAAGCCTTGATTTTCTTCTGGAGATGTAAAAGTTCAGATTGTTCAAAGTGATTGCTACTTTAAATAAAAGTTTTCTTTGACCTATTGGAGCTTGGGATATGGCATGGAAATAACCCATGGAGATTGAATCAACTGGCACTTAAAGAGGAGGAAGAAGAAATTAAATAAAGATGATTTGATAACAGTCTTTAAGTGCATGAAAAGTGACTGCATGGTTTTCTAAGGTATCTGAATCACACCAAAGGAAAGGAAGTTCATCTAAGGTGTAGAACTAATTATCTGATGCTAGTGACTAAAGCACAGCTATAGTTCATGTGAGAAGATTGTAGCATGTCTTGCAATGAGTATCTTTAAGAAGAAGCATAAAAAAATTCTCAATATCTCCATATTTGGGTAAATCTGCCTTCAGCAGAATGATTTGTTTGGTTTGCCTTGCAATGATTCAATGGCAAGAAAGTCTTCAGTTTTTCTTCTTGAGATCTTATTTTTCATTTTGGGACTGCTGAATTCATTATTTTTGAGCTCTGTAACAATGTCTTAACAAAGGTCCTTACAGGCTTCTTCACATAAATTCTGTAAGTAACAGATTGCTGTAGGCATCCTGAATCAAAATTTTAAAAATCAGTATTGTTTATCCAGCTGAGAATTCAGTTCTGAAAATGCACAAAATAGTATGCAAGAATGAAAGGGAGTAATCAGTACCATGATTCTATAGACCAGTTGGCTTGTCACACAGATTATTGTGTGCAAAAGACATCTGTTTTATATCTACTTTAATTTGATTTGATACCCTGGAGTAAAGAAACTCAAGTATACAAATGGATTAGAAAATACATTCTTTCACTTTAATCTTTCAATGTAATGACCAAAATGTCTGATAAGAACCATTGATTGACTGCCTGCTGTGATAAAATACCACAAATGCAGTTGTGTAGGGCAGTAATGCTAAGACTGCTTTGTGACAGTTCTGATTTATTGAATTCAGCAACGAAGCCTCATGAGGAGCATACAAAGTACAAATCCCAGTTAAGATGACTCAATTTCAAGTCAAAGAAAGCAAGAAATACAAAAATAAACCCAGATCTCATTCCTGACTGTGAGGTTGTGGAATTGTTTTTTTATTTCTTGACAAAAGTTGCAAAGCCACATGTCTTTTTCTGAGTGTTGCAATATATTTTCTGGTTATCATTTTTCATTCCAGTTAACAAAGCCAGAGCATAGCATTTACAACTGTGAAAGGAGTATGTGTGAAACGAAGCATGTGTCCTTGGAGTACCAGCTTCCTCTAGGTTCTTTGTCTTGCTACCCAGGTCTATTGGACAGAAGAAAACTCTCTAATATACCTTCCCTAAACAACAAATTTATATGGAAAAATAAAAAAACCCCAAACTTTAAGATGAGTCTCTGAAACACCACAGTCAAAAAAGGTGATAATTACATTAAAATTGTGTTCAGAATAGTAGGATACAGCAGGTATTTTGATAACATTGTCCTGGAATGGAGTGATAATTGTGGAGTAATAATGCAAAACATAACATTGTGTACTGGCAGATATCATGGTGAAAAAATGCTCCAGAATGCACAAAGACTTCCATAAACATTATGAGTTTATTTAATTGACTATCACAGTATTTTCCAATAGGATTTTGGTTTAGGTATGGCTTTTTTGTTCATTTGTTTATGGGATTTTTTTATTTTTTTTTTTGTTCCCAAAATATGACATGAAAAATACTTTTCTCTAATCAAAGACAGCATTATAATTAAATATATAAATTTTATTTAAAAAATAATTAAAGTTAAAAATATAAATAAAATTTATATAAATAAAATAAAATAGAAACAAAATTAAAAATATAATTAAAACACAAAATATAATTAAAGAGTGAGAAAGCATTATAATCAAAAAGAGTGAGAAAGAAACAAAACCCCTCTGTAATACTAGAAACAAAATATCTGATACATATATAATACATATATAATGCATATATGTATTATACATATATAGTACATATACATATATAATCTGATACATAAAACATCTGATACAGGAATGAGATAATTTGAGACTACTTCAGTAGGATAGATATTTTTAAATTATCTGGACTGTCTATGTGTCATGGAGGAGAATTGGTTGAACAGATCTTCAGACTTGTGCCTGGTGGTTATAAAGAACTCACAGAGGACAGGAAGACTGGGAAAAGATGTAAACAACCAGAAAGGGAAATAAAAAACTTAGAATTATTACAGTTAATCAGATCTTTATGCTTCAGAATACCTTGTCATAATTTATAGAGCCACTAATGGGAAATATATTTCCATGTAATGAAATAAGAGATTTAATTAATGTAGCATTTTGTTAATCTTATAATCCTACAACAATCCTTACAAAGTCAATGTTTTGTAACATAGACCACTATGATGTGAGCATAAAAGAGTAATTGGTAAAATGCAAATATTTTAGAACATGAGAATAGATTATATGAAAATGCAAATAAATCCCTCCTCTTGCACAAACTGGAACTATTGTGGAGTACTTAAACAGCATGAGACAGATACCTCATCATAGTCTGGGCCTACCATAGGAGCCAGAGATTTTTAGAAAATTAGACAAAGTTACTTTCAGTCTAGAAAATTCTAGTTTCTATAATTTCCTTCCTTCCTTCCTTCCTTCCTTCCTTCCTTCCTTCCTTCCT
>NC_031770.1:51298057-51375847 GCF_001522545.3 Parus major | reverse complement strand
CCCTCCCTCCCATCTTTACAATTGAAATTGCTTTGCAATGGATTTTTCCCTCAACTCTAGCCTCACTGGATTTTGTTTATACATATCAAATCCAAATCCACCTGTTACCCCTGGAAGGCTATTCAGGGTAATTATGAAAAAGCTGTTGATTACACATCAGTTATATGCACAGTTCTCTTCTACTACTCTTCCAAGAAATCTTTGATAACATAATTTTTAGAAAAAACAAAACTTTTTATTAACTGCTGTATATAATTTGGCCTGGAATTTTCTTCAGTTCTCTATCTGCTGTTTTCCTCAATGACTAGCTCCAAAATATATATTTTACACCAGTAAGAATTCATTATATTTAATGTGATGCTCTGATGAGGTTATGGATCCTTCTTAAGCTGTGAAGTAATGAGGGATTAACAACACAATTTGTTTGGGTTTTTTAAAAAGTCTCCTTATATGTATATGTGCCAGACAAGAACTGTCAACAGAGGCACTAGCACACTAACCCAGTCTTTTTATTTTATTCATATGAAGTCTTCTAAAATATTGCTGTTTTTCTTTTCATTTGGGTGTTTGAACCTGACTGAATAAATTGACAACAAATCTCTGACCTTTCTGTAGCTCTGTCATTTTATACCAAGATTTACAATTCTTAATTGTTCTAATTATGGATCACATACTCAACTTGTTAAAAACTTGTTTCACTTTGTCTCCCCTCCACAAAAGTGTGCCACTTGTAGATGTTTTTCTACCATTTCTTTTTGCTAAAGGAAGGTCACTTAGAAAAATTATGGGATGTAGGATGGAAGCACATAATGTGGTACCTCTGCATCAGCTCCTCAGTCTGTGTTTGTAAGGCACTCAACAGAGTATGGAAAGTACTACTGTTCATCATTCACCATGGAGAGAAAAACTACCTCTTTCAACTGGCACAGAGGGCACAGAACAAAAAAAGAATGGCTTCTTGTGAAGCCTCAGCAAGTGCCTTTCACCTGCACTGAGCCAAGCTTCAACCAGGGAAGTTAAATTAAAATACTGCCTGGAAAGCTGCTGCCAGAGTGCAGGATAAGTCAGAACCCTGAGAACCCTTGCCAGCGCTGTTTCTCTTCTGGCAGCTTGCACTCTCCAGCTCTTAGTCTTTCCCAGCTCCTACCTAAAGGCACAAGAAATCTCTTTACCTTCAGCACCCCTTCAGGTGCAGTAATATTGTGGGGACTGTCAAAGAAAAACCCACTTGAATTCTGCAATGGGGACATGAATGAAGAAGAATGGACTGTACCAGGCATCATCTAAAATGTTAAAGAATGCTTTTAATAATGAAAATTTATAACAAAATATGTAACTATTTTGTCAGCAGTGGAGAAAGAAACCCTTCAAAATTGTCCTAGAAGATAAAATAGCATGTTTACTGCATCTTTTCCAAATGTAACTTAACACTTCTCTGTGAAACCAGACAGAGTTTTTCATACTTGCATTACAGAACAAATACCGAGTTCTACTCAAAGTATGACTGGAAGAGATTGACATTGAAAGAGATTGAAATGTCCCAGTCTGTTTCCTTTATATTCACATAGCTACAAAGCCATTTCAGTGGCTTCAAACTTGAGCTCAGTGTAAGAACTTGGGATGATTATCTAAGTATTAGACAAGCACAAAAAAACTTTCAAAGTAATTTGAAACAACTTCTGAGCAAAACAGAATTGTTTCCTCAGAGATGCCATAAACTAAACTATTTTCCCACAGAAACAGTTTTTTGTGGTTTAAGAATTCTGTTCACAGAAAAGTGGTAATTGTTCTTCCTTACTTCCACTAATAGAGATTTATCTAGAATTAACTCAAATTCAGGCTCTTTTTTTTTTTTTTAGAGATTTTGGAACAGTTTTTTCCTTGATTTTTCTGCCTATAGCTTTGTCTGCCCTATATGGCATCTGAGTAGGTGTGGACATTAGGAAGCTCCAGCAGTTTCTAACAAGAATGTCAGCTGACCTTGACCCATGGTAGACGAGGTTTTTGCTGCAATGTCCCCCTGATTAGGGAGGGTCAATAACTCTTCAGTTGGTGCCAGGGAGTGACAGTCATGTCATGGACATGGGATCACAGGGCTGCTGGTGGTGTTCTCCTCAGTCCTCTGGTGAGGGAAAAGAGTGTAAGAAGGAAGGCACTGATACTGTAGATCAATAATTGTTCTGTTGTGGAGCAAATGTTGGCAATAGAGTATGGGAGCCTGTTTCAGCATATATATAAATATCTAAAGAGAGGGTGCAAGGAGAGGGAACCAGAATCTTTTCAGTGGTGCCCTGTCATTACAGGACCAGAGGCAATGGGAACTACAAGAAAAGCAGGAAGCTCCCTCTGAATACACAGAAACACCTTTTCACTGTAAGGATGAACGAGTTGCAGGTAGCCAGGAAAGGCTCTGCAGTCTTCATCCATGGAGGTTTTACAGTTGTTGGCTTCACTTAAATTGACAAGTGTAAAACTTCAAGAAAAGATGACAAGCATTATGTTAGACAATATTATTAGAATTTTAAAAGAATATTGGGGAGAGGAAGGAACACTTTAGAAACAGTTCTTTAAAAACAGCATTTTGTGCACTAGAAAGAAACATTTTCATGGATAAAACATCTGGAAAATCTTTTAGATTGAACTAACAAAATCAAGCAAACAAGAACTTAGTAGAACTCAGTGGGTTTCTACACAGAGATTGTCTTGTCCGGAAAGTTTTAACATTGAAATTATCAAGTATAATTATTTTGGGAGTCATACCTCCATATCACAGGTATTTTTCTGTTGCTGAGTTTTATATAGAGTTGTTTACTGTCAATGCATTGTTTCCCTCTTGTTCTGCTAAACATTTTTGTGAAACAGATGGTCATTTGTGTATCTTTTCCAGAAAACATTTTTTTAATTTTTTAATAGCTAAGCAATGGGAGGTTAAGATTATGCAGAGACATTCCAGTGATTTTGGAGATTAGATCTCTACTCCAAGGCAGATTCAAAACAATTCTTAATAAACTATCTATGAAAAAAGTGACTTCTTGTTTCTTTTGTTACATTAAGAAAGCTGAAGAAAACAATTTTCCACCATAAAACCAATTTCCCCCCTCTTAGCTTTAACGACCTTTTTTCCCTTAATTTTTAATATAGGAAATAATCTTAGAAGCTAAAACAAGAATTAAAGATTCTATGGGAAAAATATTTTGGCAATGTATGTACAGGCATTTTTATGAGGACAGACAGTTATTTCACATAAATATTTCAGTGATAACTTCTGTGTACATAAGTTCTTCAAAAAACATACAATAACTTTCAAAAATCCACAAACTGTATTTCAGATTGTGCCCAAGACAAAAAAGTGTGCTTTCATATTTTCCCTCATTATTCTGTTTTATTTGCCACTAAGAGGGCCCAGTTATCCTTTAATTGAGATTAAATGTGTAGCTTTGCACAGCTGCAGTAAAGCTGAAATTCTTATTTGCAGTCTGGAATCTCTGGAACTCAAGAGACACATAAAATTATCCCCTTCAGTCCTGCAGCAGCCGATCAGTTCCTATTTCAAACACTCCTAGTGGTGAGGGCTGGTGGAAATTGTGCAACTGGGTGACAGGCACTCTGAACAGTATTTGGAGAAGAAAGTGTCACAATTAAGGCTCTTGTGGACAACTAGGAAAAAAAAAAAAAAAGGTCTGGAATTAACTGGCCTTTACTACCCAAATCTAAAACTAAACAGAGTTATTAAAAGAGTGTTAGAGCACTAAGCAGAGCTGAATAATGGTGGTACCATATGGTGGGAAATACTCTTTACATCAAAAGGCCTAATAAAAGTGTCCAGTGGATAGATCACACATCCTTTATCTTCAAAAATCTCTGCAAATGCATCTGAAGGGTTTCATGTCTCCAAATGAAAATAGAGAGGAATCACTGGGGTGTGAGGGATGACTGTGCAATTTCACATGTGGGATCAGCAGGTGTGTTCTGCCCAGTGGTGGGAAGAACATATCAAGTCATGACACAGACAGGAGATGTACAAAAGTGTCTAACTTTTAAAGAAGACATCTCTAAAGAGACACAGGAAAATGACTATGAGGTTTTGTTACAGTAGGGTATTTGGTGTTTTTCTCTCAGCTACTGAAAAACCTTAATGAGGCCACACTGTATCGGGGAGATGGTGGCTCTTAGGCAATCTATTCACAGTTTTTCTTCTACAGCTTCCCCTGTCACCATCTATTCCATAAAATGAGCCCACATAAGGAATGTAAATCCAAATTTCTAGTATGTTATTATAAAATATTACCTATAAGTAGTTGGCTGATATAAGGTAGTTATCAAGAATGTTTTGTAAAATTCCCTGTTGAGATATTTCTCATAGCAATGTGAGAAATTGCAAAGCATTTGATGATTGAAGTGTATATAAACACAACATTTTGAATTATCCCTCATGATAAAGCAGCCTATCATGCTTTTGGGGTTTCTGGCTGCTCTTGGAGAAGGTTATACAGATGGGGAATATTGAATATGTTGGTTCTTTTGTTTTTTGCACACACAATTTTATATTTTGTTTCCATTTTCTAGAAATAGATTATAAGTTGTAAGACAAAATGAGGTGTTGAGATATCTGTAAAAAGAAAATGGAAAATTAATGTTAGTTTAATGCAGCTGTGCAGCTGTTTCCAGTAATGATCCAGTAATGATCTTTCATTTGGGAATCCAGGCTTTGGCAACTAGAGCCCACTTTTTTGGAGACACCTAATACTTTTATGTCTCCAATACCTAAACAAAATCGTTCCAGTTTTCATTTTCATCAAAATACTTTTAAGTTTTAAAAAATATTTAAGTTATAAAAAAACCCTCAAAAACCAAAACCCCAACTCCCTGTCTTTCAGTATCACCTGAAGTATTTATTTCTCTCCAAGTCTGACATTGTCAAGAGGAGGCACAGATTTTCCTTCACTTTGTTTCAGAATGTGTCCTAACAGGAAATTCTAACTGCTTTAGAAATCACTTCATCCAGAACACCATGTGCTTAAGTCTCTTAAGGAAGTAACTTTCTGAGTTCACTAGAGTTTTGTTAGTGTTTTGTTTTAGCTTGAGTGAAGCAGCCTTCTTAATGAGAACAGCCAACTAATATTCAAACTGAAATTTTGTTGGGTCTGACCTTAATTTTCTTCTGAAGAACAACAACTAATTTGACAAAGCTGGGCAGAGTAATCATGATGAGGCTGGAGTTAACTGGTTTATTACTAATTAATTTCTTCTGATTCTTGCTGAATTCTTGGGCTTTCCATATGCATGTGGTCAGAAGAAATGTATTAATTCTGACAGCAGAGAATATCTATCAGCACTTTCCATGTGAGCCAGAAAAGCACTTGGAACCAATATTATAGGTAGAAAAACAAGATGTATTTTTTTTTTCCACTTTGGAAAGATCTTTTTTTACTAACTTTTACTATGGTAGGGGAGAATGAATGATTAACGTAGGAACAAAACCTTTAAATGGCGAAAGAAGACCTCATTACTCTACCTGAACTTGGTTATGGGATCCAGTTACAGGAGCACTGATGTAAGAAGACAGTTCTGTCTCTTTTTACATTTTTACATTTTTGCAAGTCAGAATTTACAGATAGCTCAAAGGTAAAAAGATCAAATGATCTCAGAAAAACAGCCTAAATAGTTTTTAGGTACAAGTTCTTTATATGCCCACCATGAAAATAGAATTACTGCATCAACAGAAAAAAAAAAAAAGTGTTTAATCCTTTATAAATTTGTATTACTTCTATGGAAGGTATGATAAGACTGAATTATTTTGTTACTGTCTAAGTAAAATCTGGAGCACATTAGACATGTCTGTTCTGGAAATACAGTGCACAGTCGCTGCAAAAAAAAAAGAATGAGATTTACCTATTTTTAGAGGGAAAAAATATATAAATCAGTCGGTCTAAGTATAGAGTGATACATCTGTAAAAGCTAAAAGATGAAAGGTGATGAAAATATGTGCTAGATTCTCTAGGTAGAAAGAGAAATAAGTGAGCATCTTATTGAAAAGAAAAAAAATGAAAAATTGTGGTTTTTTATTTAAGAAAAAAAAATCTATGAGACGAGAATTATTCATATTCATTTATTCATTCATTCTATTTTAGTAGAAATTTATTTGATTTTACAAAATGACTACATGCAACAGCAATAAAACCTGCTAAGTTTAATGCCAACATAGTAGTCAGAGATGGACTCAGAGGTTCCTTTTATTGTTCCATTTTACATGGAGTCCTGGAGTTCTGAGGAATTATCATCCTTCATAAGCTCATGAATCCCATGGATCTAGCAGTGAAATTTGGCATCTATTTGTGGCAATATTGTTGGAAGACCAATAAGTAACTAAATAACCCTTTTTAATGAAGATGTCGGCATTATGCGAAAATTAGAATGGTATAATTTTAACTCTAGAGAAGATATTTTAAAAATTACATAGTTTAGCAATTCTTTAACAACTATTTGAAACACAAATCTATAATGGGTGGATGGGATATTAAAAAAAACCCAACTTTTTGCTACATTACATTCATGCTACCAAGAAAACAGATGATAAAAGGATGACTCTTCACATGGACATGTTTCATGTATAGTTTCCTCTCAGTTTTAATTAAATAAATAGTGATTCTGTCTCAGAGGTTTTAGGAAATCAGTCATGGCTTCCATTTTGCAAGAAAGTTGTGAAGATGGAGAACTTTTACTCCCTGTGAAATGTGGCAGAGTGATGATGAGTATCTGCTTTGGAAAATATAGATATGTTAATTGCGATTGAGCATTATTCTGGTGACTGTGTTTTTTTTCTACTCTGTGTCATTGTTAGACTTTTTTTCCTAAAATGAATTTTTAAAAATAAGTTGATTAAGTCAGAAAGCTTTCAATGCAGTATAGAAATTAGTTAAAGAATAATGTCAAATTTTAATGCAAACCCTCTTGTGTTCATAGCTAAGCAAGAGAAATGGGTACTGACCAGGAGATGAGTTATATCAACCTGCTACTTTTGTAGGACTAGACAGAACCAAGGTTTAGTTACTACAACTTAGGACACATGACTCTCATCCTAAATGCATCTTTAAACAGCCTAATGATTTTCTTCTTCCTTTTCTTGATAAATGAAACACTATGTTGTGTACAGGATTTTTGCTTACACAACTGCATTTTAAGCCATTGCTAATGCCTACACTATCAGAAATTCAGAAGGGAGAGGCATAACTGCATTTCATAAACTATATTTTTCATTTTTATTACTCTATATTTCAGTTTTGGAAATGATAGCCTGCAATATAATTACTGGAGGTCCAACAGCACATGTTGGCCTGTGTGATGCAGGCTGCTTTCTGCTCCATCCTAATACTTTCCTAAATTGTTTTTTTTGACCTTGCTGTGATGAATGAACTAATAGTCAGATTCATTTTTTCTTTTGAGGCAGTACTAATTCCTCACTTCCCTGTCTCTATTACTGTGCTAAATATCAGACCAATTTGTCAATTCAGAAAAATGTGTATGAGAATATTTGTGCATGTATTTTTCAGAGAAAGGTGAGAGATTATTGATCTCAGTGCACGGGTTTAGAATTCTGGTACTAGCTTCTGGTGAAAAAAAATGCTGTATTGTTTTCTTTAGCTACATGTAATGGATGGATTTCTTCTGTGTCTGAATCACCTTTACATTTTCATTTTAACAATTTCACATCCAATGACAGCACAATCTATTTATGATGATAATTTCTTGTGCATTTCACTGTATAAACTGAACATGAAATCAAATTCATCTCTTACTCAACCCTGTCTACTAAGAATATTTTCTGTCCCTGTGTATTTAAAAATTTAAGAAAGAGGTATGTGAGTGAAGGAATTGCAGACAGTCCCAAGCACACGTGTATCTTGCACATCTCTCAAGATTAAAGCTTCTTTACTCATAATTGCTTGGACACCTGCTGTTTAAGATTTATTATCTTTATTTTTTGTCTTTTTATCTTTTTTTTTTTTTTTTGCATTTCTCTATTTAGCCAGTAGATATTATTTAGGGGGTGAAATTAATGACTTAAAGAGCTAAATGAAGGCCAGGATGCTATTTTGGTCTGTTCTTTATATTGATTACCTTTGCTGATATAGAAAAGTCTCTGTGAAAACTTTAATCTATGTTTCCTGTTTAGATAATCAGATGTAACAGGTCAAACCTGCTGTAAAATGTGTTTGCATTAGAGGGTGCAGATGAATTCAGCAATATCAGCTGTGTTTTAGCAGCACAAGGTGAACACACAAAACTCATTTTCCAATTTTAATTTCAAAAACCATCTGGAAAAATTTCTTCCAAGCTCAGAAAAAACCCTGATTTAGATATGTCTTTCTTCTTAAAAGTGTCAGTTGCCACTGCCTCATAGATAGGAATAAGCAGTCAATTTATTGATTTGCCACACAATGACATTGTAATTTTCTACATCCTAGATAGCTCTCAAAGTTATTAATTTTCCTCAGCAGGAGATTCCAAAATTCTGCAGAACATTTACACAGATGGGTGAGCTTGAAGGGATGTGTTAGCTAATTAGGAATAATTATTTAGAAAAAAAAGGCTGTGGAAAAAGGAATTTTCTTGTATAGAAACTGGTCTGAAATATTTTAGTTTAGATTCCAGATTCTGAACCTTTTTGCTTAGCTTCGTATGCTTCCTGTTCAGTCAATGAAGGAGTGCAGAAGCTGGGGGTATTCAGAAATTTCAGGCCTTTTACCCAGAAATAGGTTTTGTGCTTCACAAGACTGAAGAAAGCTCCAGTTTAAGTCCCAGTTCCACACTAAAGAAACAGCAAAAATTGGGAATGGTGCTTGGATTATCATTATTTCCCCAATTTTCTGTTTCAGTCCAGTGTTTGTTCAAAAATTTCTGGGCTCTGTGATATGTAATCCTCTCAAAGTCCATATTTTGGGCACAAAACATCCTGTGCTAGAACACAGATAAAAATTGCTTGTAACAAAAACTATATCAGGTGAGGAATGCCCACTAAAACTCCTTGGATTACATGAAGCATCCCAGTAAGTTCTGCTAGATCCAAAAAAAATCTTCTAAGGACTCTCACAGGTCTTATGTATACATGGGAGATTCTGGAGGTGCTGAGAACCCTGATGAGCTGGCAGAGTGAAATATCTAAAGGTCAGATAATGGGTCTTTGAAAGAAATCACTGATTAAATGGGTTTATCTAGTCTCAAATCCTAGTTTTTAGATTATGAAAGTCTATACCCATTAGTGGGAGTGATCTCTTTAGAAGAATGTAGTCTAATTTCTTGACAGCAACAGTCATACACCTTATTATTTTTGCACAATAATCTTTGTCAAATCTACAAATAAAATATAATCCTATAGTGAAAAGGAGATAAGGAAGATGAAACCTGGGATAATTTTTACGTTTGTATATGTTACAGTTGTGAACCATGGTATAGCAGTAATGAGCATTGAAAACATCTGATGTCCATTATAAGGAAACCAAATTAAAACGTAGATGAAAATTATCCTGTTTCAGCCAAAGCCAGAGCGGGTAAGGGGAAGGAAAACTTCAGGAAAGAACTGGAAATGGAATGTACAAGTCTTCCTGTAGCCAACAGGGACATTGCTTACACATGTCTAGAAGCCAGACTGTTCTAATATTTTATGGAGTAAAGGATCAAAAAGTAGGACTCCTGTTTTTGATAGAGGAAACAATACCCATGATTCAAGCTCAGCTGGCTCAAATGGCAAGTGTTGGAGAAAAATGTTCTTGTTTCACATTCCTCCATTCCTACCTCTGGCTTAAGAATGGAAGGAAAACTCATCTTGTTTTAGTTCTAGCACTTATATAACAAATGTATTAGTAATAAAATTATGCAGATCAGATTGCCATGGCTGTCTTACACTAAATGCATGAAAAAAAATGAAGGAAAAGCTCATCTGTAAACATATATAGCTCAAGGTATCTGAAGGATATCCGAAAGGTAAAAACCTTGGGTTAATACAGATTATAATATAAATTTATTTTGCATACGCTTCCATAAAACATATTTGGATTTTAATTTTTCATTCCACCTTGGACTACACTAATCAGGACTATTTGTGATATTTGCTGAAGAGAGTAATCCTGGGTAACAACTGTAAATAGCACTATCCATCTCACAGAGTTTATTCCACAATGTTGTCATTATCTGAAGAGACATAAAGCATCTAAGTTAAGAATATGCTTTTCATTTGCATGTATACAATAACTACAGTATCTGAAAAAACTTGAAGATTCCCTTTGGGGGATGATAAAACTCACCATTTGAGAAAATGGCTACATTATCTGCCCAGTTCATTATAAAAGCATCTTCTTCCTTTGTCTTTAGTGGTGATACTTTAATGTGAGAATGAATGACTGTAAATCAAGAGATTTATCTTTTGAATCTATTATGCATTTTTCAGTTTAATTTATAGTATAAAATCTTCTGTGCTGCATGTAATACATGAAGCAGTTGTGCTTCGAAGTGATTTCTTTTTTAGTTTGTTTTCTTTAATCGCAGAGAGTTTAGAATGTAGAGGCTGGGCACTATAAAGAGTTGTAACTATGTTGAGCTGAGCAGAGTTAGGTCTCAGATATGTGATTCTGTTCACTTGAGCTGCACTGGCTTAGTGGTAGAGGTCAGGCTGCAGCAGACATGGAGACCTAAACGTTAGGTAAAGAAATTTAAGGGAAAATGCCAGACCTGCAACTGCAGTGGCTAAATGGAGGGCACACAGCTAGTTACCTTTCCCAGGGGACACATCTCAACTCTGCTGAGTCCTGATAACTGGATTTGAATAAAGAATCACTAGGGGATCCTCTGTGGTATTCACATGAATTATTGCTGTTGGGGAATCTGCAGGGTTGTGGCCACAGGAAATTGGGAATGAATGCTCCTGTTACTAAGCATCTCAAACATCACTTATGTCAGCATTTTGCAACAAAATGCATCAGTGATACTCAGCTCACTGCAAACAAAACTGTGTGAGATGCAGGAATGGCAGCTTGAGATGTATGAATATGCTTTAAAATGTTCCCAAGTTGTATGATTTTTTTCCATATATTCAAGTAACTCTGTTTTGTAAAATGATCTCCCATATCAGATGTCTGTATGCAAACAGACAGCGACCAAGCAATCAAAATGGAAAATACGCTCTAGGTTTTTTTGGGGGATGCTAATGGGAGCAGACAACTAAATGAGAAGAGTTTGCAACTTCTGCAAAACTCAGTGACTAGCAGAGTCCTAATCCCTGTAGGACTGTGAAAATTTGGTGAGTATTAATTCCCTGTGGAAGGCAAATATTTCCATATTTACTACTTTTCTTGACTGAGACATGGACAGCAAATAGCTTCCTGACAGAGGAGCTCTAAGACCACTTGCATGTTTTAATTCTGTGCTGTCTTACATAATACCTGATTTTGCATTGGGAATATGAATACAATAATTCAAGCTTTGGTCTTTATTATGCTATTGTATAGTTTCATAGTGTGTAAATAATTACTTAACTTCATAGGCCATGTATCAGGTAGTGAGCAAAGGAGAAAAATTGAAACATTAATATAGTTCATAATCAATGAAAAATAAGACTGATTTGTTGTGGGTAAAAACTGACTATTGCATTTTCACATGTGAAGACTTTTTTCTAGTCATATCACATCCCATATTTTCAGAAGTTCCTTATTCATCTCTTTCGAAACTGCTGCTGTGGATCTTCAAAATTTTGTTGTAAATGTAGTTATTCATCAACTGACACTCAAGTCTGGATTCACAGAGCTTTGCACTGAAAACACAAAACTTCTAAAATACATACCTGCAAAATTCACTGCTTATTTTCTTCATTAAACTTGTACAGGAGGACCTTAAAGACATTCAGTTGGTTCCAGTTCAATGTCCTATCCAATACAGAGAGAATCATTGATACAAGAGATGAATAGCGTTTTAGTGCTAACATTTCATATTAATATCTCTTATTTTGTGTTTGTATTAGTGTATTTCATGTTAGTGCATTTTGTATTTTTTTCAGATGTTATCAGGAATTTCATAATCACCACTATCTCCATTTCAGTGTAAACCTCAAATAAAGCAATGACATTTAATCCAGAAGACATGACAACTAGAATATTTTTAAGAAATAAAAAGATATTGCAAACAAATAAAATGGAAAGTGTAAATGAAATTATAGTTAGAAGAAATGGAAAAAACCCTTTTGTGTGAACAGAATCTTTTATCACAGTCATAATTAAGAATCTATCTATCTATATCTATATCTATATATAATCTATATCTATATCATCTATATAATATATATCATCTATATCATCTATATCATCTATATCATCTATATCATCTATATCATCTATATCTATATCTATATCTATATCTATATGTGAGAATATCCACCCCCTAATTACACCATTCTTTCTCTGTCATTGTTTAGGATAGGAATTCACCTGTGTTACAACAATAACAGGGGAATTTCTTATCCCTTTTTTTAAATTTCCCTGGAAGCAGCAGGAATCTTGTACTTTATCCTGTGGTCCAAATGAAAAATACTAAAAGACTTTGAGGAGAAAAAGTTGTAGAGGTCTTGGCATTTGATTATGACTCGATTGATAAGTTCAGTTAATAAAAGACAGATAATAACTTTAGAATATCAGATCAGCCTTTTGATGATGAGCTCACTCAAAAGGGCTTTTCACCATTGTTACTATGATCATGTCTAGATGTAAATGGCATTCAATACCACTATTCAAACTAATTATATAAAGAGAGCATACCAAGGAAGCAGCAATGTAAATTAATAGAAACAAATGTAGAATGTTCTTGTGGATGTTTCATCAAACTAGTATTCTCTTTATTACTGTTGTGCTGACAATTGCTGGAGAATAGTAACATATCTTGAGAGAATATATTTTGGGATTTTTATTAGTATAGTTTTCTGTGTAGTAGATACTTTGCATATGCCTCCAAATAAACTATTCAAATTATCATATGATCAAACAAGTGCAATGAATACTTAAATGTGCAAATATAATACAATTTATTTTAGGGAACTAAGTTATTGCTATTGCTTTACTCAGAGAAATAAATGAGTACGCCAAGTATTTTTTTATTCAGTTATTTTGAGCAGATTGTATCATGCTCTTTCTCACAGAACCAGTAAAGGATTCCCACAGAGCAGAAGCAGAGTTCAGAGATGCCAGCCACATGCTTAGGAAAAGATATTTCAGTAGGTCTTGACAGCCATTGTTTTCTATACCTCAGATTCTCTAAAGCTCTGTATTCCCACTGGAATTGCCATACAGAATGTTAAAGGACTGCAAAGGGTTTCAATGCCTGGACCTCATTCTTCTGGGGATATGTGAGGCTTAAGAGACGGCTAGTAATTTTAAATAAATAAATTAACACAAAACATGGGAATTTTAACAGCCTTTTATAGTGAGAAATACTACTTTTCTGACATTTTAGCTTTGTTTTTAAAAATACAGAAATAGCTATTTCAGCTGAAGCATAATGTAAACTCTCCTACCAAATAGCATTGATGGTCAAAAGAAGAGCAACCATCAATAATTATCACTTCCTTTGCAGCATTTATTTTAGAGGGAAGGAGCCACTGAACTGCAGCTGTGACTAAAAACCAGTCTGCTTCCTCTTCTGAGCCACACTCAGCTGAAATCCCTACTCATCCCTAAAGTCAGTAATGTCATAAAATCATAATATAATAGGGAAGGAATCTCAGAAAAAGCAGCAGGATGACTGGGGGAGCAAAAAGGCTGAATTACAATGAAAGATTTGCAAAGCTTATTATATGTACATAAAGTATCAGAGAGTTTTATTTGTGAAGAATCTCAGAGATCAAAATCCCAAGGGAAAAAATAAAGACTAGGAGAAGGGACATAACCAGATATTGATTCTTTCTACTAGCCAGAGGTCTACTTAATTTCATAAATACACCCCTGTGTCAATGGCTGCAGGTTTATGCAGACTAGATTAATTTCTAGCTCATTTCCTGAAGGTTTTATCTTCTTAAGACTATTAGCAGCAATTTGCTAGTCTAAAGGAAATTAGCTCTACACAAAGAGTGCTATACAAATAAAAGATCAATAATAATTACTTTGCACATCAAAAGAATTAGATTGGCAACTGTTGAAACTTTTCATTTACCAGGTTAATATTGCAAAATTAATAAAAGGTATAGTCAAGAATATGATTCCAGCATGAAATGCGGTAGATTAATTCTAGTGCTTGAAACTGAGAGGCTTTAATTTAAATTTATTGTAATTTACCTATTACTCTTGTTGGGATGAAGTAAAATGTAAAGAAAAACAAGTATGTTAAACCACTTCCAAAGTATCATGAGAAATCATATATGCCTGTAGTTTGTTGCCAAAACTGGAGGAGAACCTCTGGCATGTCTTTAACAGATTCACAATTTCAGCTCATCTTTGTAATTGGCTTCAGAGAGAACTGAAGTAAACTTTCCTTTGGGCTGACAATGTATATAGTTTTCCAAATTTAATCCATTGTTACATTGACTGAAGAAATTAATATATTTAGCTACGTTTTCATCAAAGCAAAACTTTTTTTTTTTAAATTTAGTGATAACAATAAATAACAATAGAATATTTGAGGAATATGCTTGGTATTGAATAATGGAAGAGGTGATGGGTAGAATAACATAATATGGTATCATTTTACAGTCACCAAATTAATGTGACAATTTACTGCTAAAAAGTGCAGTATGCATTTATAGTCACTCAAGAAAATAGTGCTGTAAATTGTTACATATTTATATCCCAGATACTGTGGAAGACATGAATAAATATTTTAGCATCTATATTAATAGTGATCTTTTATTTTTATGGCTTGAAATGAACTGAAATGCCAGTGGTTAAAATAAAAAACAATCTCTTTAAGTGCATAATATTTCCTCGGAAGTTATTCCACTCCCCAGACATAATTATGAATGGTCAATGTTCAACCTCTGTTATCTCTATTGTGCTTTGAATTCATGTTTGATATTGATAAAGCATTTTAGAAATTAAAAAAAGAGACAAGACAACACAAACCACAATAAATAAATAAATCTTAAATATAATTAATATTATGTAGTCAACTTGAAGAATGTCCTTAGTCTTTCAGAGAAGGCACATGACTATGCGAATAACTTAATCTACTGGCATAAGGAGGCAGTGATGGAGGAGATACAGCACTTTAATCCAATGCTGAGATAAAAATTACCATTACACACACTAAATGCTATATTTAGTGTGTAAAACAATTGGAGAACTTCACAAGATGGATGATTATTGATTGGATAATTTTGATTTTTATCAAATTCTCTTTAGATTTTCCTGTATTTTTTTGCATCCCCACTCTTATATTTATTTCAGCTTTTTCAGATATGCCTATATCATGTTCTTGGTACATCAACAAACAATTTATGCAGAAGTACATAGGCTGCATAGATTACTACCTTGGAGTATCTCCCCTATTCAGCTCTCTCTTAGGAATTTCCTGTGCCCTCCTCCTACTTCCTCAGAGTTCTTAAAAAAAACAGAAACAAGACACAACCAGACAAACAAATAAAGAAGAATATAAAAGGCAAACGGGAAATAAGACACACTCTCTAGAAGATTCAATAACCCAAATAAAATACATTGCACATATATTTATTTCAACCCAGCAAGGACATTGCCTAATCAGGTAATGACATGCAAGAGGAAGTGTTACATGAAAGAGCCTTTGTTTGCTCTCTGCAAAATCTGTCTCCAGCAGATTTTACCAAGGCAGGGAAGGCTGCCACAGAGGTATAAGTTTTAAAAAATCTAACTGTATTTTGGGAGGAAACATCCTATTGGAAGTGAATGGAAACTGTCCAAGCAGATGAAGCCAAAGTTTTCAATTGGCCATTAAAACAAATTGAAACTACTGCAAACCACACAGTGGAGATGTAATAAAGTATGGTTGAGTGAGTGAGCTATTACATTTTACATCCCACACTGATTAAATGTTCTTGCAGTGTTATGCCAGAATGACTTCATAGTAAACTATGATAATCTGTGGAGATAGCAGTTGCCTAGATAAATGTTCATAAAGGAGATTTGGTCAGTGTGGCCTATTTATTCATTGCATGATGCAAGTTTTTCTGGAGTTACTGAAGATATTAAATAGACTAGGAGGAAAAAGAAAACTATTCCATCTCATAAATCAGATTAGAGAGCATAGACAAAACAATTAAGTTTTGGATAGTAGAATTCCTACTTCATTACTGGGACACCTACCTAACTAAAGATTTCCAGCTTGCCAAATCTTTCATTGAAACAAAGAATCAGAGAAAGACTGAGGTTGGAGGCAATCTCTGAGGTCTCCTGCTAAACCTCCCTACTCCAGCAGGACTCCTGCTCAAGCACAGCCAGTTGCCTGGCATCATGTCCAGGTGGATTTTTATCATCTTTAAGGATGGAGACTCTGCAGTCTCTCTGGGAAGCCTGTGTCAGATCTTGGTCCCTGTCACAGTAAAAAAGTATCTCCTCATGTTCAGAAAAGGCCCTCCTATGTTTCATTTTGAACTCATAATCTTTGGTCTTGTTCTTGGGGATCACTGAAAAGAGCCTGGCTACTCCTCTTCATTCCCTCCCACCAGATATTTATGCACATTAACAAGATCCCCCTGAGCCTTCTCCTCTCCAGTCTGAACAGTCTCAGCTCATTGAGCCTTTCCTCATGTGTCAGATGCTCCAGTCCCTTAATCATCTTTCTGGCCTTGCTCTGGGCTTTATCCAGAATGTCCATGCCTCTCTTGAACTGAGAAGCTCAGAACTGGCCACAGTGCTCCAGGTTGGACTGACTAGTGCTAAAACAGGAAGGATCACCTCCCTCCAGCTGCTGGCAATGCTTTGCCTAAAGCAGCCCAGAAAGGTCTTTATCTTCTTTGCAGCAAGAATGCATTTCTTCTTATTTGCCTCACTGTTTACAGCACTACTTGTCTGACACCTTTACTAGACAATTCACGCTAGGTTCTGCATCTCTGTGAATAAACTCAGCATCAATTGGCTGTTTGTCACACGTAGATTGCTCCTATTGAACATGGAATATAATGATACACTAATTAGGAGTTTTTAAACTGGCCTTGTATGCAATTTTGTCCAAGATCCTGTCAGGAGGAGAATGGAAGATGGTTTTCATGGTATTGGAAGCATTTTCCAGGGATCAAAAAAACATTCCACTGAGTACTCCAACAAACAGAAGTTTGTGATTTGCTGAAAAGAGCATTCAAAGATTTATACCTTTTATATATCTCCAAAGATCTCAAAGGACAGATTATTCTCATTATTGAAATAACTTTTTTTTTTATGGCCAACAAGATTTTATTACCAACAAGATTAAGCAAAGTTCTGGACAGCCTGCTTGATAATACCACACCAACAATATTTAAATGAGAATTATTATCAGATTTTTTTCAAAGGCAGCATAATTTTATGGTGGTTGTCACAGTAAAAGTAGGAGTAAAATTGAGTAAAAGAACTCTAAAATCCTTTGTCATCCCTTCATATTTCTGTATCAAAAATCAGGATGAAAAGTCATTGTTGATTCAGATTACTGGAAAGAGTAGACAGACTGAACTACTGCAGTATAAGGGAACAGAACAAAGTGCTTAACAAAGAATTCTTTGACATAACTAAGTAGAAATCTAGTTTCCCTTAAAGTTGTGTTGGTTTTGCTAAACTAATTCAATTCAATATTTTTAGGCTCTTCCACTCAAGGCAAAAAAAATGTAATAAAAATTTCTAGTGAAGGAAAATTTAATTATTTCTTTTATGTCAAACCAATATTTTATGCTCTTTCAAACTTCATACAGAAACACTCCCTTGCAGTAAAAAAAGAACCAGTGGTTTCTTCTAGAGATGTAAATTATCAACTCTTATAGAATATAACATTTCTTCTAGATGCTATTTCTCATTTTCTTTGAAAAGAATCAAACCCAAGTATGCTCATTCTTTGCTTTAAGGTCTGCCTAGCAAGAAATGGACAAGAGTAAGTACATATTGATACTATTTTATACAGAGCTTATTAATTTCAAGAGATAGACAACTGCAGGTTATGCTTTAAGAATTAAAAGCCTTATAGTTGCAATTACAAATTTTGGGATTCTTTTGATTCATTGAAAATAGCTGAAAAGGTGCTTATTTTGCTGGTGCTTAAACAAAATTTGAATATTTGCTAATGACTTTATTTAAAGGGAAATACTCTGGTTTTCATTTTTAGCAAATTTTTGATTATGATTTTTTATTGCTGTATACAAAATTACAAACAACAATTACTAGACTGAATGTTAGAACTTCTGTCATTTTTTTTCTGTTTCACTTCATATGAACTTCTGAACCTTTTCATTTCTAGTCTTCAAAATCAAATGAAGTTATGCTCACCTGATGTCCCATAGAAGGGCAGTTCTGATATTCAGTGGAACCTGTGGGAGCTAAAGATTGGACAGGTAGGGAATACAGATCTGAACTGAGATCATATGTAGTGCCAAGTCAGGCCTGAAAAAAGAGAGAGGTTATAGGAGACGACAGAGATGAAGTCGTATTGCTCAAGGGTTTTCTTTTGCTTCTGGTGGCTGTGACAAAATTTTGCCTAACATATAGCAAACATTTTATATTTTTTTGGAAAATACTTTAATTAACATAAATAGCCAGTTCTGAAGTTATACATAACTTATCTTTATTTATTCCTGAGAATTATTCAAGACTAGGATGGATGGGGCTTTGGGCAACCTAGTCTAGTGGGAAGTGTCCCTGCCCATGGCAGGGGCTTGGAACTGGATGATTTTTAAGGTTTCCAGCCCAAACCATTCTATGATTCTGCAATTGCCTAATCTTGTTTGGCAGGCAGCACCTTTTGTGCCCGAGTACAAACTTTTTCTGTGACAGTGGCTCAGGCATTTATTGTTCAGGTCACTCAACTGCCATGTGCATGCAGAGAGTTTGAGCTCAGGCTTTCCTTTCATTCCAGCTGGTGTTACCAGCATGGTCATCCCCAGAGAGCATCTGAACAGCAGGTTTTCATTTTTCAGCCATATCAGATCTCATTATCTCTTCTAAGGGTCCAGGAATCAACAATAGGATCCCTTGTCCACTGTCTTGTTGGCATAATGGCTTGTGTATAATTTTGAAACAACTCTACCAATTGAGATGTTTCTTGGTGTTACAATGATATAGTTCACTGTTGCTAGTTATAGAGTTGTTATGGTAACAAAGGAATTGCAAGCATTGATTTTTTACTTCTACGTTTATCAGACAGTCAAAATCATGTTTTCCAATTCCAAATACTCAGAGCTAAATGCTTGAACTCATAAATATCCTAACTCTAAAAACTCTGACACATCTTAGCTCTCACTGTCCCCTGCAAAGATATTTTTATTCTGATTTCTAAAAGTTGGATGTGAAATCCATGAAATTATTTCAATTGATACAAATGTCTTTGGTAGACAAAGAATGTATAGAAGACAAAGAATACATAGAAAAATTAACTGGTAGAGTTTTAGCATGCTTTAAAAATTTTAAAACCTTAGAATTTTTATAAGTAATTACACCAATTGTAAGTAATGATCTAATCTGAAGTAATTCAGTCCTTGAACAATTTTCACATGTCAGCTGGTAAATCTAAGCAAGGATTATAGTTATTGCAAGGAAACTGTTTCTCCTCATATTATGTACAGTTCTTCAGCATAAAGATTTTCCCTAGGAAGCTTGGAGGTCAGAGAAATAATGGCTGAATTTTAAGTTACTTAAATATCATTCACTCTGCAATAAAAATGTGCTAAGGAGCATCTAAAGTTTCTGTGTTGTTTATTAAAAAATAAATACGTAGATAAATAAACCTAATTACTCTCAGAGGAATCTTCCACAATTTATTTGATCTTTGAAGTAACAGACACAGAATCATTAATGTAGATCTAAGAATTTATTGTTGATATTTCTGAGTGCAAAATGGAATGCATTCATTAGCTGGTCTTAGACAAAGGCATACACACATTTTTAAAGGCCATAAACAGTTTAAGAAATCGTTATTCAATGTGTCTGACTTTTTCTTCTGTTTAAATACCATTTTCTGATAACAAATCACTAATAATTTTGTTGAATAATTAAGATTATAAAAGCACTTTGCAATTTAAGAGGAATTCCTTTCACTGTTGTACTGTAGTTCAAGTTTCAAGCAGGTCCAAGAAAATTTCATCAAATAATACAGTGCAGTTATTTTCCAGACCCAGTGAAGGTTTTTAAATAACCTCCTCCTTAAAGAACCTCAAAAGTTCTTTAAGGATCCACTGGAAGAAATATTATTTCCTTTTCCTAGAACAGCAATATCACTGTTTATTTCTCCAGGATGTCTTTTCATAATGAAAAATGCTTCTTATTTGTATTTGTAGAGGAAGTTGTGTTTTCATAGAAAAAAGAGAACTTTGTAGCAAAATGTGGACACAGAGTTCTACCATGAAATTAGTGCCTTCTGTGAGTAAAACCACATACAAGAAATTTACAGAGTACTTGCACAATGACCTAGTGGAAGTCCTTAATCTCCGCTTGGAAAGATGAAATTTTGGATTTTGCTTTCCATGCTTAGGTAGTGAAACATTTGAATAGGTGCCCAGAGAATTTGTGGAAACTGCATCCTTGGACATCTTAAAACTTGAGGCCCCGATGCTGCAGTTGAATCATCACGGTTGGCCTTGCAGCGAACTGGGACCTTAGAACATGCACCTTGGACCAGATAACTTCTAAAATTCCCATTCATTCTAAATTATTCTAGGATTTGATTGTAAGTTTACTTAGATTCCCAATCTTGCTCTGGGTGTGTTTCAATTTTTAAGAAAATGTGGTTCTGCTAGGGTCAGTGCTTGCTGGTCAGCAGACTTCTGTGTGTGCCTTGCACAAGTTTTGTCTCTATCCAGGCACTTAACCGGCAGCAGCTCTGGTTCAGTCTTGACAAAGTGTTTGAGATAGTGTCTTATGTCATGAATCAACTTTCTGACACATATCATAGAGTCATGGAATCATAGAATGGATTGGGTTGGAGCACACTTAAAAGTCATCTGGCATTAAACTTGTACTCATGAAGAGCTGTCAAGTCCTAGCACCCACCTACTCAACAAAAACCTCTCTTCAGGAATATTTTATACACAACTTTTTAACACACAAAACTTGCTGCATTAAGCCTTATTTGAGCAAGTAAATTCACAAAACTGTTATAGAGCATATGTGCCCTGTGAGAATCTATGAAAATAATTGACTTTGCACTGTGGGTAAAGGCATGCATGTGCATAGCATCAGCTCAGGATTATATTACCAGCTGAAAGATGTGAACAGGGACTCAATGGGTAGTTGCAAATGCTTAGTGAATGCAGCATGAGAGAAATGGAATCCTTCTGGGTTCAATATCTATAAAATCGAAAGACAGCAAGCACCCACACTCGTTAGGGCTTTTGCCTTTAGCTGGGGAGTTTCCATGGTATGAAATGGATAGCAAAAATCTTTTAAAGGCAGTTGGAATAGTTCCAAGGCATGATTACTCTGTGCTTTAGGGAAGTTTAAATCAATTTGAGAAAGCTGAGCTTATAGGAATCTTTCTTAGAACAAACGGAGGAGTTTTTTCCTCAGACCATAAGTGCCCCCCAGAATCACCTTTCCTAAGCTAAACCAGAGTGTTTTGCTTAATGATTCTGACCTTTTATACATTCAGTATCTAACACTTGTTGTACTTCAAGGACTTTTCCATGCTTGGGGTGATACAGTGAAGACCAGCCTGACACATTTTTTGTCCCTTCTCTGCAACTAAGATTAACAGATGCATGTTGCCCTGAAAAGTTGGGTTTCATCAGTGGGAAGAAGATAAGAGCATCACATGCAGATCCTTGTTACTGATTTTACTGTGTATTTTGATTAGCAAAATGGTTCTAAAGGGTTCACATGCCGTATTGTTATTTGTCTGGGTTATCCTGGATAAGGTTTGCTGGAATACTTACTGCAAGATAGAGAGAAATATCCCATTTAGAGATTTTTTTTTTAATTCTGAGTTATTTTCAGAATAATTTTTAAAATTCCTCTGTTTAGAGTGGAGAGAAGAGGCAATGCCTTGTCATCAGTGGAGTCACCAGACTATTATTTAATAGATATGTTTGAAAGGAAAACACTCTGGGAATCTATTGCTATAAAAGCCAAATAGTATTTTTCTCTCACTAATAACCATGGCTCTGCTTAGCAGGTATCTTTCTCTAATCCAAAATGAATGCTAAAGAAAACTTTAGGAAATAATTTAAATAATTCTGCTGGTAATTTTGAATTGCTATAATCTAATTCTCAGAAGTCTTATATAAACAATTCAGTCACGTGTTCAGAGGCCTAAAGGGAACTTTACTGTGAAAGATTTTTCAGCTTTTCAAGTGTAACTATTTGTTCAACACTCATGATTACTTCAGCTGAAGAAATTTTAACTCTCCCAGATCATTGATTCACTTCTGGATCAGAAAAAGCCTCATTTCTTTCAGATATGTACCCAGTGAGCCCCATTCCCCCAAGATTCTCCTTCGCACAGATCTTCTAAGATGCCCTAACTGTACAACACGGAGCTCAGTTTTACTTTCTTAGAGCTCTGTCACCAGCATATCAACTGTGGTTCTCTGGCCAGCTGATTTTAGGTGGAACACGTCATGACAGCTCTGCCAGCCCAACTTCAGATAATTTAACATCCTTCCTTTACCTAACTGCTAATCTTTGAAAGAATAACTTAGCTGAGTATGACCAAAATTACTTGAACTTTTATGACTGGCTTGTTGATGGACAGCATGATAACAAAAACATATTTCCCTTATGAAACCAGGCAAAAAACAGATTAAAAATCTATTTCCTTTGACAGGGATTTTTATCTTATTCTGCTGTTATTGGTATCAGCACTGTGCCATTTGAATCATCGTGATTCAATAACTGAGTTATGGACCATCAACAGAGGGTATATCTCATAGCAGACATGATCTTTGTACATTTATCTGCAGATGACTTCTGGGAAGAAGAAAGACCCATTCAACTTGTAATTTTTCAGTTTGAAAATCCTTTGGCGTATAAATAACTTTTAAAAAATATTGATGTTGGAACGTCCCCTTGTAAGCAGGTACTTAACATTAAATGCAGACCTCATCACAGTGATGGAAAGTGGTAAGGACTGGCTTTTTACATATACACATTGACTGTTTCTGAGTCTGTGCTGTCTGCATGTAATTAATTGGTTGTGTGAACAAGAAACATCTGGTTTATGATTCAATGGGATTATGCAAAATAGCTTGGACTAAAAATGCATTTAAATGGGATGAGCAATTGAGAAATAAAAAATGCTGGAGATGGCTTGTTACTTAAAATGCATAGAGTAACTTTCTCTTGTATGACAGCTTCTGAGACAAGATTAAAATTAAAATTTAAGTCATTAAAAATGTCTGGAGATTCTTCAGTTTTGCCTGTGTATAGGAGAGAAGATGGGGAAAACAAGGACATGACGTAGTAGAGAGTGTTGGTACAGATGGCACTGTCCAACAAAAGCAAATTTTTCTTTTCCAATGTGAAGAAGAAAAGCATTCTAGGTCAGAGGAACATCTGCTCTCAGGTTGAACATTTCCAAATAGGAGTGGATTTTGTCACCTTCTCAAACAGAAAGTTAATTTTTCCAATTTATACTGTACTACATGATTTTGGCTCTTACCTCAGGGTGTTTTTAAAGTTAGAGATCTTATGTATAGACATAGACATTCCCATGGAGTTCAACAGAATATTCAGCTGCCAGAAGAGGCTCACAGGAAAAGCCAGGAGCTGAAGGGATTTACACATTTTTATCTATATTTTTAGTTGCAGAGGCATATTTAAACTGGTATGAAATGTGAGATTAGCATGCTTATGTACCTTAAGTGGATTGTGATTATCAAACTTCTAAATTAAACCCCAAATTCAGCATTCATGACTGAGGCAAAAGGGGATTTTCTCTTCCTCATGTGGAATGAAGTTTTTGACACTGAAGAGGAGGACAATAAAATAGAAAAAAGGATGCTACAATTGTGTCTGGTGCTACAGTTAGGTCTAGTGATTGTTTTATTTTGAAGTTAATTTATATTACTTTTTAATTTATGGTAATGCAGCAGGTAAAGCATAAATCTATGACAAGGTCTGATTCTTGCAACAACATTTTCAATTTGGATATGCAGTAGTCTGCATTTCAGTTGAAACTGAATTACAGAAAATGTAAACTGAAAAGATCTGTAAAGTTAATTTTGTTTCAGCATATTTTTTACAGTATATGGTGGCAAAGTTGCTGGGGAAGACCGTGAAGCTATTGCACTTCAATCATAGTATTTCTTTAAATGACAGTAATAAAGGAGGGAAAGATGCTAAAAAAAAATGTTTTCTCCTAGTCTTACACACTGTACACAGCAGGCTGAATGGGAAAAGGAGTTATAGAAGGATTTCTTAGCAGATATGGAGGAAAACCAATGTATTTGTCTGGAGGAAAATTCAGAATATATATCTACTTTGCCATCTTACAAAACACCTCATTTTGCTTGTGGGCTGGCTGGTGAGAAAAAACCCTAACATTTTTTCATTGCCTACATATATCTTATTAGCTCACTTTAGTTAACAAGAAAATATGTTTTGGTTTGAATCCCACATTAAGAAAACTATCTGTAATCTGTAACTGAAGATAAAATGATGGTGTGCTTCTCTCTGCTGTTTTCCTTCTAAATTTCTCAAAGAACTGACATAGAATAAATCTATTCCAAAGTTATAGAAGCTTTTTTAATTTATTCCTGTTATATAAATACACTTTTACTGAAGAAATATGGGAGGGTTTTTTTTCTTTATCTTTTAAAGTTGATTATATTGCTCTTCAGATATACCAGATTTATGGCTGTGAAGCCTAAAATCCTCATTTTATTCACTTTACATCAAAAGTTGTCTCAACATTATTTTTCCTAGAAGGCACCTAGAGGAACATGTTTAATGAAAGAAAATAGAATAGATCAATCTCTGTGTTCATACAATCTCTTGTGTTTGTGCTGAGGCTTTAAATGTGTCAGTTACTGCTTTGTTTTTGAGACACCACTCCTAGAGAAAATCAATTGGCAATCCCTTCACACAGTCAGACAACTTTGGAAGGCATGCATATTTGAAGTAATATATTTCTAGCTAGGGAAAAATAAAATATTTAGTGTAGGTAATCCTGAGTTGTTTTCAACCTCTAGACATGGGAAACACTGCAAATAAATACCAATTAAATCATCCTAGCAAAGGTTTCATTCAGGACATGCAATATTGTGTGAAATGTCCCCAAAATGGCCATTTAGGATTCAGCACTTCAGAGTTTAAAATGTCCTGCTGGTAACTCAAAAATACAATCTATTTGAATCTGAGAGAGTGGGGATTTTTTTTTGGTTTTGGGTTTGGTTTAATTCTCTGATTCAACGGTGGGAAGAAAAAGGCATTGCTGCACAGGGAAATGATGGGTAAGGAGGCTACTTCTCTTAAACCACTTAGCTCATCTCTTAAAATTCTAGGCAATTATCCTTCATCTCTGTGTGTCTGGCTGATATTCAAAATAGTCCAAGCAACACCAGTTGTATCCAGTGATGCCCAGCTGGATCAGAAAATATGAATGCTTCACCTATCTGGTCTGTATCACAAAGGATGATCATCTTTGCTTCCTGGAGAATTGTGGTGTCTCGGAGTAAATGGCTGCAGTGCTTTAGCTGGACTTCTTTCTTTGCCATATGCTGTTATGAACATGTTTGGAGAAAACAGTGTGTGCAGTGTTAAGACAGAATGGAAATAAAGACAGTGTGCATGAGAAAAAGAGCTTCACATGTTACTGAAATGTGGAATCAACAATGTGACTTAGGGAGAAAAAAGTTGCTATCTACCAGCTTTCAGCTGCTGTAAATCTAAACCAAAGTGCAGCTTTAGAAAACTGTCAATAAAATAAAAAACATCTATGTGATTAGTTGGGAGTTTTCAGAACTAATTTCCTTTAATGTGAGCAGGGTAGAAAACAGGTGTTTTAATAAGATCTCGAAAATTCATACTCAGCCATTGTTCAATCCGGAATACATCGTAGCTCTTCATCTTTGCCTATATGGCTTCCTAGAATGCATATCTAGCTACTTCAGCATCAGAAATGCTGACTTTACAAGGCCTAATGATTTCACATTTTGCATTATTCTTGGGGGAAATGGGATTCTTTTAGCTACATGTTATGAGATGTTTGAACATGAAAGTTTGCTCTGAAAAGATCTAAACAGCTCAGTCTACGTACAAAAGATATGTATTTCTCCCTTTCTTAAAAAACAAACAAAAACCAAAAAACCCCAACCAAATAAAAAAAGACCCCACAACTCTTTTAGAAAAGTGAAGCGAGTGAAGTGGAAAGTGAAATGAAGACCATGAGCAGTATCAGAGAGCCCTGATAGCAGCAATTTGGAGTTTCAGCCACAGAATGGGGAGCACAGACTTGGATTTCAGGAACATGAAAATTTCATACATCATCAGGGCTAAAATAAACCCAAAAAGATAGAATTTAATTTCTGGAAAATCATATAAAAATCATTCAAATAAATTAAAATTTCCATTCATTAAGACTCTGACTACATATTCTTTCCATTTTGAAAGGTTTCCCATTTATTCCATTTAAATCCCTTCACCCATCCTTTAATTTTGGTGTTGTCAGTTGCTACTTAGAATATATGTGTTTTCTGGTTGTTTTCATGTTTGTTTTCCTGTATGTGAATTCCCATTTGTTTGCCATATTTAAAGTTAAATTTTGGGCAGGCACGAGGCAGCTACCCTCATTCTGTGTACCAGCATCACCTTCTGGATTCCCCCATCCACCTTAATTCTCTGCTGCACTTGGATTTTCCTCTTTCAAAACCAGAAGGAACCATCTGTGACCCTTAGTGGGCCTCACTGCATTTGAATGTCCCCTCTAACAAAGCAATCATTTGTTCCATTCTGAAATTAGCTATTGTTTCCTTCGTGGTGCTGTATATTTATTTTAGCATTTTACTTTACTGGGTGCCCGACTAGAAGGCATTTTGTAGGGATTTTCTACACTGATTTAAGCTCCTGAGCTAGATTAATTGTGTTCTACATGCAGATAGGAAACGTGTTCAAGAAGCAGCTCATTCTAATAAATCAATATTAGTTATATCAACAATATGTACAGAGAAAAGAGGTTTATTAAAAGTTCTTCAACCCCAGAGTTAATTTTCACTAAAAATTCTGCCTTGAAACAGGTTTTTAAAGAGAATTTTCTCTCTTCTTCTGAATACATTGTACATTAAACTATTTAATAAATGAAATGGCAGCTAATATCAAACATTAATATTCCTCAGGAGTTATAATCTGTTGAAGCAACATTCAGTTATGTATGGCTTAAGTGTTAGGAATCTTCAGTTTACTGTACAACTTATTTTTTTCCCCTGTTATTTACTTTCTATTAATACCAGTATATGAATATTTCTTATGTTCAGAGATTTGAAAAAATTGATCAGAGATCATCAGAATTGCTTTCTCAAAACAAGAAGGGAACCAAAACTAAGTTTCTATGGTATAAGGTGTAGGTGGAAAAATCCAACATGCACACAGCAAGTACAATAGACATGTGACACATTATACATTACTTATTTGCTATCTTCCAGAAAAGTTTGCCAGTTCCAAGGTGAGAACACCACGTATTCATCACCACGAAGCTCAGTTGGTGCATGCTCCACACAATTTTCTGAGTCTTGTTCTTTCAAAAGCTTATATCTGAGTACTGATCTGACTCTACTTAGCCAAGCAGATGCATTTCCTCACCGCTGGAGCTGGCAGAGCTTCAGGCAATTTTCTGCTCCTGCTGTGCAAATACTTATTCCATTTCACTGTCACTTATACTGCCTCTCCAGAACAGAAATAACTCAAGTAGTAAAAGACCCCATCAAACTGTCATAGCAATTAGATTCTGTGTGTAAAAGCACAGAGGAAACCCCCAAATTTCTCTTATATTCTAAAGGAGGTAAGGAAAAAGAAACATTGTTGATCTCCCAATCAATACCACAGAACTTCTATAGTCTTAACATCTCCCTTATCTTTATTATCTTTTAATGAGTTCATGAGTCATTTCCATCACTCAATACTTACCTAATTTCGGCCTACAACTATTATATCACAATGGATTTTTTAAAACATGAGGGATTCAGCATATTTAGTAATAGTAAGAAATTGATAACAATTATTTAGGTGCAATGTATTTTTTGTTCAGCAAGAAAGTACAGCAAATCTTGTAATTAAAAAAATCATACCCAGTTCAGGAACATCAGATTTTTCCTTGAGGAAATAATTTCTTTTGATAGATCACAAGCAAACTGAAAGGAAAGATGAAGGAAAGAGTAAAAATGAATAAACACTAATTTTGCTACTGTTGAATTTTACAGTGTTTCCCATTGGCTTTGCAGGAAACAGAATTGATCATATGAGGACAACACAATTTTGAAGAAATTAATTAATCTTTCTACTAAAATTTTAAGACTATTTATTTTTATCCACCATTTAATTTCTCAGGGTTTTTTTTTTAGGCAAAATAAAATCTTACCAAAATTCTGAAAGGAAACATTTTACTCTAAATTTCACTGATTGCTATTTATCTGAGCCCTGTTATCCATGCTGACTTCTAAGTAATCAGTATAGATATGCTTAATAAAAGTTGTGATACCACAAGAGTTGAACAAAGAAATGGAGACCTCTAGAAATCCTCTTTTTGTCAAAGGAATTATTTAATGTAAATAGAATAGTAACCAGAAAATTATAACATCTTTTTAAAGAAAAAATTAAACTTTTCAAATATTTCTCACTTCAATTTTCTAAATTAATAATCAAGTTAAGAAAAATATTCTTGTCTTCTTCCGGGAAAACCTGGACTAAGGAATGAGTGAATGAATTTAAAAAACTTTAAGGGACTTTCCACTCTGTCTGAAGCCAATTTTTTGTAAAAACAGATTAAAAGGTAGCTATTTATTGCTGTCAAATCTGTCTATCCAGATTTTTCTCTGTATTCTTCCATTATTCAAAGAAATAATGTGAAATTATTTCTGCAGTGAAATAGCCATGGGGTGTAATAAAGTGATGAAAACATCCCTATGGGGACTGCAGCTACTCCTTGGTTCATGGTTTGCTTTTCATCTATACATTAGGAGTTTATTGTCAACACTGAAGACTTTTTTGAGGAATTGTGAAAGACAAAGTATGACAGACTTTGATGGGGCCTCAGTGTGTTTATGGAGATAGAGATACCCATACCAAAATACCTTGAACCTGCAGTGTCTGTCAAATTTTCAGCTTTTCTTTCTTTTCTTTTGCTTTCTTGCTCAGTGCTAGCTCAGCAGTGAGCAGACAAAAAGTAGTCTTAGGTGTTGTCTGTTCTGCCTGACCCCCTGAGTGAACTGATGATGATTGGCTGAGTGCAAAAAGTCAGCGCAGTTCTTATCTCTACTAACACACAACCAAAGGTAAGTATTAGAAATTTGAAGAACATTTTACATTTACACAGAGCACTGAGTGCCAGAGGCCTCAGGATCATGGTTAAAAGAGTGCTTTACTGATATCTCTGTCTGTATAATATTAATTCTATTTCAGTCTGAATAATATTCTTTCATTATGGACAGCAGAAACTCAGCTGAAATTGTGCTAAAGCATATTTCAGGGATTGCTTGTTTCAGAGCTGATGACAGATGTGTTTAATGAATATTCTACTATGACCAAAATGTGAAGACAGTTGATTTGAGTAACCAGAAGTTAAGATGGACATATTAAAAAATGAGAAAACTATAGCAACAGCAACAATTAAACATTTCAGCTCCTACCAGAAGTCTCACATGACACAAGCCGGAAACAGTATCAGAAAAGTCTTTCCAAAAATGAGGAAATTCAGCTCTTAACCACAGTGATTTTATGTGATTTCAGAGGCCCTAGAGGATTCAGAATGTTTGCAGAACATCTTGTATGCAGACTGAAGATCTGTTTGTTCTCCTGTCACCTTTCCCAACACCCTGCAATTTTGCTTTGACATGTAATAGTTGAGTACAATACAGGTTTCTGAAAAAAGTTCTCTCCTGTTTCCTAAGGGAAGATTTTCTCAACAAAGAAAATAGACATTCATTTTATCTCTTTCTGAGAGAGCTGATTTTTCTGATTTTCCAGATTCAAAATAGCATAGCAGAAAATAAGGAAAATAAAAAGAGAGGAAATGCTGTTCAAAAAAGAAGTATTTGCAGGAGTCAGTAAGAGCAACGTGAGTGCATTGGACTTGGATGGAGTTGGTTTTCCCTATAGCAGGTCTTTGCTTTGGAACTGGAGTTGGAAGGAAGCTGATTACACACTGATGTTTTTGTCACTTCTGAGTGGCACTGTCACTCTGTCACTTCTGAGGGGTGCTGGCATATTCCTCTACAAGGGCCTGAAGGCTTTGGGTGAGTAAGAGCCTGGGAGGGGACATAGCCAGGATATCTGGCCCAAACTGATGAAAGGGATACTCCATACATGACATCATGCTCAGCAATAAAAGCTAAGAGAAACAAGAAGAAGGGGTAGAGATTATTTTTGGTTTCAGATTTTAACAATAATTTCTGGTCAATCCTAACTTTTTTCCTTTTTTTTTTGTTGTTGTTGTTTGTTTTGTTTTGTTTTGTTTTTGTTTTTTGTTTTCTTTTTCCTTTTTTTTTCCTCTCAGTCTCAAGGACCCAGAAACCTGCTGTTCACATCTAGTCCATGATTTACCTTTTAAATTTAATTTTAAATTTCTGCTCTGAACTGTAACCAAGCACTGATTCTATGAAAAAAAAGAGAATGCCAAAGTAGAATACTTGATATCAAAAATCCCCTTTTCTCTGCATATTGACAGATTATGATTCTAGAAGCTCTCCAGCTGACAAGAGAAATCTGCATTTTACCACTCAAAATTCATAAACAAGGGCTTCCCAAGCCATGGGACATTTTTGCATTTTTAAATTGCTATGCACCTTTCATATCTGAAATTACCTTCTCAAGATAACAGGCTGTGCTGCTGAAAGGCCCTACTTGGATGTATGTTTCTACTGCTCACATGATGCTTATTCTCTTTCTCCTGTTTGTGATAACATCAGCCTGGTGCACGACCCAGCAGATCAGCTATTGGGCAGGGAGTCAAGTACCTCTCAGCAAAATTTCCAGACCTGTGGCATGAAGAGAGCCAAAAATTAACTCTGGCTGGTAGATCTTGTTAAAAGCCTGTTCTTAAGCTCATTTAGACACCAGCCAGGCTTTAGTCAAGCTAAAGCAATTAAGAATTCATGGATGAATACTTCAAATTAATTTCATTTCTTCCTCATGCTTTACAATATTTTAATGAGTTAGAGATTAGCTCATAGTCCTTGAAAATCAGTAACTGTGTTAAACTAGGCTGGAATATATATGATTCACTTCTAGCTGATAAAAATGTTACAATTGGGAATATGCTAATCATGTGGCTGGTATTATGGTAAGAATTGTAATAGAAAAACAAAATTAGTTTCTGTGGAATCATAGAAAAGCTGTTGTTTACATACTTTGGAATTAATTTAATTCTGTGCTTTACAAGTAAATTTTAACCAAACAATATACTTAGTATACCGTGTGTAAGAGTCATGCTAACTCAGGAAAGAAGGAATAAACCTGTATAAGTGGAGTAGCCAAAAGAAAAAAGGAAAAAAACCCAGCCCAAAACTAAAAGAGAAAAACACTAACAGCTAAACATCTGTGAGGCATTACATGTTCTATTTAAACGTGCTTCTGAACATTTTCAATTACCAACCATTCAAACACTAGAAAATTGAGGGTGAATATGGTACAAAATAAACCCTGACAGATATGAAATTTTTTTATGACTAAGAAATTATAGCTTTCCTATGCAAAATAATCTTTTTATTTTGAACTGACAGCTAGTTGAATTACAGAAGTTATGAATAGCCTTTTGATCATTATAACTCTGTAAATAATTTTGAATATTTTTTCATTAAAAACCAGTTCCTAGTTGTTTAGTTGTTAATACAATGAATTTGATTTTTTAAAAGTGCTTATTATTGGCTGAACTGTTCTCACTGACTTAATGAAAGATTTGAAAATTATCCTTTAAAACTTCCTAGTCAAAACTGTCCAAAATGTAGTGCCACGGTGAAGGAAATCAGTTCTATCCCAGACAAAACCAGCTCCCTAGAGACCTTCTTTCAAATAGTATACTAGAAAATTCTCAGAGAAGGAGTAAAATGTATCTCAGAATCACAGCATCAGAGAATCCTCTATATCAGGAAGAACCTTTTGATTATATCTAGTCCAATCCTCCTGCTCAGTCAGAGCCAGCTAGAGAAGAATCATGTCCAGTCAGGCAACATGATCCCATGTTGGACCAGTCTCATAACAAAATAGTGTTTTGTTGTGTTCAGATGGATTTTTGTAAGTTTTAATTCGTTCTAGTTGCCTGCTATCACAGGACACCATTCAGAAGACCATGACTCCTTCTTCATTTTTTCCCACCAAATATTTATATCCATTGATCATATCCCCCAGAGCTTTCTGTTCTTCAGGCTGAACAGTCCCTAGATTTGCAACCTCCATAAATAAAAACAAGTACATAACAAAAAGAAGTAGAAAATTTAAAATTTTTGACTATTTAAAGCTCTTATTATCTCAATAGCCTTGGATGCAATGAAAAAAATATTGTGGATTTTGGTATCCTGCTGAGCACGCTGCAGGTTGGTAAACTAAGAAAAAAGTTTTAGATTTAGAGCACATGAAATTCAATACAGCTATGGGGTTTCCTTGAGCAGACCTCAAACTATCAATTTGACCCAAGACATTAATCAGCTAATCAAAATCATAGCCCTAACTATGCCAACAATATTTTTTTGACTGTATTGGATTTTTTTTTTTTTCATCATTTTATTCGAAGAATTCTTGATTTCTCCTTTTGGACAGTGTAATTAAAATTACCCTTAGACTGCATTGTGAATTTTTCTGCTTTCTGCTTGGTTTATTTATTTATTTATTTACTTAAAATGTTTATTTTCCTTTGTTAGAGACAATGGTTTCCAGGTACAAACATGCATTTAAAAAACAATGGATAGATGAAGAATAGATATCTTGAGTATGACATAATGATTGCTCTAGTGGTATCTGAAAGATGGGGGTTTTTGTTTTCAGGCATGAAAAGTGTAGACTTTTATATAATTGAAGGAAACAAGTCTTAAAAATTCCATTCAACACTTAAACCTGACCATTTATTTCAGTAATAGTTATAGTTCAAAGATGAAAACTGTTTACAAGCATCCAGATTAGAAAATGGTGAGTCCTTAAAGACCTTTTAAAGCTGTTTGAAATATCAAATAAGTATTTTTATATAAATGTAAGTATTTTTATATAAATTCAAATAATTAATATTATTATGTTATTAAGTTGTATTGTCTATAATTTAGAAAAATTTCCTCTCAATTTTTTTCTGAATGTATGACCCTTTTCAATTTCAAGAGATCACATCCTAAAAATCACATATACCCCATTTAATTAGATAAATCTGAGTTTTAAACATATTGTACCTCAGTCATGGGAGTTAAGCATAGGCAGGTCAAAATGTACTGTTCTGGAAGATCTCACTAAAAATCAATATTCAAGTAATGACTGCAAGAAAATATATTTAAAAGGGATTGATTTCACACTTTCTTTTTCATTGTCTTATCGGAGTGTGCAAGTTATTTTTACTCAGCTAGAAAAGACAACGTCCAAGTTCTTAAAATATGTATGGAGCCATCCTCTGATGAAAAAGGTGAGGAGGCTGGGAGCTGATTGAGAAAATCTGTCTCCTGAATATCTCTGCTTCGTGTGGTGCCCACGCAGCGCTCGCTCAGGGCGCTGCTGTGAGTCATCACTGATGGAAGAAATACACACACAGCTTCTTGCCCTTGCACACTTCTGCTTTACCATTTTTCTTTATTGGTTGATGTGTTGATTCCTTAGGGGTGACAGACACTGGCCCCACTGGTTTTGGAGGGAAAGAATAAACAACATTAGGTTGTGCCTTCATTAGCAACTTGGCTCAGAGCGGCAGCTTGGTTCTGAAGCCCAGACAGTCTATATTTACTTGCGGACAGGGCTTAGTCCTCAGGGTGGTTTTAATGCAGAAGAGATAAATTCTTTCCATGGGGAGCAAAACTGGCAGTTATGCTCCAAAAGACCCTGAGCCAGTGCGACTCATGCTCCCCCAAGACCCTTTGAAGTGAGCAGCAGACAGGTCCCGGTCAATCTCAAGAGCTCACAACAACCTAGAATATTTCTAAAGAAGTGTTGAGGAACATAGGCTGTGAAAGTCTTTCTGCTTACTCTCTGAGGTCAGACTTCAGCTTATTCTTCTGACTCTATTGCTCCTCTCTGATTCATCTCTCACCCTTTTCCAGGACCCTATTTCTGCTGTTGTCTGAAGTCATTATTTTGCTGTCTCTCCCCTGATCTCACTGAACATCTTAATGTTCAGATGAACTTTTAATAACATTGAAAATTATTTATTTTTTTTCTGTATGTCTCTGCCATGTTGACACTATTCACTTCATGATTCAGAAAATTCTAGGAAAAGGAACCTTTGCCAGTATCAGGGGTTGTTAGCCTCTGTGTGTGAAAGATGACTGTTTCCCGGTAGGGAGCACAGAACTCAGTACAGTGACGGCAGCATCACTGAAGTAATGCTTTGAAGGTACACACTTGTTCCTTGAGCACTTGAGAGGTCTTTGGCTGGAAGAATAACTCTCATTCACTCCTGGACTGACTTGCCAGGGCTGAAAAACATGAGAAACCTGAGGAGTATGGAGCCCTGATTCTACCTAAGATGCCTGCAAAGCTGCATCTAACAACCATTCCTGCAAAGTTTGTGCCAGCAGTGCTCTTTCTGTGTCCTCTGTTATACAAAAACACGATCAACCATTTAGAGATAAATACAGACAGGTTTGCAGCTCTTGTACAGGCACCACATATACACAAATATGTATATACTCATGTAAGAATGAACAGGACAAATGGCCCAATTCTTCTCTGCCTTGCAGCTGATGAGATTCAGAGCTCAATGGGAGATTTTATTTGAGCCTCCCTGGTATCTCTCTGAAATATATGGTCCCTTCATTGTCCAACCCCTAAAGCCCTAAGCCTACAACTTCAGCTAGACCAACGTGGAGTTTGTTTGTATCACACACACAGACACACACACAGACACACACAGACAAACACAAACACAAAGTGTCTCCAGTAGCTGGTCCACAAATCTTGTCCTACTCTCCCAGCTAGCCTGGCTTGAAGCATCACAAATGTCAGAGAGATGAGAGAGTTGATCAGATGCAGGACTTGATCAGACAATTTTTCTGCTCAGTGTCTGGTCAGACGGTCCTGTAAAAAAATCCAGCAAGGAAAGAAAGAGTTGAGTTGTCTGTGGAGCTGGTAGCAGAGCACCTTGCAGGTTGACATGAATGTGAGGGTCTGGAAAGCAGGCTGACAGAGGCACAGTGTGCTCTGTAGAGGTGGTGGGAGCTGATAAAATGCTTTCTGGACACCTTCTGGCTCTTCAGCGCTGAAAACTGTGGTCCCAGGCAGCAGCTGCTGAGACAGAGGTTGGAGGAAATAGTAACTCAGATGATGAAAGGATTATTTTCTGTAACTCCAGGGTCTAATCAGCCAGCTCTCTTCTGCCTGCTTCTTCCATAGCCTTTATCAGTTTTTCCCCATCTTGAGCTGCAGCTGCTACTCACAAAGTTCTCATCAAGCTTCCTTTCCTTTCTCCTACTCCCTGGGAGCTCTTCAGTGAGCAAAAAGCAGATATGTTCTTCTCACTTTCATCTCCCCTTCCCCATGAGCTGAATGTAGAATCACATCCCCTGTCTTCTCTGAGGCTGACTACCCTCACCAAGGTGTAAGAGCAATGTGCACACTATGAGAGAAGGGTGTTTCCTGAAGGGTGTGCAAGCAAAGCCATCAGCTGGAACACAGGAAAGGTCACAGAGTGCTTTGAAACTCTGAGGAGACATGATGAAAATAATCACACCTGCCTTGAAAGGGCTTTGATGCAAGAGTGAGGGGAAAAGCAGGAAAATCTCAAAGAGAGGAGGAGAGTATGACCTCACTCCTTCATTCCCACTCTTTTTTCTTTTATCCTTGGGAAGCGATGCTTTTTCATTTTTTCATTGCAGTTACTACTTCCCACTAGAAAAGGCATCAGCATTTAAACATATTCCTTCTGACATACTCAGTTCAATCCTAGATATATATTCACAATCTTCAATAACCAAGGAGCAGAGATTATTCTTGCTTCATGAGCCACATTTTCATGTGATTCATGTTCTCACAGAGGTTTTGGAGGGATACCTGTTAGAAATGGTTCAGAGTGGATCGAGGGGCTCTCTACACTTCTTGCAGTGGTTTGCACAAAACAATGGCTTAAGGTGAAATCAACACTGGGGCAAGCGGTCTGGCAACATGCTTTCCATCATTTTGGGGCAAAGGGCACAGCTGGAATAAGTGTGGCCATGTCTGAATAGTCTTATGACTTACCAAAGTGGGAGTAGGCATGCAGGAATATGCATCTCACAGATTATCTACAAACATCCTCCCATTAATTCTCTTCTTCCTAAGAGAAAATACCAGTGTTCCCTGTTAATCTTAATAGAGTACAATGCAGGAGCTGACACTTCTGGATCTCTCAGTTTTACAGAAATGAGGTGCTCCAAACAAGGTGGTTCTATTTCTTTTCTGATGATTTGGCTTCAGTCACTAAGAAATGGGCAGAAACCTCTCCAGTATTATGTACAAGTTTGAAAAAGTTCCCTTTTCAACCTAAATAAGAGTTTCTAAGCATCTATTCTTGAAGTTAAGAAAGGAAAATTGTATTCTATATTGATATTAAGGGATTCTATGGGCAACTGTATCTGAAGTGAAATCATGGAAAACTGACAAAGTAGTAGTAGTAGCGGTAAAGAAAAAACTGAGAGGTGGATAAACATTGTTTATGTCTTAATGTTGACAACTAAATTATCAGCATGCTATGTATTAGTTTCATATAAAGTAATTAAAAATATCTTGTTCATGATAACTGAGGACTTATTCAGTCTCTGCAACATGCAGCAGTCAATTAATTTTTGCCTTTAAAAGTTTGATTCCTTCCATTAATCTTTGGTTTTTTCTCCTCTCTGAAAAAAAACGTACATTTTTAAACTTTATAGTGAAGGAAACTAAAAGTCATGGCTGTGTTTTATCTAAACTGGGTTAACAATACAGTGTTGCTGTGTTTTAATAATGGAGTGAACTGGATGCATTCAATCCTAGTGTCTAAGAAGCCAAAATTATGTTCAGTCTTAAATTACAGAAATGATGTGGTGTTGTAATGTTAAAAACCTACATTTTCCCTCTCCTGTTGAGCCATCTTGTGGTTAATAATTGTAATGTACTTTTGAATACAACTAACGTGATGGGATAGTGTTATTCCACTGTTATTCCATTGTTACATTAAGAAGAGATACTTTCTTATATTCTTGGATGTTAAAACAAAAGATTTCTTGGAGCATAAAAGAGATGTATTATAGATACATGTACATATAAAATGATGTGTAAAATGAGTAGAGGAAATCATTATTCTTTAATTTTAAATAGGCTACTATCAGTATCAATAAAGAAGCTGGAGTAGTACATGGCAAATGAGCCCACACATATTTTCAATAAAGAAAATATATGTTAATAAACCAGTATTTTTTTTAAGCATGGGACTTAAAGCTGGAGTTATACGGACTCTGATAAACAGAGTTTGGGGAATAGATTTTAATATAAATATTAATATATGCATAATGTAATTGAGTTATTAATGTATTTCAGTTCTACTATTTTCTTGGTAGACCTTTTGCTTTGTGTGAGTGAGAAAATGATCAATTGTGTGATGTGGAGCCAATAAGACATAAATCATAGAAAAGCTTGAGCTGGAAGGAGCCTTAAAAGTCATCTAGTCTGCTCCCCCTGCCATGGGCAAAGACACCTCCCACCAGTCCAGGTAAACAACAAAAGAGATTTCTGTGGGCTGTATAATACAGATCACACAAAAGAGGAAGTGACAGGTGAATGCAGCTGTATTACATTACTAATAGGGATTTGGTGAAAGAGCGTCATGGGGAACAGTAAAACCATGGAAAAATTTCCATTTAAAAAAAGGCAGGTCATGCTGTGGAACATCTTAGAGCAAAAGTGAGTAATTCAGCTATTGGTCAGAACTGAATGAGTCTCATTTGTTGTACTAGTGGCTGTTTAATGGTTAAGCTCCATGTAACTCCACACATTGTGAAGCGGTTCTTTTACAGATTTTGTAAGCCTTTGACAACATTTGAAACCCATGTGATAACTGACATAAAATGGATCAGTGGCAATCCTCTGAGAGGAAGAACAGAGCAGTGAATAGATTCTCTAGGAGCTGTCTGGAGCAGCAGAAATGAAAAAGAGAGGTTTAAAGCATTTCATCCTTTATTCTTAACCAAGAGAACTCAACTGAAAGACAGGTCACCATAAGGTAATCCTAATATTGGCAGCAGTTTGTTTGGAGTCCTTGATGATTTATGATTTCTTGCTTAATTTTGTCAAGGCATACTGACTAGGCAGGAATTGAAGACATTCAATGTCCAAGATAAAATATTAATATGTATATATATTATTTAGAAAGAAAAAAACCACAATATCCGAAAAAGAAAGATGTAAACATTGGAAGACTTGTGCCTTACAGAACAGTAAATCTGGCTGGTTATCTGAGAACCTGCTGAGGAACTCGTATTCTGGGAAAAGTGACTTGAGGGAATATTACAGGTTCATCTCGACAAATTAGTAATAATTTTCAGAGAAAAAAGTCACTGAATTAAAACTTAAGTTTATGGAGGTTGAAAGTGTTCTTATCATAAAATGTGGTAGGAAATCTGTAACACTGCTAGTGAAAGGGCCTGATAAAATAATCAGAATTAGAGGCAAGCAAATCAACACAAACCAAGTCACTACGTGTGTGTGTGTGTGTGCTTGTGGGTGTGTGAGGCTTCACAAGCACTAACAAAATGTTGGTCACATTGACCAAGAACTCAGCTGAATTTTTACAGTGGTGACAAGACTGAGTCAATCTGAAAAGCAAAATGGAGATTTATTAATGGTGCCAATGTCTGTGACTGATCATTAGTGGTATTGCTAATGTTGATGGGTCTGGGGGTGTTTAGTCTGGGGAAGAGGAAACTCAAGGGACACCTCATTCTTCTCTACCACTGCCTGAAAGGGGGCTGTAGCCAGGTGGGGATGGCCTCTTCTACTATGTCTCAAGTGCAAACATGACAAGAAATGACCTTAAACTGAACCAGGACAGGTTCAGATTAGATATTAGGCTTCAGGGGAGACAACAGCTTCATCTTTTATAGTTATTTGTGTTTCTTTAGTGCACTTTATAAGTATAGAAAGCAAGTATAGTAAATAATTTAATTTTAAAAAAGAAAGAGTTGGGAATGACTTACAGCTTTCTTTTGTGATTACAAAAGGATTTAGAAAACAGATTCTAAGAATATGTTCAAATGTGACATTGGATGATTGGTTTTGATAGGTGTGTGTTTGCATACAGCTGGAATACTCCATGTGCTAATGTAGAATTAGCTGCATTCTCTTGTGTTAGGAAAACACCCAAATATTCTACTATCATTTCACATTTATCTGTCCTTCACAGATAAAAATACTGTGCTAAAAAGTGGGAGTGAAGGGCAGGTAGGCTCAACCCTCTTTTATGAAATGCACAGTTTTCCAGATCATACTGTACAAAAGGCATAAGAGGACACTTATGACTCCAGTGAAATGAACAGAGAGCACTTAAAAAGGCACAAATGGTGCAGAATGCATTTCCTTAAAATTACCTAATAAAACATATGAAAAAACTCCTCACTTCATGAAAATTTATAGAAAATTTTAGTAATATTTTACTGCAGATGTAAAACTGATTCAGTACAAATTAAATTGACAAGGAAAAAAAAAAAAACAACAGTGAAATCTACGGAGGTTTAAGATCAATATATTAATAAAAAACCGCAGGGGTTGGGCAAAGAATGATCGCTTTCCTTACGAATGTGTCTGCAGCCGGGCAGAGAGTGTTTTTGTTTCATTATTGCCTGTTATAAGGTTCAATAACCAATTTGGTAATGGATGGAGCAATTTCGGTGCTCCGGGAGCGGGGCCGGCCCGCAGGGGGCGCGCGTGTTCCGGGGAAGCTGCGGCTGCGAAGGGCGGCTCGGCTGGAAAACACACACACACAGCCCCTTTGCCCCTTAAAAACCCCTCTTTACCCCAGCCTCCAAGAACCTTTATCAAGGTTTTCCACTTTTTTTTTTAAATTTTTTAATTTTTTTTAAATTTTTTTTGTTTTGGTTTTTTTTTTCACTCTGCATTCTGGGTGTTCCCTTCTAGACAGACCAGTCCAAGATGCTGCAAGAAAACTTTAACCACACTGCAAGAAAACTTTAACCACACTGCATTCCAAACAAGCTCAAGAAATTTGCAGCTTAATTTGCAGCCACATGAAAACAAAACAAAAAAACCCCCACCCCATCCTGAGCTCTAAAACTAGCTTGGGATGGATGCTCAGAAAATTCTTTGGAATTTTTCACCTTGCAAATAAATACATGGTGCAATATCTGCCTTTTGGTTCACTGGTACAGCATGCACATTTTACAACCAAAATGATAAGAGACTAAACTGTGCAGTGCATTCAGTGGGATAACTGAAGTAGAACAATTTTAATTCTAAAGCTTCTCATGATGTCAAAGTGTAACAGATGCTGTATATTTTGTAGTCTTCCTCAAGATTCACCAAATCTGATGAATAAAAATAGCTGAAATTAAAATATTGTTCCTATTAGTACTCCAGATTTTACATTAAATAGTGTATAATAAAGCATTTTAATGCCCACCATTCATGCTGAGTAACCAGAAATTTGTCTCTTAACTGAGTACAAAATGACTGACCATTGATGTGTTTCAGTATAACATCCTTACTGGAAGACTCTCTGCAGAAGTACAGAGTTGAGTACCACAGGTTTATTCTGTTTCAGAGAATACACATGGGATTTTATATTTACAGTGTACAAACTCGAATTTTACAGAATTGGGCTAGGGTTCTCATGAGAATACACTCTCGTACAAGATTTGTAGCACAGCAGACTTCTCTAGTAAAAACTCAATTAATATTTAAAAACAAACAAACAAACCCAAAACACAAAATTCAAGCATTTCCTGTGGGACTTGACTAAAGCAAGAATAAAAGTCTCAGTAAACTGAAAAGCTGCTAAAAGCTACCACTATTTGGTAACCCAGGAAAGTTTGTTATATGGGTCTAAGAGAGGGACAGCTATGGAAACAGAGCCTGGGACATGCACAATCCCTTCTTCTAAGAAAGTTCATGGAGATGCACAGCACAGTGTCTGCCTGTTAGTCACCATTAGTCATCCTCTTAGTCACCCCTTTTCCTTTTATTAATAAAGAAAGTGATGTGCCCTGCAACTATTTGAGGGCTGTAAGGAATTTAATCATTCTTTTGGTCTCAGCAACAGAGCTTCTCGCATCTCTTTTGGGTGAGAGGAAAGGGAACTGGTGCCTTAGAGTAGCTGCAGTGTTTTCTACAGCTTCGAGCTTTAAGGTCCTACAGGATTTGACTGGGCTAGCAGAACTGAGACCCCTATAAAACCTCACACCTTCACACTGTGGGGGGCTGACAGAAAAGCACATTTCTCTCTGGAAGCACCAACTGTGAATTCCTGTGGAGGACGACGCCCCGCAGAGGCAAAAATACTTGAAAACAAGCCTTCTTTCCAATGTAAATGAAACAAATAAGCATGTAGTCAAGTGTGGAGATGTTGTAAAGGGTATTCTGAAATGTCTTGTGTACTGACTAGTACAGTCATTGGTTATCAAATCTTGCCCTATAAAACCTGCTCACTTTATTCTGCAAGACAACTATAAATCCAGAGAGCATTCAGGAAAAGCCATTCTTTTTTAATGGCCATTGTCAGATTATTCTTTCAAGATTTCTTTTTTTTTTTTTTTTTTTTTATTGCCTCTCTTTATAAAGAGAGTTTTTTAAAATGTACCCAAGAAGAAATTATTTTCTTAATTGAAGAAGAGTGATCTTTTGCTGTACAAGATCATTCAAACAACTTGGAAAGATTAATGAATTTTTATATTAACAACTATAGAATTTACACCCTATTTTTCACCACATTAATTATACTGATTAGAATAGGATTTAATTATTTTTAATATAGATTTCCCATACATACCCTAACTTGATAATTTGTTTCTCTGTGAGGACATTAAGTCCAAGACCAAGTCAGCATAGCGGTAAAATGAGAAAACCAGGAAAACTTCAAATGTTTCAGCATTTCAAGGTTCAAATAAGACCCATTTTATTATTAGCTAAACATATTCTAAAACCAAGAGTTTTGCTCAATGCATGCACACATGGACTCAAAATTACCCAGTTTTCTTAGTAAATAAACAAAGAAATAAAAAGTAAATGTACAAAAAGTATATGTTTGCAAAATCTATTTCCAGTTGGATTTGCTTATAATTCTTTGTCTCAGATTCACTGGCTTAGGTGAAGATTTACCTTAAATTGAGCCTGAAGACAATAAATACAGAATTATTAATAGCACTTTTATGATTTTGTTCTTTTTCTGTTTTTGTATTTTTTTTCCCAGTAAAAGGGGTACAAAAGTTGTTAGATCATCTTCATCAAGGTAGGGACCTTAGGTAGCAGAATGTTTATCAAACAAAAAGGTCTCCAGAAACAACCAACCAGAGCACTTGGAAGTTAAGAAAAACCTGTTTAAATCAAGCAGCAAGAAGTAAATGCCACATTACTTAGAAGTAAATGCCACAAATGCTGTATTTAAGTGATTTTTCCATGGGGCTTCTGTGTAAACCATGTTCATAAACCATCCAGCCTTGAAACATCTCACCTTGGCTGTATTTGCAGCAAGATGAAATCCATCTGGTTTACCCTAAACACTCCTCACAAACAACACCCAAGTTGAAACAGCCCTGTTTGGGCTCAGGTGCCAACCAACCTAGCTTCAGAACTCTTTAGCAATTTCATCAGCATAAACACTGGCATCTTTAGTTTTAGGGGCAGATAAAAGTATAGGTTTCAAAGATCAGGGTTTAAGCAGTGGAGATTAAGGTAATCCCATGCAGTGCTGAGATTTGGAAGTCCCTGGGTGGCTCTAGCCATAACTGATCATCTGAGATTTGAAAAATTTATCCTAAATCTGTTATTTATTTTTCCAAACATATAGAATCCAGCTTGTTACAGTAATTAATGAAGTTACTCCCCTTAATTACATTAGAACCCCACTTCACAGCAATAAAATACAGCTGATTCCCCACATAACTGGTGTGCATTTCACTGCATAATGTGCAGACTGAGACTCCCTCTACACCTGCTCTTTTACCCAGACCTTTACTCTTTCCATTTTCTTCTAGCTTCTACCTCCACATCCAAAAAAAAAATCACACAACCAGCAACCTAGTGCCAGATTTTCCCCATATATTAGCACCTTTCTCTTTCAAATAGTAATGTAAGATTCACGTTAGATCTAATGTGGGACTGGTTTGAGTTGTAGCCTCAAAGCTGAACGCTTACATTCAAAAGCTCAAATTCAGCATTTTCTTTTGCTTTGCCTCAGCTGGTTGTAAAGGATTTTCTTAGGATATTGCACTGCTTGGGACTCAGACTCTTTCCCTCAGACCAGGTTTATTAAATCAAAATACATTTACTCATTTGTAATTCCATCCCTTTAATCTTCAAAAAATATTTCTCTGAGGCTCTCCTTTGATATCTATCAAAAGGTGTGGTCTATTCCACTTAAAAAATGGAACAGTGAAATGGATGGTAAGAGCAGGAAGACATAACCATTGTCACTTTATTTTAAGATGAGGGCAGACCTTTCTGGTTATTAAGTCAGAGAGGAAGAATAGCTGTTAGAGAGTTTAAATTAAAAAAAAAAAATCTACTTGAATGAATTCCAGGGAAGATAAGAGAAGTACAAATGATATATTCCATTATAAACCTTGTAATAACTTAAAATTGATTAGTGTTTGAAGACTGATGGATAACTACAAAGCATTACTATTATAAAGCAAAGTGCAATTTTTTGATATCATGCAACTACTCCAAGATCTCTAATTTTTTTCCTCTTTTACAATATTCATTGCAGAAATAAAGAGATATCTGTCATTCATGAGAAATGAGTCTAGTTCTGAAAACTATATTGTTAGTCATGTCAAGTTTTAATAGAAAAAAGTGAAATAATGATTTGGAAATAGTGGGAACCAGGATCAGAAGGAAAGGCTCAGACAAGCAGGCACAGGAGGTCTCTATCTGTTTGGAATCTCAATTACTGTAGGTCAGTCAAAGGGAGTTCAGCTGCAAATATGGAACTTAGAATGAATATATTCTATGACACATGGGAGAAAAAACCCTTATAGGTAAACCCCAATTTAGTAATGAATTCCTTTGCAGACTATTTAGTCTCCTCTTAACGTTTTTCCCTACCTGGTGTGTAAGAATTTATAGGGCAGTAGTTAGAAACTGGGCCATAGAAAATGGTTGCTGGCTTTAAAGAGTAAGGCAAAGCCTCAGAAAACATGTGTAATCTCAAGTTATCTTTTACCAAACAATAAATAAAATATTACATTAGAATAATACAATTTAAAATCCAATTTTGAACTCCAGGCAGTTTCATTTAGAAGAACGCTCTTTCTGTGATTACAGTGTTTTAACAAAGCCAGCACAATTTAGGAGGGTAGTTGAACATTTTATTAGAATTTCTACTTCTTATTTTTCCAAATAAATAAATTTCTAAATAATTCAGTTGCCTTTCTTGTGTTGAATTTTCAGATTGTGGAAAACCTTACCTTCTATTTAGGCTTCCATCCAGCTTCAGATAGGTACAAGGATGGTCAGATTGATAGATAAATATGTCCTTGGCAGACAATGTCTTTAAAGTGCACATGACAAAGTCTCTCGAGAACCAAAATGTAAGAGGGTAATGCACTGTACCTGTGGAAATTATGTAAGGGTGCATGGTGACAACACAGATGCTAATGTCATTGCCTATTATAAAAAACATCCTCCCCCATGTGGACTTCAGACAAAGTTTTCCTTTCTCTGACAACACAGTTAGGAAAAAGTGCTGGGGAAATCATTGATTTAATTTAAATTTAAGTTTACTGGCAGGAAACAAACAAATTCATTTAAGAAGAAAAGTAAATTACCAATGATTTCTGCCTGGTATTTTTGTAAAGCTCTCAGAAACAAAGTTGGACTTGACAGATTTCCAATGGAGATGCAACAACATGGATAAGGACAGAAAGTAATTTGGCTGACCCATGACTAGCTACCATTGATAACCACTGATACCATTTTGGGGGGTGTATGACACAACCAGGAGAGTTTGCATGTTTCAGATGAGGCAATGAAGGATGAATGTACTGTACTTCTCTGGTTTGAAAAAGAGCTTTGAGCATATCAGGCTGGGTGGAGAGACCAAAAACATGTTCATGAATTTTCTTGTTTACTATTTGCATTCAGATAACATAGAAGAATAGTTTCAGAATCTAAAATTAAGGAAAATAAGCTGCTAGAAGATAGATTGCAATGTTTTTATTTTCCTTTTTTGTCATTTGCAAGGGACTTGTTTATTTCAAAAGCAAAGAGAACCAAATTCCAAATGAATTTCTAGCTCTTTGGAAAATGCCATCCAAGGCCTCCAGGAATTTCTAGTGATCTGTGATATAGAAGGCTGTTTATCTAAAAGCAATAATGACAGCATTTGTTCTAACGTCTCATTGTACACATGAACTGCATATTTCACACATGGGCCATAGTGCTACTGTCAATTCCAAACATTATATTCAGAATCAGGATCATTTTTGAAAACTTGATGTAAAAGGTTACTATTTTAACCAGTAAAATGGTCATGGGGAGGGAGAGTTGTAAATGTAGAAACTAAAATTCTGTTAGATAAGACTAATACTTAGTAATACTTAGTCACCAGATGGATAAAAATCAACAAACTTCTCAAGATATGTTGCAGATGAAGAAATAAATTATTTCTCAGCAGAAATTGATTTTGACAGATGCCATAATAAGCAGGTAGCATTAAAAACTAGTGAATAATTTAATTGGCAATCTAGACAACATCTAAATAGATTTGAAAATAGAAAATTTAAATAGAAAATGTACCATTTATTTAATTTTTCATCATGCCTTTTTAAGAATAACAATAATAGTCCTAACATGACCTTAGCAGAAATAAAAAATTGCTTATGGGAAAAATTGTAATTCACTCATTAATTCTGAAGCCTTGCTGTAATAAATTGAATTACATAACAGACATCAGAGCAGTCTTGCATGATTTATTTTCTTGAAGTGTGATGTAATCTAGCTTTTTAAGTGTTTCTGAACATGAAAGAGGAAGTTCTTAGGAGTATAAGTATTTTATATGGGAATAGAGCAGGAATGTCTCCAGGAGTCTCCTTTGAACAGATACCACCCAGAAACTTCAGTGGGAGCATTAACCTTTATACAATGCATAGAATTGCCCGAATCTGTACCATGAAAATAAATTTTTTCTTGATTCTAAACGGCAATCACTTTATTTCCCAAGGTATTAGGGTTGATTGATGTTTTGTATTGTTTGGTCTTACTTGAAGCCTAATTGAAGAGAGAAGACACATTTATCCTTATTAATGCTGTTTGTATTCTCATCTTAATTACTCCAATATCATTCCAAAGTAACTTCCTGAATATGAATGCATTGCTCTGCCTTGCAATTGATGTAAATGGGTCTGAAGTCAAGATTTTAAACTTTTATTAAGATTTAATCCACCTCCAGAGTAAAGGCAAAATTATACAGCAGCTAATATTAGCACCAGTGGACATTACATTTTATGTTTTATTTAGACAGCACCTTTGATCTAAAGCACAAGGAAATGGTAAATGGGGAGCAAACAGAGAAAGAGAAGTGGTAAACAAACAAGGAAGTGGGAACAAGTTGTCAAGTGCTTACACAGAAAGGGATCAAAGAAGAACCATCAGGTGGTCATTAAAGTCTGTGCAAAAGCAGTGCTAAAACAAGTAAGAGAGAAAGACAAAATAAAAGTGCAGGATGAAGTTAGGAGAATGAACTGGAAAACATCCTCCTTGGAAAAAGATCTCTTTGTGGAGAACTGCATTACTCAGAACATAAAAAATGTTCTATTTGTTCCCAAAATTCATTAAGCAATTTCATTTTTCAACACTGCCTTTGGTTAGTAAAAGGCAAATCTTGTATTTCCAGAGAGAAATAATTCTCCTGTCTGGGAGGAATATTTGTAAACTGAATGTTTATATCTTAAACACTGTGTTTACATGAAGACATGAGCATTAAATACTGACAAGACAAGAAAAATACTGAATTTCTTAGGATATTGGAGTAAAAGAATCTGCCATTCTCCATTACTTTGCCTGCAAGTTATCAGCTGCAACTATCAGGGAGAAGTTGTCAATCAACTCTATTGCAAGGATGAAAGAGTAGATGGTACAGTTTAATTTTATTATGGAAATTGATTTGCATCTTTTATATGTCTTGATTGAAAACTTTTCAGGTAATGGCATTGAAGAATACTCATAAAACTGCCATGACTGTGGTAATAACTATTATTATGATCGAATTTAATAATAAAAAACCTGCCTGCAAGATGGGCAATATGAATAATTCATGTACACTGTTGCTTAAAATGTGATAGAGAGAAAAAGACTTGTAGGAAAATTCTTAATGTATCCAGACAGGGATGATAATTGGTTTTTGCAACTAAATGAGTACTTCATGTACAAGACAGAACTAACAAGGCAGGAGAAGAAATTTACACATTGGGGAGACAATTTCATTTATCTGGTTACAGCAGGATAAGTGGAATAAATGTTTTTCCTTAAAGGAATTGACAGAAAATGCATATCCTGATAATAATTAGTTTTGTTTACAACTAGAGAACAACAGAACAGGAGACACAATAGCATCTTTTCAATATGCAATAACATATGTAGCATATGCTCATGCAGGCCTTACTTATGCCATTAATCAACGACCTGCAAGCGCTGACCAGATCTCTTCCAGTGCTGCCTTTTAGTTGCAAGCATAAAAAACAGACCAGCATATGGAGAATTGTTTCACAGTTGCACTTTATTTAATTTTTTGTGATTCCTTTTAAGTATACAGTAATAGATAAGCTTCTGTTTCCTGCTTTTATTGCCTACCATCTGGTGGGAAAAGTGTGGAATAGCAGAAAACAGTGACAGGTGAATATTTTGGTAAAGGGTCTGAATTTCCCGTGAGTAAGAGTTCATCAAGGATAACAATTTGACCAACAGAAAGCTGTGCAAGAACTCGTCTCTTTACTCTTGTCCAAAGGCAATGATAAAATCTGAGAGTTGTCTTCTCACTTGTTGATATAAGTCGAATTTTTTATATACCACCTTCTCAAATTATTAAAACCAAATGAAACCAGTTTCCCCCTCCAAAATGCATAGGAAAAGCCATTTACAATAACATACCAAAACCAGTTAAGTAAACTGACAAAAAACTTGGGAATTTGATTTAGTCAAAATCCCTGTAAATACATTGTTCTTTACTCGTTTCTAGTTCCCTCTTACTTGAACCTGAGATCAATCCTCTCAGCTCTGGCTTGCCACCACAGTCTCTGATCAATGTTGATAAAACAAAATGACAATAAAGAAAGCTTTGAAAGCCACCGTGAGAATGGTGGGAAAACAAAAAAATGAAACAAAACAAAACTGTATTCTTTTGTAATTACTATGGCCTGTGCCTCTTTGTGTTTGTTTATGATGGATTACTTTCTATGGATATTAGATCTAAAGGGAGTTTCACTTGAGAAGCTACACAGTAATCTAGCTAAGAGGCCTCTCAATAAGTACTAAAATACAGTTGCTTATTTAATATATTTGTACTTGCTTTGCCAAGACTAAGATGTTGAATTGATAAAGCCTTCAGACCCCTTTTGTTAGCTAAAAAATCTGCCCCGTGACATAGTTTACAGGATGGACTGGAAAAATAATGTTCCCAAAACTGCACAGAAAGATATAGTTTGCATCTTGACTGTTCTTGTTCTTCCTGGCCATTTCTAAACGTAACCATGGGGAAGGAAATCTCGTGTTTCTGGATCACTAAAATAATCTGGACATTTTGCTGATTCTGCAGTAACACTCTTTTCACCTTTGTTAATTACACTGGAAAGATCAATATCAGAAAATGCCACAGTGACATATCAAAAGATTATAGGAAATCCTGTTTCACTTCATTAACACAGTTTCTAGAATTGCTGCTTCTGCATGTTATTGAGTTGTGGTGATATATTGGAAATCTTAGAAATGAAAGCAACATGGTCCCATAACTTCAGAGAGAAAATAGAACAAGGGAAAACAAGATTCTAGTCTTCTCATTGAGAAAAATAAACAGATAGTCTTTAGCCTTCACAACTGGAACTTTTAAGCAACTATTCATTAGCTTATTTGGGTGGGGGTGAAAAAAAAGAAAGAAAGAAATTAAAAACCAAGAAAAACCTTCCCACATATCACCTGATATGCGTTCAAAATAGTTCCAATACATTCAACAGAGACCAAAGAGAAATCTTATTTATATGAGCCTTAATATTTGACATTATAGAGAGAAATCAGAAAAAGTGAGCATTCAAATGTCATAGAGAAAAAGCTGATACATTTACCTAATTTAATCATTATGGTGAATAACAAGAGAATACATCTTCTGTGTTCTTTTTTTTAAAAAAAGAATAATAATTCTTGCAGCAAGAAGCTTTTATTCTGGCTAGTACATATTTATTTTTCATACCAAAGTATTGTGGAGGAAGACAAAGTTTTGATGAGACTTGTGAACACAGAATATTCCCTCTGACACCAGCAGTCGTACAGGTTGGTACTTGAGATCACATGTAGGAAATAGGTGACATGAAGAGACACAGCTTGTAACATCTTCAAGGTAGGGAATTATATCTAACTATGATAGTGAATGAAATGTCTGTAAATTAGCCATGTCCAAAGGACTTATAATGTTAAGAACCAAATTTGTACAGCCAATTCTGCAGATTTCATAAATATTTCAGAACAAAACAGGACACATTAGAGGCAGAAGGACATTAATTGGTCTCTATACAGATTTTGCACAACTTTTTAAGAGAAAACAGAAACATAATCCAGAAAATGACTTGTATAGTTTGTGAATCCATTATCTATTTTGGATGAACTTTCCCTTGTATAAGTACATTCATGTTCCACTTTGTGACCTAGACTAACTCCTCCTCTGTCTCTTGACATACATTCTTTAGTAATTTTCCCTTACAGTTAAAGTTTGACTTCTGTGAATAATGGGAAAGACAATTCTTAATGGGAAGGCACACTGGTTTCATGAGCACTATGAGAAAAAAATCTTCCAGGTCATGAGGTGTTATTGCCATACCAAGGGTTTGCAGGAAGGAAAAGTGATGGGCTGTCGCCCTGTCTCTTTTCAAAGGTTTAAAGATGAAATTCAGCTCATTGTTCAGTCCTTTGTTCTCAACTTTCAAACTTTTTTCTTAAGGGCAAGATGTTTTTTACAGAAGAAAGAGACGTGGATGTCAGCTCAGATGATATGCTGTATGACAGTTGTTCTTTGGCAGCAGGTTAATGGTCTCATTTCATGCCTCTGGATTCTTCCTACAGTTGAAGTTACTATACACACAGCTCCAGGCTGGGGAAAATAAAAAGAAGAAATTATTAAGTGAATATTTTTTCATTGAGAAATACTGCTCCTTTGCAACCAATATGTACTGCAAACTAATACAGAGCAGATGAACACAGGAAGAGAGGCTACAGTTTACTAATTTGCTAATTGATCAAGGGGGAGTAAGAGCTGAGCACTAGTCCTTGAGTTTAAAAAAGGAGTTTCAACTTCTGGCTGTTTGGAGAAGGCCTGGGGAAGAAATAAAGGGCTCAGCAGGAGTGAAAGAATTGTTTGCTTTCTCTCAAAGAGTCCAAAAGATCTTGTTTTTATTCCAGCTGAGACAAAAGTAAAACAAACCATATATAAATTTTCAACGTATCTCATAAAGTTGGTATTACATCAAACAAACTTTTAACTCTGAGATGATTGAAAGTGCAAAAAAAAAAAGGCAAAGCAAATGAGCATTGCAGTACAAAACTCTTGGGTGGGTCATTAAGTAAATGAACCTGAGACCTCTTCATGTCAAAAGCACCAGTCTTTACTGTCCAATTTAAAAACTCTTTCCTCTGTAAGATACTTCAGCTGATGAACCCTCTCCTCAATGTCAATAAGAATATGTTTATGTTACTCATGGACACATATAAAACACATGGGCGGTATGCTTTGAAGTGTCAATGCCTTCGATTTAATATGCTAATAATATGCTAATAATTTATGCATAAAACAGGTTGCATTGAAGGAAAAATCCACTATTGTCAGTTTCCATGACAACCAGTGTGCTAGCAGATTACACTGTCTCACATCAGATGGTTGCCAAGGTTGTGACCTATTTCTCAGTTTTAATCATTTCATTTGCAGAATTTGGAAATGCTACCTGGAAAAAAATTTATGAAGTACTGCTCATGGTTAAGGATAGTCCTTCAGTATAAAAGAACCTTGCATGCTAAATTAAGCACTAGGCTTAGAAACTGAAAAGGAAGCATAAAGTAATAATTCCAGGAGTGAAGAAAGGCATGGACAGTTGTGTGAACAGGCAGTGGGCTGGTGTACAGTATTTCAAGGTACTGTCAGTGGTAATGCACAGCTTATGTCAGCAGCAGTGACATCTTTCACGACACCAGGTTTCTCAGAGCCCACTCCAACCTGACCTTCAACAGCTGAGGGAATGGGGCACCCACCACTTCTCCAAGCAACCTGTTTCATTTACTCACCACCCTCATGGTAAAGAATCTTTTCCTAGCATATACTCTAAACCCACTCTATCAGTTTACCATTCCCGCTTGTCCTGTCACTCCATGCCCTTGCAAATAATCTCTCTCCACTTCCCTTATAAGCTCACTTCAGGTTTTCCAAGCTTTCTAGGCTGTGAGCACACATTGCTGGCTCTCATCCACCACCATCCCTAAGTCCTTGGCAGGGCTGCTCCATCTGTTCATCCCCTAGCCTGTGCTGGTACTGTGGGTTGCCATGACCCAGGTGCAGCACCTTGTACCTGGTCCTGTTAGGACATCATGAGATTCCCATGGGCCTATTTCTTGAGATTTTTCAGGTCCCTGTGGATGCCATCCCATCCTCCACGTGTCAGGTGCAACATTCAGCTTGGTGTCACCTGTAAACTTGCTGAGGATGCACTCCAACCCTTCATCTGTGTTATTAATGAAGATATTAAATAACACTGGCCACATAGAGACCCACCAGGGACACCATATCTCACTGATATCCATCCGGACTCTGGGCTGTGGGCCACTACTCTCTGGATGTGACTGTCCAATCAATTTCTTATCCATCTAACAGTCCAGCCATAAAAGTCTTCCCTCTTTAATTCTCAGAGAAGGATGTTGTTGTGGAGGACCATGTCAAAGGTTTTACAGTAGTCCAGGTAAACTATGCAGATAACCCTTCAATTCTCCACTGACATTGTTGTTCCATCACAGAAGGCCACTAGTTTGGTTAAATGATTAAAACTTCCAAAGATTTTTTTTTTTGTTTTAAAAAACGAGTGCACCAGAAAGCAAGTATTTTATAGGTTGTGTGCCAGAGTATAAAACAGATTAATTCTCCTGCAGTTACATGAAGTTATGTAAGGAGCCCTTTCAAACACCACCATCTGCTAGTGGACTAGATGATGCCATATTTTCTGCAGTGAACAAAGTTCACTACAATTGGAATAACTCACTCTGGTTAGTAGGTTTTTTGTTTGGTTTTTTTTTTTTCATACTTAACAAAGGTATCAAGTTGCCATTCTTAAATAAATAAGTTGCAATAGTACCTTCAGGGCAAACAAATGGTCCTCCACTACTTGCTCATTTTACACCGTGTCAGTGTAAAAAAATCCAGGAATGTAACAGTTTTGTCACCAGGATTCTTAGCTGACATTTTCTAGTTGACTGAAGAATTTGTCCTTTATTTTTCTCACCTATCAGGCTACAAGTTTAGAAGGCAATCACTGTCAATCCTGTTGGTGAGATCAATACCATAAGCCCCAGTTCCTGCTACTGAAGCCCTGCTTTCTATGGCCCATAAAACAAACAATCCTGCTGATTTAATCAGATGGGTCTAACCAAGTCAGCTGAGGTAAAATGGAAAACAGCTCAAGCCATTCTTTTTTTTCTTAGATTTGCTGAAATGTCTATCAAGTGATACAGTTATAATAACTGCAGCAGACCCGTATAACCTCAATAATCCACTGGAATTTGATTTTAGTTATCACAATATGATTAAAGGAATGCATTAGTCATAACTTGAATAAATTATCTCTTTTTACACCAGTATTTTTGGATCTGCTGTGTCATTCTTTTTGTTTTTCCTTCCTCCACTCCTCTCTTAGAAGCTGTCCTATTGTGGTAAAAGATTATCTTTGAATTTGAGGCTCTTTTCAGGTTTGTCATACCAATCTTTTTTTTTTTTTTTTGTAAGAGATGCAAATAGTATGCAAGATGAAACACTGCAAAACCTGTTTCATGATGTTCTATTTTTTCCTCCATTTCTTATTCTTGAACCTGTTTAGTTAATGACACACACATTTATAACTTGCCTTCTTTGGGAGAGGAATTAATTCTAATGAATAAATAGAATAATGAATGTTTCTGCTTCCTTCTGCCCCAGGCTGGTCAGCTAGTCCAAGCAAAAGGATTTACATAGAACTGTTGGCATAGATTTGAGTTATTTTTTAGATGCCTGGTTTATAAAGAGATGTATTCTATGTAAATACTTAGTGTTCAGCCTCTTCAGAAAACACTTATTACTGTAGAACACTCTTTTGTTCATACTAGAACATTCTTGTTCTTAGGAATTTTTGCAGAAAAGAAGTGAAGTCTTGTCTTTCTAAGGAATCAGGTAAAATCTCCTGTGGAGTACAGCCCTCTTTCCTTGATACTGTAACTACTTACTATTCATTGACCCACTTGAGAGAAGTTCAAGTATGGCATTAAGGGATGAGAGAGGAAATAACAAAATGGGAGGAGGAGAAAAGTATTTCTAGCAACATACAAGTATCATAGCTATTTTATTTCTACCTACCACTTACTATTTAGTAACATACTGGATAAAATAAGGTGTTCCTAGAGAGGCATAGCTTGTCCTAGGAACTAATGCCTATGACTTTCTGTCACTGTAGAATCATTTCAGCTGCTCACTGTGACTCAGCCCACATAACACTGGAAAAGGGGGCTCTCAGCAGGAGACAGAAGGGAGCAGACAAGCATAAAAAAGACAAATACCCAGGTCTTTTAGCAGCTGAACACTTGGGATACTACTTTGGTGACACATGAACACTTGGTATGTGGATCAGAAAAGCTGGAATTTTTTTACCACTTCTCATGGGTAACTGGGAGCTGAAGGCAGGATACTGCTATTTTTTCTCCTGCTGTTACAAGTACTGACACCTACTTGGCTCTACAAAAGAGAGTCAAATTTCAGTGGCCTTTTGCTAAGAAGCAGCGCTTTGAAAACCCCTTTCTCAAGTATCAAGCTGGCTATGGGATCTAGGAGCCAACTGGGGCTGGCAGGGTACCCTGGATGTAAAGTCTACACATTAATTCTTCTCCTTTGATTAGAATTTCCTGAATGCTGGGAGAGAAACCCAAACTGAGCCCAGTCTTAATGGACTAAGTCATGAGGCTCCCAATTCATTAAAACTGTACTCTTCAACATGCTTTGGTGGATCATTAGTACCTTGATGATTCTTTTTCCCATCCATATATATTTAACATGGTGAGCCTACTCTCAAAAAATTTCTAGTGGTAAGCCTATATGTTACTTTTTTAAATCAGTGTCTAACAGCTTTATAACAAAACCTCCCAACCCCCGAAAAAAAAACCACCATCGAAAAAACTTGAAATTTTACTTGCACCACCCATTCATATATTTCATTTATCCCATGATCTTCTAGTAGTATCTGGGGTTAGCAGTGATACATTAACGTGATACATTAAACTCCTAGTGTTTATTCCTTGCTTCAGCACACCGTGCCTCAAGTTACTAATTTGTGAAGAGGTGAAAAGCAAAGGCAGGCTGAGGAGGGAGAGACATATTGTGTGTACATGCTTCTTCTGCTCTATGGTGTTTTATCCACACAGCTATGTCAGTGAAGAGTGTGAAAAAACTCACATATTCTTTGCCAAAATAGCTGTGCCAGCCAAAAAACCCCATGTGGACACAGCTATGCTGACAAAGAAGAGCTTTATGGGCTGACCTCTGGGTGTTTGGAGAAGTTGCACAACTATGCAGGCAGAAAAACTCCTTCTGTCAACATTCTCTGCCTCTAAAGAAAAGGATCCTGCTGCCACAGCTAAAACAGTGAGGATAAATTTGCATAGTTATACCTGCAATGTAAGTCCTGTGTCTTGGGCAGTGGCGAGGAAACTTAACCTTGATAAAAGAAACACTTGTGACTATTTTAAACCTTTGTGGATACTTTAGCACTAGTCAAAATTTGCCTATCACAATCACAACATCTTTACATTCTAAAATGTAAAATTAATTCTACTTTATCATGTTGGCTTTTTTTTTTTCTCTGCTTTTTCTCTAGAGTATCTGTACTCCGCCAACATCTATCATTAGGAGCTGGTTTTCTAGGTCAGTGGCTTAATTTCTTGATTATCATTTATAATATGTCACATTTGCTAATTGCATGCTAAAGTTCTAAATTTTCCTAACAGTTACTGGAATTAATGAAATATTTAGGACTATTTTGATCCATGCCATTTTAGCAACAGGCTATACTACGAAAATTTACATATGTTTATGCCCTTTTAAAATGTATTTTAAAACTGCAGCAGAAAGAAGGTAAGTACTGGGAAACTGGCATTTTGCTGAATCTAAGTAATTTACAAGATACCAACAAGAGTATCCTAATAATTTTCTGTTGTTTTAAGGAGGCAGCTAAGTGAAAACCAAAGTGAAATCCTATCAGCAGGTTTTGTAAAGAGTAAGCAAATGACTCTTTTCACATAATTGTATTCAGATCACTTCATGTTACTCAATCTCCTCCATACTTGTTTTGCTATTTCATTTTATTCTTTTCTTTGTTCAAAATGATTTGTTAAATAGTCCTTCAGAAACCTAGCAAATATAGATATTTTTTTAGCCAGAAAGAATTTCCAACACTTCTATCTTCATTTTCCTTTCTTAACAGGGGAGTAACAAAATTATTTACTGCACTTTAAACTCTCATAGCAAGTGTTTTACTCCTACAAGTGATGGTGACATAGTAGGAAATCCATGTGCAACTCCCTTTCTCCCATGCTTACACACAAAATGAAAATGTAAAAAAGATTCAGCGTCTCTCCTAAAAACACTCAGTTTGGGACTGTGATTAGGACCAAGATTTTTCCACTTTCAAGATAGTGGTGGTTTATCTTCCCTGGATTTTCCATTACTTGTGTGCTTAATCAGTAAGAAACAGTTGGAGATCTCTGGGTTATATACACAAATATACACATATACACACACACACATATACACTTATGTTTATTCATGATAGTTGGGATTTAAGGATAAACCATTGCCTCCATGCTAATGCCAAAAGACAGTGTATATATATATATATATATATAAAACAACTCTCTCCTGAATAATTTTCTGATCAGAACATCTAAACTGTGCAAGCTTTCAGTCAGAGCCAGGCAGATCACTGTTTCTGCATTATGGGCCTCATTTTATCAGTAAGTAAGTTTCTTATCAGGGAATGGGATAGCAGTGGCTAGCTGAAAACAGTCACTGAAGATTGTGAAGCACTATTGTCACCAGGGAAGAATAAGTTTGGAAGACAGATGAGAGGACAATAAGAGCTTTATTTTCCTGATATTGGTCAAAGAGCAGCCAGAGGTCAAAGAAGCAGGTAAGGTTTTTTTCCAAAAATGCACACACATTTTGTTTGTTAAATCTTTCCTTTCTCTTAATTTTTGAGGTCTAACAAAATCCTGTTCTCCTGTCTCTGCACAGAGGAATGTGGAAGGAGGTCTGGCTGTGGGAAGACTCTTAAAGGTGTAAGGCTCTTTCCTTTAACAAAGCAAACAAGGCAGTTGAGATCCTTTGATATATCCATAGTGCCAACATCCTGCAGATGTCTCACTTCAGTCAATTAATCAGCCATTTCCCAGAGCATGGCAATTGTTTATGCAATCCACTTTGATATGTTTTATAGCATTTCCTTTAATCCTCCCCAACTTTTCATCCCTGGCAAAAGCTTTATGGTAACATAAACCGTAATTGTGCAGTAAAGAAAATCGCCTTATGTTGCAGTCTACAACTGTTTTATCACCGTCATCCTAACATACATAACCTACACTCAAACAGCTAAATATAGGCTGGGAAGCATGCTGCTTTAATAGCACATAAACTCAATGACTTCTTGACAAAGAACTTAACCTCTGTCAGGGACAGAGTCAGAACTATCTAGGGGACCTTTATCCTTCTCAGTCAATGACATTTATTGCCATTATAGCTGGCAGACATTTTTCTGAATAGAAAATTTTTCATAAAGGCAAAAAGGAAGACAAAAGCCCTTTATCCTCCCTGAGATTACTTTTTTTTTTTTTTTTTGGAAATCTAAAGCATTCTAAAAAAAGTTTATATTATTTAAAACAGCAGTATTTTTTTTTGTTGGCTTTCTATCTTTTTACCTAATGGAAACCAGAAATCAAAAAAGCTACAAGTGAAAACTTGCAAAAATATGAACAGTGTATAAGAAATAGATCCAAATATTTTTACATTTAAAAAGTAAAGTAAAAAAAGCTACTTTTAAAGTTTTAAAAGGAAGCTACTGACACTTCCTTTAATCTTTGTTGATATCAAAAATGCATTGGGATCTACCTTACCACAACTATTTTCTGGTCTGTTTTCAGGTACTGCCCCATGACATTCCAGATGACTATGGTAAAGAAGGGGTGTAGAGGGATGCTTGTTAGCATCCAGGCATCCTTTCCAATGTCTGCAAGCCCCCTCTGTAGCCTACCTTATAGAATAAACCTGAAGCAGAATTTCATGTTTTAAGTGTTGAAAACCACTGTGCTGAACTACAGCTGCCAAGAAATAAACTTTGGTCATAAACCTCAATCTCTTTCCTCACTCCTTTTTCTCCTTATACACTTGCTGGTACCACTAAAATCTAAGTCTGTGGAGTGATTCTCTAGGATTTATGAATAGTATTTTTATGCAAATTAATTTATGCAAATTAATTTGTGGGTTTGGTTTTGTTTATTTAGACTTCTCCCCCTCCCAAAAGACAAATGAGATAATTCCTCCCCAGCACTTGGCCATATAGTTTGATGATATATACCATCAGTAATTCTATTCTTTAACACTGCATAAATTTTTGCTATAGGTTTTTTTTCCCCCCTTTTTACTTTTGCCCTAGGTTAGAGAAGTGTTATGGATTAAATTTGGATCATTTCCAGTCTTCCAGTTGTGTCCCACACTATACCACAATGATCCTTAATTGGCAGTAAATAGAGAAAAAGCAGCCATCCTTATAAAGCAGCTGTTCTATGGTTCTATGGTATAACACTAGTGTGGAGGCTGTGCTAGGAATGTTCCAGGTCACAGTTAGCTTAAATGGAGGACTTTGTCATACTGGATGGATAAAAACTCCACTCTTAATTTGAGGGAACAAGATGGGTAGGAGTACCAGAAAGACAGTTTCTCCCTTGGACAGAAATGAGACCATTCTGTTCCGTGAACTTAGTTCCCTTTTCAAGGGACTTGATTCCTTTATGTCCTTTGCTGTGTTAATTGGATAAACCTTGATGATTAGAATACAGACCTTTATGCTGGCTTTGTAGCATTTCGTACTAGACACTTCTGGTATTGTTTTAGACACCAGTAAGAAGAGTGAAACAATGAGATTTGGACTTGCATACTTAAGTATATATTGTAGTGTTTAGTGCAGGAAGAGTTTGGTCTGTTTTTCCATTGGGAATGCTCTTATTTCTTGGTTAACGTGATCTGAGAGGGCTACCATTTCTCAAAGACAGGAAGTAAATTTAATTCACTTGATAATTCCTTTTTTTTATCAGTAGGCAGAACACAAGTTATCTCTGAATTCCATTTGAATAATACTGTTAAAAGACACAGAGAAAAAGGTATTCACCTCTTGTATATGGCTACAAATAGGCTGTGTGCTCCTTCAGTTCTCAAATATAGCAAACCTGGATAGCTTTTCAGAGTGAGCAACTGCAACCAGGTGGATGCAAATTCATTGCCCAACAACAAATTAGTTTGCCTAGGTATGATACATCTCCTTCCCCTTCCCATTATGCTAATTGAATATTCATCACATAACAAGTCCAGTTAATTAGCAGATTATTCATTTGCTGGACAAATAATGAACATCTTATTCTGAACAAAGAAGAGGGATAGGAAAGCCAGAGGGAGAGAAGAAAAAAGCCATACTTTTTTATAAGGTTATTATTTAAATTAGTTTTCTTTTAAATAAGAGGAGAAAAGGAATCACTATTGTCCCACAGAAACCAGCAGTAAGCCTCCCAGAATATCAGTGGGGCTGGATTTCAGTCCTCATATTTGAAAAAGAGTAGAATTTTACCATCACTTTAAAACAAAAAATAAACTTTGTGACATGTCAAAAATTTTTTTTGCATTTTCTTTAATTTATTATGCTGTTACTTCCTCAAGTTTATTCTCTGATTGCCTTTCATCATCATTCTTTAGTCTGTTTTCTAATGTTTAGACTGCAAAGACCTTTCACAAAGTAATTTTTTCCTTTTCTCTCTTTGTGAACAGTGCAGTCCTTGCCCATAATTCAGGCTCTTTCTTTTTTCAAGAATCAAAGTACATTCTTGTCATCACCAGCAAGAATGAAACACTTTATTGGTATAAATTGACATGTCTCCTTTAAGGAGAATGGAGCCAACCAAATTATCTTGATAATAAATATGCCTTAATGTTCAAATTTGTTTACTTAGATGTCAGTATTTTTGATTTTTTTTACTGGTTACTGTAAAATAACTTGTGTTTCTTGCTGAGGTACCTGTTATCCAGAAATTTACCAGACTGTTCAATCCAGACGAGGCAGAAAGCATCTCTGATATAATTCTGCTAATGCCAGTGGTCTTGTGCCAGATTTAATTGCATCCAGCATCTTTAAGCTGTGCCAAGAATAAATTCTCATTGAAAGCTCAGTGGTGAGAGGAAAACACTTCAGTTCTAGAAGAAGCTAGACCTGTATTGTTTGCAGCTACATGGGAGGAACCCTTTGTGGAAGGTTTTCTCACTTGATAGTTTATTATTAAACCACAACCAGTCAGCATCTGTCAGAATGGCTCCAGCATTGGCTAACTTCCATGACTGTGCTAAGTGAAGGTATTGGACCAAAAAAATTTATATACTTGGAGGAAATCTTTGACAAATTGAGGGATTGAAACAGGAAGGATTGAAGAGGAGAGAAAGGAAGGAGGAGGGAGCATGGGGAAAAAGGACAGAATAAAAGGGAAAAATTCAAGCTTCCAGTTAGGTGGATCCAGAAGTCTAGGGCAGGAGAAATTGGCAGGAAGTGTCTACTGCTTTGCCTTAACAAATGCTCCATTTTCAATTACATTGACCTGAGAACTTCCTGCTGTCCAACAAATGAGGTTGAATTACACTGAGTGTGTGGAAATAGCTGCATCAGCCTCTAAATTTATATTTTGCATCATTGATTACTTGTAGATTAGTACCTCAGTAAAAATTCATAGTGCTTTAGAGTTATATTAAACATTGTACTGAGTTTATAGAAAGAGAATGGACAGAAATGATATCTTTAAATGTGTGAAGGCTTAGTGGCAGTGCAAGATGACTCTGACAACCGCTCCAATATCACTGCTGCACTTGAATACAATAACTTCTAGATTAATTTATAGCATATATCAGATGCTGTGTCTTTTATTGATTATTTTTATTTTCAACTTCCCCTGCCATAGGCTGGGCAGATTAGCCCACTTCTCAGATTTCTTTCTGTCCTTGGCCTGAATTTATAGAAGTTCCTTGTTCTGGGCAATGTGCAGAACTGAAGCTGCAACTGAGAAATGGGACACATCATACCAAAACACCAAACACAGCTCAGCCTCATGCTAACTCCTGGGTTTGAGAGTTATTTTCTCTTTCCTTCTGCTTCATTCCCCGCTCTACCAACCTGTGTTAACTGGAGCAGCAGGAGTAGAAAATGAAATCACCTTTGCTATTTTTGTATATGAGATAAAGTAAAAAAAAAAAAGTGGAAGATTGTGCCTATTTATAAGGATAAGGGAAAAAAACCCTCAGACCATTAATTCAACATGAGAGTAAGATTATTTTCTACACTTATTCTTCCACCATGTCTCTAATTATTGAGCTTTTTTTTTTACCAATCATGGAGGAAGTCCAGATTAACTGGGTCAGATAGTTGCAGCCTTCTACATATGGACAGATAAATGCCATTCCTGAAGGGAAGTCTTAGTCAGGTGAGAATCTGTCCCTGAAGTTATCTCACACAGACATACTGTACTTCAAACTAAGTATAATTCTTTTATTGCCATTGAAATCCTAATACAGAAATAATTTTACAATTACAAAATTCAAAATTAATGTTTGTGCCAGACACAAAATTAGATTAAAGTCATAACCAGAAATGACTGTGAATTTAAAAACTAAAATATGTCTCAATGAGCTAATCACTTCCCTTAAAATTAATATTTTTCAAAGGTAAATGTCAGTTTTGACATATAATCCTGAAGTTCTGTAAGAAAATCAGTCTGTATGGCACTGCTCTCTGGCTTATCAACCACAGAAACTTCCAGAGTCTTGGCACAAAGTTCCAATTTAAAAAAAACCCAAAAATCTAAGCAAAATGTTTCTCTATATGTGACTTCTCTATTCTGTTCCATTCTTCAAAAATGTTTAATGAGATAACAGACAATTTTAATGAATGGGAAATATGGTTTGGGTGCTAATAATATGAAGTAATAGAAGAATTGATTTGTTCCCCTATAGACTTGAATATTTTTCTCCAGTAAAAAATAACGATTCCATAAATCAGAAAGTGTTCAGTTATTTATCTTTTCCATATTTAGTTCCTGTGGAAGGAAAGGAAAGTTACCCTGGCATGTCACAGCACACAAGATGGAAAATAAGCTTTAGAAAGCAGTTATAGTGCTAAAATTTTGTGCTATTATAGGAAGAAGATAAGATTAGTCTTACAACTTTATTTAAAACGGTATTTTAACTCCATGGGCAGATGCTGGATATGGCATATCAGAATATGCTTAACCTAGGGGTGATAGGTGGAAAAATAGGTTGAAAACTGTTTTCAGGACATTCTTTTTCACGATGCTAGTGGTGACCTTTGACATGCTCAGTTTACCCTCTTTGTCTCTAGCTCTGGTTTTGCCTAGATCAGGACATTACCAGCTAAATCCTGGCATGCCACATGCTGGAGCTGGAATAGGCAAATTACAGATGGCTCATAAAGGGAACAGGCAGTCATGGTGAATGGGTTCACTAGCCATGTAAACACGGTGTGTGCAGCTGACCTTCAGTGAAGAAGTCCCTGAACTGATGAGTGCTGCTTGCTGGCACAGTGCATCAGGGAATGAATTGTTCTGCACTGGCATTTTGTTTCCAAAAGCAGCTGCTCTGAGGTCCAGCCAGAGACAGGCTAGACAGGCATTTGCTTGTTTCTGCCTAGATCAGCAGGAGTGCACCACTAATGCTAAAATATAATATAAATTTTGTGAATCACTCAGTGGGGACTGATAACAACTTACTTCAAACTTGTAAATGTGTATCCACAGGGCCAAGCCTTCATTTATCATGCTGTTTCACCCCACCAAAATAAACTCCACATATATCAAAGATGCAAATGCAAGATGCAGATGCAAAGAAGCTCTTTGAGAAACATGAGGATGTTGCATGTTACAACCAGAAACAGAATGCCACTAATAACATGAGACAGAAACACTTCTTGGACAAACTCTTTACTTCAGTTTTAATCCACCACTCGGTCTGGCAAATTCCATGGGTTTCAGCATGTAGTTAAATCTCCTACATCAGTCTGCATCCAGAAGATGTAGGAGGTTAAACTAGTAAGATGCAAGCCTTACTGCACAATCTCATGTGCATTCTTGTTAAAGAGAATGAAGCCCAAATAGTTTGTTCTGTGTCAGAAAACAAAGCTTCATGGACTTTAATAAAGCAGTTAATATTTGTGGAGAATAAAGAAAACAAGGTAAGGTTAAAACAAGGTTACTGCATCTACCACACTAACAGTTTTGAATTCAACAGCCTTAGCAAAAAGGGAGTTTTCCAAAATAGAAAATACATGGTTTGAGTCCCAGCTGCAAACAGGAACTTGAGTCCATCTTACAGAGATTTTCTCTTTATGGGACTGTGGATATTTCTCAGGATCAGCCCAAAAATCCCACTCTGTAGTTAAGAAGCTTCTCCAACAGAAAGTATATTTTGGAACAGGAAATATTTTCAGGAAGTGGTATATACAATTAAAATATTCCTGATCACTCCTTTAATTAACTCTCACTTTTAGTTAGTGATCGTGAGTTGATCACGATCACTGTGGTCCTTTTTCCCCTCATTTTCTATGTGGGTTTTGCAAGCATAAAAGGGGTTCAGGACACTTGGAGATGGGAAAAGTGGGGTCAATTTAGGTACAGAAAGACTAAAAATGTAGTGAATAGCTTTCCTGTAGCAGGGGTAATAGCTACTGTGAGCAGGTGAAAGAAAGTCCCTGTCTGAGGAGTAAAAAACCAGCAGAGGTGGAGCTTGAGGCAGACATTTAATGATAAGGGGCTACCATGAAAATATGTGACTTATATCTCATCTGTTGAAACTTGCACACGTGTTGGTTACAGTTCACATGAACCCCTGCTGCTTTCTTAAGCCTCAGATATTGCAGAGTCATTTCAGATGCTGCTACCCTGGGTAATTGCTATCAGATGTGCCATGTGAAACTCTTGCCAGCTCAGCTAGGTGAAAATCTGGGAATGTAGCACATCCTTTGGATGAAAAGAAAATTCTGGCACTCAGTGAAATATGTGAGTGATGCAGCAGCTTAAGTATTTAGAGCAGAGGGCAAGATGAGAAATCCAAACTAAAATGTTCAGTAACTGAGGATCCAGTATAAAGACTGAATAAGCAGCATGGAAGTCATAGCTCTTTCTCAGTGACATCACTCACCTATACCCAGGAAAAATAAGATGTTAGACTATGTCAGAACCCAGGAGAGAGCTGGTGGAAAAAGTATAATGCAGAGGAAAGAACAGTAGATATCCTATGAAACCTAAAATGTAAAGGGTCCTGGGTTCAAAGACAGCACCAAAACAACCCAATGAACTCCCTCTGGTCTTATATTTCAGTTATTTTACGGATTCATGTTACTATCTGAAGTAGCAATAGTAGAATGTGAAAAGTGAAGAGGTATTTCCTCCGCCAGGTTTTTAATTTCTAAAAAACAAAATAAATAAACAGAGATGATTTGCAAACACAAGATTGTTTCAAATGCATGCCATGTAGCACAGATACTTAATAGATTCATCCTGAACTCTATTAATCTTGCTATACTTCATATATCTGTATCTATTATTTGCATAGCATTTATTGTCTAATAAGGTAAAATTAAAATCTGTATCCCCAAGAGCTCAGGGAGGTCACCAGTGTGAATTAATCACTAACCAAGTAAAAGAGCTGTATTCCAAGGAAATTGTGATCAATTCTGATCTGCATATTAATTGATGGCTCATTCAGGAAGGTGTTGAAAAGCAATTTTCAGTCAGAGAAAATGAATTAATTCAGAGGAATGGTTCTTAAGATAGATACATAGCTATCCATGTTGGAAGGGAAAATATTAAAAGTCAAATCTACAAACATGGAAGGAAAAAAGGAAACCACATGTCTGCTCTGCAAAGAGAGACTGATCTGAGCAATTGCACATGTGTTTCCATCATCATATCAAAGAAGGCTACTTCAAAGAAGGAAAGACTTGGAATAAGGATAGATGTATCCTGCAGAACACTACCTAGAAGGAGTGAATATGCAGCAGAAACTCCACACAATTAAAAACTGCTAGGTAACAAGAGCTGAAGTTTAACCAAGCCCTTATCTGCAAAAGAGGACTACATTTTGAATTGAACAGTTAAATTCCTTAGAGAAGCACTATTTTCTATTAACTAAACAGACCCAGAAAACCCAAAGGTTTTGTTTCCTGAACTGTATCAAACTTATAATTCAGGATGAAATCATCAGTACTTTTCAGTCTACCCTAGTTTACATGTCAGTGACTCAGCTGCTCCATCAGCCTTCCATCTTGAAAGCCTAACACTTGCAGTGTGTCCAGGGACTGGCACTATCAGGTGGTTTCAGATCAAGAAAGGTGTGTGTGTGTGTGCACATGTGTGTGAGCATGGGTGTGTCTGCTAAGATCAAACCCCTCACAAATACACTCCTGGAAAAGTGATGTTTTCTCTCTACTTCAAACTGAGCTAGTTTCAACTAAAGACATTCAGGTGCAGCAGCTACAGAGCTTGAAGGATTCCATAACATCTTCAAGGATATTTGTGTCCACTTAAATCACCAGCAGGCAGAAATGCATTGTGCACTTCAGCACCAAGTTCTCCCATTTCAACAGTCTGCTTGCACAGTGGGATGCTGGGTGCTGCAGCAGCATTTGCCTTGTGGATCTATTTGAGGAATAGCTTCAGGGAAAATCTGTGGCCTTATATAAAAATTGGAATAAAAATGGCCACTTGGGGCTGTGTGCTGTATATCACTGTCAGTAGCCAGTAACAAATCCTGGGCAGATGTAAGAGGTTTGCATAATCTTTTTCCTTCCAGCAATGCACATTTTCAGGCCTCGTTGAACTAAGAGGGATAAGGTATATCATTGTGTTTAATAGACTTTGATTGGTCTACTAATCATACTCTAAAAAATTATCTTGTATTATTCCAAATAAATTTAGAGCTTTTACTTCTACAGTGCCATCTATCAATCAATTCCAGACTGAAAACTATGCTGTCAGTGAAAACTTGGGTTATAAAACTTCTGCTGGATAATTTCAGTGAGGGAATATTATTTCCTCAATATTATTTTGCATTGGATTTTGGACCAGTTCTTATTAATTGTTAATATTTTATCTGACTTTCCAATTGCTTCTGACACCCTGATGTAACCCAGTGAAATAGAAAAAGACCCATGATGACATCACAGTTCTCTTCCTCAGGTGGCTTTAGCTTAGATGTAGAGAACCACAGTGGACAGTGTAAAGGAAAAAAAAAAAAAAAGACCTGAATCTCATGTTTCATTTTATTACTGGGTCATTAATGATGTCTGCCTGAATTTTTCAATGTCTGCTTTGGCTTTAGCAATTGAAATTAACGATATATCAACTTTAAACATTGTCATTCCACTTATTCCTCTTTCTTGATGAGCTTGTTTAAAATATAATGGAATAGTTCATGTTCTCACATAGATATTTTAAAGAACTCCCTTAACTGTGAAATTTAGTGTGATGTTTAATTTCTATAGTCTGTATGCTTTCATAAATTCAACAATAATGTGGGAAACTTTCAGAATATATTGAAAGCTGTGCTTACTAAAGTAACACTAACCCACATTCTCATTGGTACCTCTAAAGAAATCTAATTTGTTTGGAGTTTTATGAGATTAAAAAATCCCATTTATTGAAGGGATGACTTATGCTTACAGAAAATACTTTAACTCCTCACTGGTATATTATGCTTAACTATGAATGATTTGTAATATCAGTTTTACCATTTTTGACCAAATTAAATAATAGCTCACATTTCCCAGGTAACTCTGGAATGAATCCCTTTGTAAACATCACCATCACATTTTCCCTCTTCCATTCCTATACTGCTCTGATCTTGAAGTAATGTTGCCACATATAATATGCTGAAAACTTCATGACTTAACAGTTCAAATCATGCAACCCACGAGTCAGAGCCATAGGAACAGAGCAGATTTTGAGACAATAGGGTGACAGAAATACCTTTAAGAACCAGGGCAGAAATAAGTACATTCATATATCTGCTGCAAAGCTGAGTGGGATGGCAGCTTCTGAAAGAGACATCAGTGTATGGTGCAAATGTCAAGGTGAAATATTTGCTGTGAAAATATGGTTGCTGGTAGCTATGATTCTATGATTCTGGGATTCTGTGTTGCCCTGTTGTATCAAGTATTTTCCCTGACCCAAAGAAAAGGTTGCAGCCACTTAACAATATCAAAATGATTTCTATGAGGGCATGAATAATACATCGCCAAAATATAGTGATGGCATAGGCATTTTTTTAACTCCATGAAATATGAATTCTGTAATTTACGCAGCTAGCTCACAGTCATTTCTCAGTTTCATCCAAGAATTACCAAATGACCTGATATTTCGTGGTTATTCAAGGAGGAAATGTGGATAAGAAAGAAAAAAGTCAGAATACCAAAAAACAATAGTAATCTCAGGGCTTTAAAACAGAGGGGGAGATCACTGCTGCCACAAGGAACTCTTGGTGTAGCTAATAAAAGGATGCCAAACAGATGAAGTTGCCTCACATTAATATTCTGCTCAACTTGAATGGAAAAGAGACATTCAAACTACTACTTTTAAACTTCCTCAGATTTGCAGGACTAGAAACATTCATTCTTTTTCCTTGGAAGAGGAAATGTCATTTTTCAGGTTGAAATAAATGAGGCTATTTACATTTTTGAGCTGTCTGCTTCCCAACTGAAACTTTATTTTAGGTTACACCCTAGTATTTTATTTTAATTTCTTTAATATACACTACGGTAGGGAATCATTAAAATTAATAGGTATTAATGATTCTAGTGACAGGAGGAGTTTATCTATGAGTGCTGTAAAAATGTCTATTACTGCGAAACTGTATCCTACACCAACAAAAGCACAATTCAGATCAACTCACTTTCATCTGCAAAGAAATCAGAACTAAATCCAGAATATAATAGGCTGCTCAGTCACTGAGACATGACAAGCTGGTTTTCACTCATAAAAAATCCACTGATCAAAACTTTGTAGAATCTTCAGACATAAAGACCCTGCTGTTAGCTTTCATTTTTGATATTTGTTAGTTTTGCTTATTCAGCTGTAGCACAAAATAACCTGTTATCATTAACAAAGTGTTACTTCACTCCAAAATGGAATGGAGTGAATGTACTGTAGCCCAATGTACAGTACTGAGGCTGAGTAACTTCAAGCACATCTGCTCAGACAGCCCTAATTAGAAAGCAACAGATTTTGAATCTTTATTTAGGCTGAAGGAGGTTAGTGGGCACAGAGCAGCAAATAAGGAGCACTGGGTTAAAAAGTGTTTGAAGGGGTTAGGCACGTGACAATTGTGTGAGTCAGATTTCCCAGCGCTGGATTTTGAAAATGTGGTTTGGAAAAGAGAAGACATTTGAATGGTTGCCTTTCCCACAAGATCACCCCTTACACAAGGCCTCAGTTGTCTTGGGCTGCATTTCTTCCCTGCTCTTGTCCTGCAGTTTTTCCTCCCACTATTCTGTAGAAGAGTTGCATGCACAACTTGACAACTCAAGATTGAGGATGCTGCTGGAGTCATCTGTGATGCCTGCTGGATATCAGCTACTGCTGTTTGATACTCAACAAATAGAATATTAATCTTTATGCAGCATAGCTGCATAAAGGATCAATCAAGGAGGCTGCTGGGGATTAGAAGAGAGAAATTGCAGCCTTGGATCAGAGTTGTTATCCATTTATTCTGGAAAGCTGTCACTGACCAGATGTTTCAGAGGGAGAGAGACCCTATGGTACATGGACATTCTAAAACAGACAAAATCAGACTAAGGAAATTTCAAAGAATATTTTTCTTTGAAGCTTCTAGAAAAGATTTCTATCCCCCCTCTTAAACCATGACCATAATTCAAGATTTCCCTTCCCTCTTGTTGCACAGGAAGAGAAACAGAGATTTATCTGCTGTAGCTTAACTTGTCTTCCAATTATCATCACTTTCTGACAAATAAGAGTCATTATTTAAAACTGCTTATTTCAAATTATGCTTTAAAGTGTTCTGTTTCCCTTAAGCAATTATAGATACTTGAAAAATATTGAGTCTCATTGTAATGGTTTAGATCAAATGAGAAAATGGTACTGATAACACCATATGATTTAGAGATAGGAAGTTCAAACCCAGTGGGAGGTGTCTTTTAATTCAAAAAGCTATTTCTCTCAATAGCGAAAGAATGAATAAATGCTCAAGGGATAATTATATATATCAACCTAAAAATACTGAAATATTATTTTGTTCAAGAAGCAAACAAAATATTCTATGAAAACAAATTTCTATGAAACTGCCTCTGCTGTGAATCTTAAATGCTGATAGAGAAGTATTTTGTTTCCATTTTTTATTCTCATGTTCAAATTTATAAGTAATGTCTTGAGATTTATTAATTGTCTCACAAATAAAAACATAATTATTAAATTTAATGTGTAGAGGTAGTTTGATTCCTATTTATATTTAAATTTTGTTATTAAGTGTGAATAAATAGGTTATAATGAATTTAAAGTATTCTTTGAATACGTAATATGTTTTAGAAATGCATTTAGCTAAAAAATAATGTACACATTAATTAATATACTTTATTAAAGATGGAAGGAGAGCAATGCTGTGACTTCCTTATTGTATGTCACTTGTAATTTTGTTTCTTTCCATGGAACAAAAGCCATAGCCAAAACCTGTCATGGTCAGGAAGAAGATATGCCTGAGATCTGAAGTCATTCAGTCTCCACAGACTCAGACCCAGTCTGTAACTATGATGGCATTCTCACTGGAAAATTTTGTCATTATATCAAATCTTTATTTTTTAAAGCTGTGGCTCCCATACCACATAAGCACTTAATGTTGAAAGTGAAAGAAAGACCCTCTAAATGTTCATGCAAGTAGGATAGGGTCAAGGAAATGTGAGGCCAAAAGAATTAATCAATAAAGATCAATATTGAAAACTCATGATAAACAATCCCCACCCTGGTCCTGCTGGTCACCTTATCACTGATCCAGGCCAGGATGCCATTGGCCTTGCTCAGCTGCTGTTGACCAGCACCCCCAGGTCCTTTTCTGCCAGGCCACTTCCCAGCTGCTCTTCCCCAAGCCTGAAGCGCTGCCTGGGGTTGTTGTGACCCAAGGGCAGGACCCGGCACTTGGCCTTATTGAACCCCAAACCACTGGCCTTGGCCCATTGATCCAGCCGGTCCAGATCCCTCTGCAGAGCCCTCCTGCTCTCCAGCAGCTCAACAGTCCTGCCCAAAGAAGTGTCATCCATGAACATATTGAGGATGTAGTCATTCCCCTTGTCCAGAACATCAACAAAGATTATCTGGACTGGTCCCAGTACTTGGAGAAGTCTTGGAGAACCCTACTAATTGCCAACTGTCAACCAGCACCATCCACTCCCACTCTTTGGGCCAGGTCATCCAGTCAGTTTTCACCTCAGAGAAGACTAGATCTGTTCAAGCCATGGGCTGCCAGCTTTTCCAGGAGAATACAATGGCAATTAGTATCAAAGGCTTAACTGAAGTAAAATTTCATCTCAATTTCCTTAAGAAGTCTTACAAGAATGTTACTTGGCCCCATGGTGTTCATTTTTAAAGTAGTTTCAGACATTTCTACTTCACTGCAAAAGACTTTTTCTGCCTCATCTACATTATCTCTCAATAAAAAAAAAAAAAGCAAAACAGTTCTCAAAGGGGTGAACATAAGACCAATATATTGCAAGTTTTCCACTGCAGCTCTGTGCTTTCTAAGTGCTTCTGTACTTTGACACTGTTAACTCTCTCTCAGACTTCCTGCTCCTGAGGTGTTTCAATGATATTTGAATCAGCTTTCTTGTTCTGCTATCACTGGATCTTATTTTTCTTTTTCCTACATGGCCACACCTTCAGTTTTCTGAAGAATACCTTTTCAACTGAATAGATTACATTTCACCCTTCTTCTAAAGCTGAATTTTTTTTTTAGCTTTCCTTGTCTTTTTGTTAAGACTTCATATATTTTATCTGAGACACCAATACTTATACAGTTTAACCCTTTAAATGCTGCCTGTATAGATTTCACTCAGTTGACTGTATCTTTTAATTTCTTCTTAATAAGTTTTCTTCACTATTTCATTTTGTTCTCTCTTTGTAGGAAAAACTATTGCAGAGCATATTTTGTCTTTTTTGCTTTATTAAGAATGTTAGATGTAAATACATTATAATCACATATACAATGATAATAAAATTTTGAACTGAGCTCTGTGCTTTACTCATTCCTTTGTTACTTTGTAAATTTACTTGTGAGAATATAATATTGTTCCATTTCAGGTGTCTTAAAATGTGCTTTTCTTAATCTTTCTTAATGACTCCATGCTAATTTAACTAAGTCTTTCTCCATGGAGCTGAATGCTCCTTTTATTACTTTTTTTTCAACCTTGATGTGATTTCCCTTAATATGTTTTTTGCTACTTTCATTCTCCTGGCTGGCTGATTTATTGTACTGATCTTGTGCTGGTTTTATTTATTCTGTTTGGGATTCAAACCCATAGGGATTTTTTGTTTTCCAGTTAGGCAAAAGACATATTGGTCTGCTTGACTCTAGAATCCCACCTCTACCAAGAAAGAGGAGTGCCTTGGTCTGAGACCTTCTCTTTATTCCATATCTGTAAGAATATCCAACTTCCTGGGAATAGCTATCTTCTCATCTCATTGGCAAATGACAGTCAAAATGATGGAATATCAAGGGAAAGACTGTAGGTGGGTTTGCTCCCCAGACTCTCCACACTCCTTGTAAGGGAAAGATTTGAAACTAAATGAAATCCTGATATACTATTAATATGAAGACCAGGCTTAAGACAGACTGCTTTTTATTTTTTTCTTCAGTCTAGATAAACAAGAGAGTGTTTCTTTCAAAACAGAAAGCATTCATAAATAATGATTGTATTTTGTTTATTTTGTAATAAAACATTTTGATACAAGAAAAGGTAATGTCTGCAACAGTACTAAAATATAAATATAGAAAATAATAAAAAATTATACTCAAGCCCTTATAATTTTCCAGTATTGTAATGCTATGACACAAAAACAAGCAATAAATTTTTAATATAGTATATTTTCCTGAAACAGACTTCTGTGGTAGCAAATCATTTCTAATAATGTCTCTTGAGTGAGTTTATCAATGATTCATTCAATAAAATTTATCCCAACCGAGGGGTCTTAATCTTGTTTTTGCTGTCCTCTCAGGCTGCTACAAGATTATGGCAACAGAACAGTTGGAAGACTGTTCTCAGTAGAAATTATTTGATCACTCCACCAAATTGAGAAAGCTGCCCTTCATGTGGATGAACATGACTTGGAATAATTTAGACCAAGGTGAATTACAATGCAATTTTTTTTCTGTTTGCAGAATAACAAAATGTGTGTTGTACTGGGACACAATAAAATTGTTCCAGCCTTATTACTGGAATAAGTACTCACAGGAAAGCTGGAAAGGTTAACTAAGTATGTCATGCTTGGACAAAGAGTGTTTCAGAGAACCCACTAGCCTTGGTGTCTGACATGGGTCAATATAGCACCAACTCAGAAATTACACACTTACAGGGATATTTCAGGCACCCCAGACACACTGGAACAGAAATATCAGAATGAGTTAAGGTAATCCCACTGAAGCACTGGAAACAAGTACTCATCATTTCAGCTGTTCATGGTAGGCTCAGCAATTTTTTTATGCTGAGAATAAACCTTTCAAAATAGGAAGTGTGTGAGAAGCATTAGAATAGGTCTGTAGTGAAGATCTTTTTATATTTTTCATCCTACATCTACAAAAAAAAAGAAAAAAAAAGGAAAAAAAGAAAAAAGATGCACATATTTATAAAATGTAATTGTGGTGTAATTAGAATGCCAGAAAGCTAGTACCTAAGTGAGATGTTTGTTTCAGTTGTCCCAGTTGTATGTTTCCAATGTAGACTTTAGTTTAATTGCAGGCATTCTTTAAAATAAATCATTATCTGTCATTATCATTCAAAAATTATAAAACATTAAAATAGATGCAACATTCAACACTATTTAGACAGATCTGAAAACATTTTAAAAGTATGTATTCTGTAGTCTTTAGATCACAGAATGTTATGCATTTTCTAGAAGACCTTTCAGATCAAAATATAAGCCAAATTACCCATAAAAACATTGTTAGCTGGTAGAGGAAAAGAGAAGAAGCTTTCCCATTTCCACATTTTCCTGAAATTGGAAACATTACAAAGATGTTTAATTGTAATTGTATCAGGCTGTGTCTTCAGTCAATGAATTACACAGAGATGGTGAGATATCAGATAACATCTTTCCAAAAAGGGGAAAATCCTGAAGTCCCCAACTGGATATGTTGGAAAAGTGGATGTGGCATGTTACTTGGCTCTTTGGGACAGCCATATATATATATAACAAAATATTTTCTAATGCTCAAGAATGACCAAACACAAAATTAAGGGAAATATATTTTGGTACCATATGAAAAATTTAAAGTTCTTTTGTGTAGCAAATAATACAACTATAACATACCACAGAATTGTTTGAATTTGATTGTCTGTCAGCCAAATTTAAAATTATCAGATACCTCCCCAACTTCTCTCTTTCTCTTCTTCTCTCTTTCTCTTCTTCTCTCTTTTTCTTCTGAGTCAATAGCATAGTTTGTGTAACAGAAATTACATTCTGTCTAAATATTCTTTTCCACAGATTCTTCCCACATATACACTTGCTACCCATTTCAGGAGCAGCTAAAGGACACAGCGTGTGGAGGGACCGACTGAAGGCAGCAGAGTCACTCTGTAACTGAGAAAGGTGAAGAGCAGCAAGTCACAGATGCTGTGAGCCATAAGTGGATTCATTTAGTGATCATGGGATTTACACAAAATCTGTGTGTCACTCTGGCTTAGTGGTTCTGACATATTGCTACTATAGTACCTTACTGTTGATTTAAGCAAGCTTCTTCTGCTGTGAGGACTTTACCTCAAATGATTTTCCCTCTCAAAGATCAAAAGAAAAAAATAAGTTTCCCTGGGTCATTCTTTATCTAACCCATCTGCACATTAAAATATAATGAAACTTTGTGTAATATTTTAGAGCCAAGATATACTAAAGCAAATTTTGCAACAAAGCACTGGCACATCTACCATCAACCCCTTTTTTAAGACTGCAGCAGAGAAGGTGTGAGAAAGGTGTTCTCCTTTTCCATATAAACACAAGCACTGTCTTATTGCCACAAGAAATCTAATATTCATTATCACCTGGCAACACAATTCATAGCAACTAGGCTCAGGTGGAAATGCTTATGCTTTGCTCCAGAAATACATTGAATAGCTTCATTATACATCATAGTTTTCAAATCATGTTATTTAGAAGATGTTTGTGTGGTAGGGTTCTAAGGATGATGTAATGAAGAGCTTCTAACAGTATCTAGGGACACTTTTAATTGGGGTTGCTTTTCCTGTAGCTATCTGACATATGTGCCCTCTGTTCCATCACAAATAGTGATTGGCCTGTTTGTACAGTACCAGTCGTGTTAGACCTGATCCAATTGGAGACAAGAGGTGCTCTCATCACATGAATAATAATTTAATTCATGAGTTTCAGGGAGAAGTGGTTATAAAGTTAGGAATGATTTCTCACAACTAGGATAGCCATCAGATCTGCCAATTAAAGCAGGGAAATCCGGTCTACCTAACTGCTCCTGGTGTTGGGACAACTTCCCAAGAGGTTTCTGCAGAGCAGTCTGCAGGAAGAAACACAACCCAGACAGTTACCCCATGGAGCATTGTCCCAGAGTGCTCCTCCTGGACTCTACCCAGCCTTGCTGTTTACACTGATATGCCAAGCCCATCTGGTTTCACTAAGTTCCTCTAGGTTTTACAAGGCTCCAGCCAAATTCTTTGGCTCCAGCTTGCAGAATGTGCTTCCAGGGCAGAGGATCTTTGTATGCTATCACTTTTTGGAAATGGATCTCTAGTTATAAAAACAGCTCTGAGTCCCCTAGAGGTCCCTCTGCACCCTTAAAAGGCTTAACTTGGTTCTTTCTTGGATCTTAACACTGGTATTGAGGTCAGAGTAGAGAGTCTTAGTGCTCTAGTATAACTTAAAACTCTATGAAAAGGACCACATGCTTTTTATTCTCTGGTAGTTTGGGACTCCAAACTGTGTGAGTGCATGTCAGCTGATGAAAGGCAACGCAAACTTTTCAAGACACTTCTAAACCAATTTATAAGCACTGATGTCTTTTATTGATTATATGTATGCCACTTTTGGGATAAAGAAAATTGCTTTTCCCAAATAACTGATATAAATATATATATATGTATGTGTGGATATATATATACATGGATATATGCATGTGTGTGTATGTGTATGTACACACAGAGATGTATATATATAAATACATTTAGAATATATATCTAAAATATAAATATACTAAATATAAATATACTAAATATAATTATACTAAATAAATATAAATATACATATACATATACATATACATATACATATACATATACATATACATATACATATACATATACATATACATATACATATAAATATAAATATAAATATAAATATAAATGGTATATATAAATATAAATATAAATTGTATATATATATGTGTGTGTGTGTGTGTGTGTGTTTATACTTAATACATATTTAGTACAAAGTGCTGATCCCAAAAGAACTCGGAAAATTTTAGGTAATATGGGAAGGAATCAGGCATTAATATTTGAATCTTTGAGGCTCAAATTCCAGTTAAATTTGAATTTCTGTGACAGAGAGGTTTTAATTTCCCTTTCAAATATTTGATTTATCCCATGACTTAAAAACTAATTTCATTTTGTTCCTTCCTTTTTTTTAAAGTTGAATATCAAATTGGCTTTGAAGCCTTTCCTGATATTCTAAAAACATTCCTATGTATTTGGAAAGTTATACATATTTTTTCCACTAAAGTGATAATATCAAAACCAATAAGAATTGTGTGGATGTGTAATTGGTAGCTGTCTAAAATAACAAGTTGGTTAAAATAATTTGTGCTGAGAATGTAATTTCCAACCCAGATACATTTCAGGATTTGCACTGAACAGGCATGCAAATGAAACCAAGAATGAACCCTTCCCAGGAACAGACCAAGAGCCATGGATGATTCTCAAATAGTTTTGGAGTAACATTCTCTTTGGCTGCCCTCATAACACAATAGAAAATACCACCCCTTTCAACTTTCACCATGCTACCTTTGCTTAATACAGGACACTCAAAACACAGCAAGTAGAAACATTCTTGATCTAATTTCTATGGGTGAGAGGAGATGTTTTATTAATTTTCTGATCCATCTATAAAATGTCTGGCATCATAGAGAGATCAGATGGTTCCTAACCCTGTCATACCATATAACCCAAATCAGATATCACAAATATGTTCTGAAAAGAACTAAGATTCCAGGGAAATAAACAGGGTCAATATTATGCCTGTCAGGGCACTAAAAAAATGTATCAAAGGAAGATTTCTGGTTTGTATTATCAAAAAATCTCTATCTAATTTCTATAGAAAGAGCAAGAAGATTCTACTAGACCTGCAAGATCACAACAGTGGTTATGATATGACAAGCAACATAAGAGACAACCAGAAACATGTTTAAGGTCCTAGAATGTTAGTAAGATCTGTAACTATGTGGGACAGAAGTGAAATAATTTCTTCAGTTTTCATATTTTTAGGTAGGTTTCCTATGGTATGAATATTCTATAGTGTATAATAGATTATAAAGATAGACATACGTATATATTGTATATATATAAATGTATATAAATTGCATACATTATATATTTCTATAGTATTCCTGTTCCAGTCAAAGTACAGAATGCATAATGCTCGCTTAGCCAACACTTTTCACCATCTTTCTGTTCCTGTTCAGTGCATACTCCTGCAAGTTTATCTACTGCACACAGTTTTGACCTGTTCCTCATGTTATTTCTTCTACAATGCTTGCCACTGATATATATGAGTGCTTCATAAACAATTCCTTTATCATCACAACACCTCCGTTGAGAGCATTGCCTCTTTTTTATGCACAGAGAACTGAGGAACAGAGAGGTAAATGTGAAAAGTGTACTTGAATGTGGAGTGGCTAATCTGAGTTGTTTAAAATGTGATTATTTGCATCTCAAGGTGTGACAGAGGAATCTAAACGTGAAGCACGGCTTTAGCTACAAACAGGAGTGCTCAGCATTTCTGCAGAGCAGATGCCAAGGTGGAGATGGATGCAGAGAGGACAGGCAAAAAGTGTGTCTGTGCCTGTGGGGACACGAGCCCTTTGGCT